>NC_045594.1:18416857-18736694 GCF_009819795.1 Aythya fuligula
TGTTCTCCCACGTGCCTGGTGACAGGACGAGGGGGAATGGGCTTAAGTTGAGCCAGGGGAGTTTTAGGTTAGATGTTAGGAAGAACTTCTTCACTGAAAGGGTTGTGAGGCACTGGAACAGGCTGCCCAGGGAAGTGGTGGAGTCACCATCCCTGGAAGTCTTCAAAAGAAGTTTAGATGTAGAGCTCAGGGATATGGTTTAGTGGGGACTGTTAGCGTTAGGTTGGAGGTTGGACTCGATGACCTTGAGGTCTCTTCCAACCTAGAAATTCTGTGATTCTGTGAAAATTGGAAAATACGTAGCTGGAACCCGGAGCAGGGGTTTGGATAGACCTATACACAATGTAGGAACCCCAATGGGTAGGACCCTTTCAGGTGCTGCTTACGCCATACACCACAGTAAAAATTAAAGAACAACCTGCTTGGATTCACCATACGAGAACCAAGAAGTCAACACAAGGTCCATGGACTCTTGAAATGACGGGACCAAATAAGTTTATCTGTTCAAGGGTAGGAAGGCTCTGCAGGAGGATCTGGATAGGCTGCACCGATGGGCTGAGGTCAACTGCATAAAGTTCAACAAGGCCAAATGCCGGGTCCTGCACCTGGGGCGCAATAACCCCAAGCAGAGCTACAGACTGGGAGATGAGTGGTTGGAGAGCTGCCAGGCAGAAAAGGACCTGGGAGTGATGGTGGATAGTCGGCTGAATATGAGCCAGCAGTGTGCTCAGGTGGCCAAGAAGGCCAACAGCATCCTGGCTTGCATAAGAAACAGTGTGACAGCAGGGCCAGGGAGGTGATCGTCCCCCTGTACTCAGCTCTGGTGAGGCCGCACCTCGAGTACTGTGTTCAGTTTTGGGCCCCTCGCTACAAGAAGGACATCGAGGTGCTTGAGCTTGTCCAGAGAAGGGCGAAGAAGCTGGTGAGGGGCCTGGAGAACAAGTCCTACAAGGAGCGGCTGAGGGAGCTGGGCTTGTTCAGCCTGGAGAAGAGGAGGCTCAGGGGCGACCTTATCGCTCTCTATAGGTACCTCAAGGGAGGCTGTAGCGAGGTGGGGGTTGGCCTGTTCTCCCACGTGCCTGGTGATAGGACAAGGGGGAATGGGCTTAAGTTGCGCCAGGGGAGTTTTAGGTTAGATGTTAGGAAGAACTTCTTTACTGAAAGGGTTGTTAGACATTGGAACAGGCTGCCCAGGAAGTGGTGGAGTCACCATCCCTGGAGGTCTTTAAAAGACATTTAGATTGTACTGGGTCTGGGCTGGAATGTTAACTTTCCCGGCAGCAGCCCATTCAGTGCCGTACTCTGTACTTGTAGCTGGAACAGCAGTGTTATCACACCAGTGTTGTGTCTACTGCTGAGCAGCAGTGGCACAGCATTGGGCCTTCTCTAACCCTCCTAGGGGGTGGGCAAAAAAGTGAGGAGAGAACATCACTAGGCAGCTGACCTAAACCAATCAAAGGGATATTCCATACCATGTGGTGTCACACTCAGCAATAAAAGGTGGAAACAGGAAGAAGAGGGAGGGGTGGGCTCTCGTTGAGAAGACGTCGGTCCTCCTCTCGAACACCGGCTGCGTGCGTTGAGGCCTTGCTTCAAGGGACGTGGTCAATCATCGCTCATTTTGTGGAAGTAGAGAGTAATTTCTTTCCTCTGCACTTCCATATAGCTTTCATTTATTTTGTTTGTTTGTTTTCCTCCCTTTTTCCCCTTTCCCTTTTAATTTCCCCTTAGTTAAATTGTTTAGTTCATGGTAGTCTTTATTTAATTATTATAATTATTTCCCTTTAATTAAATTATCCTTATCTCAACCCGTGAGTTGTTCTTTGCTTTACTTCTCCCCCTCCTCATCTAAAGGAGGGGGAGTGAGAGAGCGGTTGTGGGGTTTAGCTGCCCAGCACGGTTAAAACCACCACATAGATGTAGAGCTTAGGGATATGGTTTAGTGGGGACTGCTAGCGTTAGGTCAGAGGTTGGACTCGATGATCTTGAGGTCTCTTCCAACCTAGAAATTCTGTGATTCTGTGATTCTGTGAAGTTGAAATTGCTGGATATTGCTTGTATATAATAATCAGACGTGGTCCACTAAATGTTGGGGAGTGGAAAGGGTTAAACTATACCCTCCCTGAGGGACCGAAATTTGCTTTACAGGCATGGGCAAACGTTACTGTTTAAAGTCAATGTATGGGGCACAACAATAGCAGTGAACAGAAGATCTTGTGTGATTTGGGGCTTAGTTTTGGTCAGGAACCTGATTGTCCAGAAATGGTAAATGTAGGGGGATATAATCTAGCCAAACTTAAGGTCATTTTGCAATATCTAAGTAGCATACGATCCGTATAAGGAGTCTGAGATGGACGAATCTTCAGAAAGTGGGTGCAAATTAGGAATAGGGTGTTGGTGCCCTGCTTTCAGCATGCTGCAACAGCTTGTTTCCTGGTTGGTCTTCACAGATCGGGAGGTGGAGACTGACCTTTTTGAACGCAGCTTGAAGGCCTACGAGACTTTGGGACAGTCACACATCTGGCGTACACAGGCATTCTGGGCTCTGGAAAGAGCCACTTACTTACCGAGCTGGCCTTTCTGGGCTAGGCCACTGGGCACAGGTGAGTGGGTTTTTTGAGACCCTTCCCGTGCCTGTCCCCTGACGTTTGTGGAAGACTGCGATGCCTCTGCCCTGTGCCTGGCCCTCCGCCCCCACCCCCGGGACTGTGCACCCTGCGTTCCTTTGCAGTAAGAACCAGGCGGCATGAGTCTAACTCTCCTGTCTTGGCAGGCATGGGCTACTGGGGGCCTTTTCTGCAGCTCAAGTGCCTTTTGCTTTTGCACCGCAGGGTCGTCATCTGTCCTCTGCAGGGCTGCACATTCCTCTGTGTGTCGGAATGTCTGGAGCAAAGCTGCATCACGAGAGCACCCGTGCCTTGGAAAGCACTCTTCAGATCTTCAGCACGTGCTCCGCGTTGTTGAGGAAACTTGAGTGAGTGTGTGGCGGTGTTGCAGGGCATGCGTGCTGCCTGGGACAGTGCAAGGGGGCTGACCAGCAAGAGACGTGGCCTCCTGGCTTGGCCTCCTTTGTCCCTGGCAGGATTGAGACAGCACCCTGAGAGGCAGCAGGTGGCCCCTGGGCTTAGCTCACGGCAGCCAGGCGCAGTCCCTTCAGGCAGAGCCTGCCAGGAACAGGGCTCGGGCCTAATCTCAAAGTCACTGGCATTGTAGGTGCTCTGTGGGTAGCACCTGCTTTCCTCCACTAGTGAGAGGGGCTGTGGCCTGCTGCAGGTCGCAGCCATCGGGCCTCAGGGGAAGGGTCCAAGCCATCTTGCGTGCACCCTCCCCACGTCTCTTGTGGGTGGGCTATGTGGTACCCCGAGCTCTCCAAGTCCCCAAGGCACGCACCAGCTGTGGGACAGCAGGTGCCCCTGGTTGGTGCCAAGGGGAGACATGGGAAGTGGCAGAGCGGGGCGAGCAGGACTGCGCCTGGGGCGCCACTGAATTTGTGCTTCTCTCCCTGTGTGCCAGGGCAATGTCTATTGGGGTCACCAGCGGGACGGTGTTCTGCAGCCTCTGTGGCCATCCGGAGAGGGTCGAACATAGAGGTACCGCACCTTAGTCTGAAGAGTGGGAGGCTGGCGTGGGTGTGCTTAAGCATGTCAGTCATGAAGAGATGGGAAGGCTGGCTGGGGCAAGCACATATGCTACAGCCTGCCGGGAGCGGCCAGATGTCATGGGTCTTGACCTGAGGTGGGAGAATGGGCTCAGAGACTTGCGGTTCCCGCTGGGTCCGCTTGCCCTGCTGCGGGGCTGACCTGTGCCTGAGGGTGTAGTCCCAAAGCTGGGAAAAAAAAACAAGGAAACCTTGAAGAATAGATGGAGGCCTGTAGCTTGTGTAGTATTTCTATAGCTTGTATAGTCTTTTAGGTGAGAGAATAAGGGAACAGAGAGACAGGTAGCCTTGAGCTAGCAGAAGCAAGGGACATAAGGGATAAAAGGTGAAAACAAAGAGGAGCACAACAGTTCCAGACTAATCTGTAGTAAGCTTTTGCTCATTAAGGGTCGTAAACGTATTAAAAATCATACCAATCAAAATGCTAATGTATGCTAATGTGGGATTTGGTGTGTCCCCGCTCCCCCGTCCCCCACTCTTTCTTTGTAATGTGCAAATTCAGGAGACATAAGTTAGGCGAGCTGTAATAGCCAATCAAAAGTATCCAAAGAGATAGCTTTCACAAGTTTGCTGTGTATAAGTAACGGTGATTCAAGTCAGAGGTGTGCTGGCTTTGCGAAAGATCGCCAAGCACCTGTAGTGGGTTTACGCGGCAAGGTTTTGGTAGCAGGGAGCCATAGGGGTGGTTTCTGTGAGAAAGATCTAGAAGCTGCCCCATGTTTGGGAAGGGCCCCATTGTTTTCCAGATCCGAGCCAATAAGCGATGTTGTTTTGCGCCTCTGTGAGAGCATATTTAAGACAGGGAAAAAACGCTGCGCCACACAGCAGCCGGGAGAGTCAAGGGAGTGGGAGAACAGCCTTGCACCAAGGTCAGTGTAGAAGGAGGGGGAGAGGTGCTCCAGGCGCCGGAGCAGAAGTCCCCTGCGGCCTGTGGTGAGGACCATGGTGAAGCAGGATGTCCCCCTGCAGCCCATGGAGTACCACGGTGGAGCAGGGTTCCACGCTGCAGCCCGTGGAGGAGACCACGGTGGAGCAGGTGGCCCTGCACCGACGGAGGCTGCAGCCTGTGGAAGACCCCTGCCGGAGCAGATTCCGGGCCGGACCTGTAGCCCGTGGAGAGGAGCCCACGCAGGAGCAGGTGACCTGGCAGGAGCTGCTGCCCGTAGGGGAGCCAGGTTGGAGCAGTTTTCTCCTGAGGGATGGACCCCGTGGTACGGACCCATATCTGGAGCAGTTCTGGAAGAGCTGCTGCCTGTGGGAAGCCCACGCCGGATCAGTTCATCAAGGACTGCATCCCGTGGGTGGGACCCCACAGCACAGGGGACGAGAGTGACCGAGAAGGAGCGGCAGAGAAGAAGTGCTGTAGACTGACCATAACCCCCATTCCCCGTTCCCCTGCGCCGCTCGGGGGGAGGAGGTGGAAAAGGGTGGATGGGAGGGGAAGGTGCTTTTGGTTTTTTTTTCCTTTGTTTTCTCACTTCTCTCGCTTGTTAGTTGTAGGCAATAAAATCTTACTATCTCCTTATGCCGAGTCTGTTTGCCCGTTACAATAATTATTGCGTGATTTTCTCGTCCTTATCTCAATCCTTGAGCCCTTTTCACATATTTTCTCCCCATTCCTCTTTGAGGAGGGGGAGTGAGAGAGCGGCTGTGGTGGAGCTCGGCTGCCCACTCGAGCGGAACCACGACATCTGCAGAGTTATATAATGAATTATTTAATTAAAAGATCTTCGCTCTGTGTGCTTATTGGTGCAGTGCACCAATGGACATGCACCTATGGACAACAAGGGGAAGTAGCCCTTGGCCTTGAAGGGTGGGGGCAAGGCTGCTTTCCTAACCATGTCAATGTGTTCTCTCTCCATGGCAGTGATTGGCCATAAAGTGAATTTGGGTGCCCTCTTGATGGTGCACTACCCCAGGCTGGTGTCCTGTGATGAAGACACCTACAAGGCCTCTCGCCTGCCCAGTTACCTCTTCAAGGAGTTGCCGAAGACAAAGTTGAAAGGTGTTACAGATCCAAGCCCTATCTATCAATGTGTAGGGATGTCAGAGCTGTGCTGAGGTGCCACCCCGCTGCCAAGGGTCAGCTGTCGGTGTGCCTGGGACCTGGGAGAGCAACGAGGCTGTCGAAGAGCCTGTACTGCTATGTGCCGGGGTGTGGGGGTAGAGGTGCATGTATGGCTGCAGGCTGGGGGCTCTGGCCTGCAGCAGTGGCTAGAGGCAAAGGTAGCCACCCCACACCCTGGGCCAGGGCTGGCAGGCCTTGTCTGGGCCAGGTTTTGGGAGCCCTCGGGCAGTTGTCCTTACCAGGCACTTGCCAATCCTCTGTGGCTGCGCTGTCTCCAGCAGGTTCCTGAGCTGCTTCCACTTCAGGAGCTTGGCAGCACCAAGGAGGGCTTCCCGAGAGGCCTGCAGAGCAGCAGAGAGTGGGAGATGAAACCACTGCGCATGGGACAGGCCCTGGTTGTCCCGCACCTTGGCAAGGCTTGGGGGCTTTCCTGGCCCTTTCTGGGGAGGTGCAGCAGCTGGAGAAGGCATCTGCCAGAGGGTTCAGTGCTCGGGCAGAGGTGTGGGGCAACCACCAGCTTCGGCACTTCATGCTGCTGGGGCTGCAGGACAGAGGTCCCCCAGAGCTGCTCATCTGCAGCCAAGGCCAGCAGGCAGGTGAAGCGCTGCAGTCACTGAGGCGCCGGGGCAGGAGGCAGCCAGGGACACCACGCACAGGGACCCCAGCAGGCTGTTCCCTAGGGCCTGGGCTCCAGAGCCCGCCACTGCGGACACAGGGCCAGACCCCTGCCCTGGCTGCGGCTCCCTTCCCAGGCTGGTGAGGCTGGAAGCCATGCTGGCTCCTGCAACCCCTGGCAGGGGCTGCACCCTTCTGCGTTGGCCCAGGGCACCCTGAAGGCCAGGGTTTCTGCAGTGAGCACTCTGGCGGCTCCAGGGTGCTCGTGCCCAAGAGAGCAAGGGAGCACTCAGCCTAGGCAGCTGTTCAGGTCCCTGTGCATATGTAGTGGGTTTACGTGGCAAGGTTTGGTAGCAGGGAGCCATAGGGGTGGTTTCTGTGAGAAAGATCTAGAAGCTGCCCCATGTTTGGGAAGGGCCCCATTGTTTTCCAGATCCGAGCCAATAAGCGATGTTGTTTTGCACCTCTGTGAGAGCATATTTAAGACAGGGAAAAAACGCTGCGCCACACAGCAGCCGGGAGAGTCAAGGGAGTGGGAGAACAGCCTTGCACCAAGGTCAGTGTAGAAGGAGGGGGAGAGGTGCTCAGGCGCCGGAGCAGAAGTCCCCTGCGGCCTGTGGTGAGGACCATGGTGAAGCAGGATGTCCCCCTGCAGCCCATGGAGTACCACGGTGGAAGCAGGGTTCCACGCTGCAGCCCGTGGAGGAGACCACGGTGGAGCAGGTGGCCCTGCACCGACGGAGGCTGCCGCCTGTGGAAGACCCCTGCCGGAGCAGATTCCGGGCCGGACCTGTAGCCCGTGGAGAGGAGCCCACGCAGGAGCAGGGTGATTCTGGCAGGAGCTGCTGCCCGTAGGGGAGCCAGGTTGGAGCAGTTTTCTCCTGAGGGATGGACCCCGTGGTACGGACCCATATCTGGAGCAGTTCTGGAAGAGCTGCTGCCTGTGGAAGCCCACGCCGGATCAGTTCATCAAGGACTGCACCCCGTGGGTGGGACCCCACAGCACAGGGACGAGAGTGACCGAGAAGGAGCGGCAGAGAAGAAGTGCTGTAGACTGACCATAACCCCCATTCCCCGTTTCCCCCCCTGCGCCGCTCGGGGGGAGGAGGTGGAAAAGGGTGGATGGGGGGGGAAGGTGCTTTTGGTTTTTTTTTTTCCTTTGTTTTCTCACTTCTCTCGCTTGTTAGTTGTAGGCAATAAATCTTACTATCTCCTTATGCCGAGGCTGTTTGCCCGTTACAATAATTATTGCGTGATTTTTCTCGTCCTTATCTCAATCCTGAGCCCTTTTTCCACATATTTTCTCCCCATTCCTCTTTGAGGAGGGGGAGTGAGAGAGGCGGCTGTGGTGGAGCTCGGCTGCCCACTCGAGCGGAACCACGACAGCATAACATGGGGTCGACAACTGTTGAGCACCTCACCACTGGCCTCAGACACCTGCAGGCACACCTGAGATGCCTGTGAAACCTCTAGTGCCTAGGTATCTGTGGCTACGCAGCACTGCTGAGCACAGCTGGGAGCAGGCAGGGCAGGTCTGGAAAATGTCCGTGCCCACCTTCTGGCCCCTGACAGCTCTGGGGCTGCAGGAAGCCTCCCAGTGGGCTTTTCTGTGGAGGGCTGCATGCGGGGCTGGATGTGGGCAGGGAGAGGCCCCTCCGCTCTGGCCCTCTGTGCAGGTGGAGCCGTATAGTAGGGGCAAAATGGCTGTGGTGGGCCTAGGGCAGGCACCGAGGGGCTCTGCACCTTTCTTTTGGATTCGGGAGCTTTGGCTCTGAGGGTAACCGGTTGTTCTCTGGGTACTCAGTACCCTGAGCTGGTGGAAGGGGATGGGGAGCAGGGATGTGGCCCTCACTATCCATGAAGAACTGGTTGGTGACCTGCTACTGCACTTAGATGTGCACAAGTCAATGGGGCCGGATGGGATCCACCCGAGGGTACTGAGAGAACTGGCAGAGGAGCTGGCCAAGCCACTGTCCATCATTTATCAGCAGTCCTGGCTATCGGGGGAGGTCCCAGTCGACTGGCGGCTAGAAAATGTGACGCCAATCTACAAGAAGGGCCGGAGGGCAGACCCGGGTGTAGTGGGCTTACGTGGCAAGGTTTTGGTAGCAGGGGAGCCATAGGGGTGGTTTCTGTGAGAAAGATCTAGAAGCTGCCCCATGTTTGGGAAGGGCCCCATTGTTTTCCAGATCTGAGCCAATAAGCGATGCTGTTTTGCGCCTCTGTGAGAGCATATTTAAGACAGGGAAAAAACGCTGTGCAAGACAGCAGCCGGGAGAGTCAAGGGAGTGAGAAAACAGCCTTGCAGGTGCCAAGGTCAGTGTAGAGGGAGGGGGAGAGGTGCTCCAGGCGCCGGAGCAGAAGTCCCCTGCGGCCTGTGGTGAGGACAATGGTGAAGCAGGATGTCCCCCTGCAGCCCATGGAGTACCACGGTGGAGCAGGGTTCCACGCTGCAGCCCGTGGAGGAGACCACGGTGGAGCAGGTGGCCCCTACACCAACGGAGGCTGCCGCCTGTGGAAGACCCCTGCCGGAGCAGATTCCGGGCCGGACCTGTAGCCCGTGGAGAGGAGATCACGCAGGAGCAGGTGACCTGGCAGGAGCTGCTGCCCGTAGGGGAGCCAGGTTGGAGCAGTTTTCTCCTGAGGGATGGACCCTGTGGTACGGACCCATATCTGGAGCAATTCTGGAAGAGCTGCTGCCTGTGGGAAGCCCACGCCGGATCAGTTCATCAAGGACTGCATCCCGTGGGTGGGACCCCACAGCACAGGGGACGAGAGTGACGAGAAGGAGCGGCAGAGAAGAAGTGCTGTAGACTGACCATAACCCCCATTCCCCGTTCCCCTGCGCCGCTCAGGGGGAGGAGGTGGAAGAGTGTGGATGGGGGGGAAGGTGCTTTTGGTTTGCTTTTTTTCTCTGTTTTCTCACTTCTCTCGCTTGTTAGTAATAGGCAATAAATCTTACTATCTCCTTATGCCGAGTCTGTTTTGCCCGTTACAATAATTATTGCGTGATTTTCTCGTCCTTATCTCAATCCTTGAACCCTTTTCACATATTTTCTCCCCATTCCTCTTTGAGGAGGGGGAGTGAGAGAGCGGCTGTGGTGGAGCTCGGCTGCTCACTCGAGCGGAACCATGACACCGGGAACTACAGGCCTGTCAGTTTGACCTCAGTGCCAGGGAAGCTCATGGAGCAGATCCTCCTGAGAGTCATCACGCAGCACTTGCAGGGCAAGCAGGCGATCAGGCCCAGTCAGCATGGGTTTATGAAAGGCAGGTCCTGCATGACGAACCTGATCTCCTTCCATGACAAATTGACGCGCTGGGTGGACGAGGGAAAGGCTGTGGATGTGGTCTACCTTGACTTCAGCAAGGCTTTTGACACCGTCTCCCACAGCATTCTCCTCAAGAAACTGGCTGCTCTTGGCTTGGACTGGCGCACGCTTCTTTGGGTTAGAAACTGGCTGGATAGCCGGGCCCAAAGAGTCGTGGTGAATGGAGCCAAGTCCAGTTGGAGGCCAGTCACTAGTGGAGTCCCCCAGGGCTCGGTGCTTGGGGCCAAACCTCTTTAATATCTTCATTGATGATCTGGACAAGGGCATGAGTGCACCCTCAGTAAGTTTGCAGATGACACCAAGTTAGGTGCGTGTTGTCGATCTGCTTTAGGGTAGGAAAGCTCTGCAGGAGGATCTGGATAGGCTGCACCGATGGGCTGAGGTCAACTGCATGAAGTTCAACAAGGCCAAATGCGGGTCCTGCACCTGGGATGCAATAACCCCAAGCAGAGCTACAGGCTGGGAGATGAGTGGTTGGAGAGCTGCCAGGCAGAGAAGGACCTGGGAGTGATGGTGGATAGTCGGCTGAATATGAGCCAGCAGTGTGCTCAGGTGGCCAAGAAGGCCAACGGCATCCTGGCTTGTATCAGAAAACAGTGTGACCAGCAGGGCTAGGGAAGTGATCGTCCCCCTGTACTCAGCTCTGGTGAGGCCGCACCTCGAGTACTGTGTTCAGTTTTGGGCCCCTCGCTACAAGAAGGACATCGAGGTGCTTGAGCGGGTGCAGAGAAGGGCGAAAGAAGCTGGTGAGGGGTCTGGAGAAGAAGTCCTACGAGGAGCGGCTGAGGGAGCTGGGCTTGTTCAGCCTGGAGAAGAGGAGGCTCAGGGGCGACCTTATCGCTCTCTATAGGTACCTCAAGGGAGGCTGTAGCGAGGTGGGGTTGGTTTGTTCTCCCACATGCCTGGTGACAGGACAAGGGGGAATGGGCTTAAGTTGGCGCCAGGGGAGTTTTAGGTAAATGTTAGGAAGAACTTCTTTACTGAAAGGGTTGTGAGGCATTGGAACAGGCTGCCCAGGGAAGTGGTGGAGGTCACCATCCCTGGAAGTCTTCAAAAGACATTTAGATGTAGAGCTTAGGGATATGGTTTAGTGGGGACTGCTAGCGTTAGGTCAGAGGTTGGACTCGATGATCTTGAGGTCTCTTCCAACCTAGAAATTCTGTGATTCTGTGATTCTGTGAGGCACATTCAGAGGGAGCCTTGCTAACAGCCCATGCCCCTAATGCTCAGGCCCCTCCTGAGGGTGTTGCCCCCTCAAGTGACTGCTCAGCTTAGCGTCCCCACCTCAGCCACACACTGGTTCTGGTCATGCAGGTGTAAGAAGAGGGGGAGGACGGTGCTCTGCACTTGCTTCTCCATCTCCATCTTATGGGTGCCCTCTGCAACCTCCATGGCATCCTTGCAGAGAAGGATGGAGAGCTCTCTCATGCAGCTGGACTCCTGGTGAGACAGAAAAAGGGAGGACCTCAGTCCAGGCTCTTCCGAGCTCACAGTGAGCAAGGGGTCAGTGTGGCTGACAGGGAGACACACACTCCTGGCTCTCACTCTGCAGTGAGCTGTGGCAGGTAGGCCAAGTGTGCGGGCAGTGCAAAATGGCTCAGACACAGGAAGGGCAGGCAGTGGGTTGCAGATGGTCCACCCTGGGGCTGGCAAGGGGACACATGGCAAGGGGAGAAGCGGCCATGGGCAGCAAGGGGCTGAGGAGAAGTTGCCATTGTGGAGCACACATCTGCAGGGCTCTGAACAGGGAGGGGCTGCCCCAGCAGGAGAGCCCAAGAAGCACCAAGCAAAACGTTTCCAGCACGTGCCCAGGGATCGTGGTGGGCGAAGAATTCGCAAGCCAGTGAGACACGCGGAGAGGGACGCACCACCCCCAGGCCACATTCACGTGCCCCGTGGCCACGCTAGCCAAACCTCCTGCTTTCCCACCAGACTTACTTTTTCAAAGAGGGGCAGGAGCCTGTCAGGCAGCTGCAAGAGCGATGGGGCCAGCCACTTGCCCATCTGCTAGGCGCAGAGTGTTGCGGAGGACAGTCACGGCCTTCATACTGATGTCGCTGTTGGCATCCTGCAGTTGCTGCAATGACCTCTGGCAGCAGGTCTTGCAGAGTTACTGCCTACATGAAACACAGCAGTTCTGTTTCAGAAACACCGAAGACCATCCTGGCAGAAGCCCTTTGCTTACAGCGGGCACAGCCCAGAGCAGAGGTCTGTCTCCAGGAGCGTGCTGAGGCCCCTTGAGACAGAAGGTTGCTGCCTTGGGTTGCAGAAGCAGCCACTTGTGTCAGCCTGGCCCCGTGCAGGGGCTCATCTTCCCAACCTCAGCAGGATGACTGCTCTGGGTAGAGTGCTCCTGCAGCTGAGGCAGCCCTGCGCTGGCTGTCCTGGGGCCTGGCATTGACCTCTTTCTGGCACAGCAGGAGGTGCCTTTGAGCGGACACTGATGCCGCTCTCCTCGTGCTGCACAGTCCAGGCAGGGGCTGCCCAGAAGCGCTCAGGGGCTGATGAAGAAGGCAGTGAGAGCAGTGGAGCCACTACCGCCCCTCCCGATTCTTGGCAAAGTCCAAGCAGGCCTCTGCGGGCAACAGCACCTGCAGCCCAGCCCCAGGCAGATGCCGCCACTTGGCCCAGATGCCCCCACTCACCATCTTGGGTCTCATAGACAGCGTGACAAGGCTTGTAACCGCCATCCTACGCAGCACCGAGGACTGACTGCGCAGGTGTGAATGAAGAAGGTCCAGGATGCAGTCGTTGACATGCTGCTCAAAGTCTACGCAGTCCAGCAACTGAAAGACACCCAGCAGCCCAGTGAGAGCCTGGCCCAGCTGGCAGGACTCCTGGCAGCACGCTGAATCTGCCAGAGAGCCCAGAGTTTCAAGGCACCTCGGAGAGGCACCGCTTGCTGCTAGGCCCTACCTCCGTGAAGACAGCCACAACGGCGATCTCCTTGTGCTTCTGTCTCTGGAAGAGACCTATGACTGCCTCTTCAAACACCGAGGCACAGCAGAGCGGTGCTTTGCTTCGCAGAGCCCTGGCCAGGGGAAGAACGCACTGGTAGTACCAAGCCAGGCAAACAACCTCCTTGGGACTGTGCTGTCAGCGCTAGCTGTTATCCCATGGGCCAAACCAGGGCAGGGCTTGCATTTCTGCACTCTGCTTCAGCAGCTGGTGCCATCCGCTTGAGGAGAGGCCGCCCGCCCTTCACCATATACCTTGCCTTTGCAAACATGGAGGGTGACGAGCACAGATGTGCTCGATTCACTGAGAGACGCCCTGCCTACATGCAAGTTGTGGCCTTCCAACAGATGCCATTTTCCTGACCACTTTGGATCCCCAGGCCACTGAGCCTTCCCGCGCTCTCTGGCCACCCTTCCGGCTGCTCTGCCAACACAGCTCCAGTGCAGGCTTGTGGCACTGCCTGCAGAGCCAGCCCCAGCACTCTCCTGTACCACTGGTCCCCGAGGAAGGAGTGCATTGGAAGGTGACAGGTCCTGCGAGTCCTCCTCTTGCACTGGGCAACAGCAGCCCTTCACCAAGGAGCTCTCAGAGGCAGATCATTGAATGAATCATAGAATGGCTCGGGTTGGAAGGGACCTTAAAGATCAAAGAGGCCACTCCACCTGATAGTCTCTCCTGAGATCCCTCAGTCACCAGCACTGAGGGTCAATGTTGTCCCTCGGACCCCTGGGGACACCTCACCAGCCACGACGAAGGGGATCACGTGGGGCCCTCCACCTCTGGGGGAAGAGTGCCAGGGGAGACAAGGACAACTGATGAGGTGCTCACCTAGTCAGCACAGCAACACCTATGTGGAAGGTCTCACGTCTTAAAAGCGTGTCCCAGCCACCCTGCGTCTGGATGTCTTCAACCAAAGTGGCACCCCCCAGGTGTTGGAAAAGAGCTCTCATGGTCATCTCCGCAGTCCTGCATGCAGAGCACAATGCGCGTCACATGTGGAGCCCTGGCCCTGGCTCCGGCCTGGGGCACAGACATGGCAGAGGGGATGGAGCACCTGAGAAAGCTGCCTGGAGGCCACATGCACTCCCTCATCTGACTGCTACTCCTGCTGAAGTCCTGCAGTCAGCACTCATGGATGAAGGAGATCTGGAAGAGCACGGCAATGTAGAGCTTGTGGAAAAGTGACTGCGCAATGTTTTTGCTGGAGGGCAGCTGGAAGATCTTGTTCATGGCACTGGTTACCTGCAGAAAACAGTCAGGTGCAGCTCTCAGTGCACGGATGTCCCTGCAGCACTGCCAGAGCTTGCGGGTTGGGGGGTGAGGGAGGTGGGGGTGAGGCGTCGCTCTGAGCTGACGGAGGCACCAGGCCAGAGCCGCTGCCTGGCTGCCTGGCCTGGGGCCCAGCCCCAGCGGCTCCTGGGTTCGGCTCTGCTTTCTGGCATGGGCAAGCCAGCTTTTCGTGTCCAGAGCAAAGGGCCCAGCAGGCCCCGGGGGTCTTGCCAGCTGTCCTCAGCTCCCTGGGCCAAACCTTGCAGCCTGCTTGGGCCAGGCAGCCGCCCTGCCCGGGGCTGCCCAGTAAGGCAGGAGCAGGCAGGGAGGGAGGAGGACAGAGAGCGGCAGGGCAGGGGTGGGCTGCGTGCCTGTGCGCAGTGGGGCCCCAGCAGTGCATGTGGCCCTGCTGGGCTCTGGCTCCCAGCCCCCCTGACTGGGGAGCCCCGGGGGAGGCTGTCGTTCGGGGACAGAGGAAGAAAGAAGGAGGGGATGGGGAGGGGAGTGCAGCCCCACTGGGGGTGAGCGAGGCCTGGTCCAGGAACTCACAGCCCAGGAACGGACACAGCTGTGGTGTGGGCCAAAGCCATTGTGCTCAGGCCCTGTGCGTTGCATCAGCAGGTTTCTCAGCACGTCCTTTGCAACACGGGGCTCGGAGACCATCGTCTGCCACATGGCCGTGGCAACCCTGCAGAGACAAAGCATGCTGTCGATGGGGCCACCCCAGCCACTGCCCCTTGGCCTGTGCTGGCCCGAGGGTCCTGAGCTGTGCCAGAGGTGGGTGGGTGGGCCCTGTACCTATTGCACCACGGGAAGACCTCCAGCAGGCCCTGGACCGCGTGCTCAGGGTGCAAGGAGGTGATCTGGAAAAGGGTCCTCTTCAGGATGTCCAGGAGTGATTCCTTGCTGACCGATGCCAGGCGGTCATGGATGATCTGCATGACCCGTGGCACCTGGAGGAGAGACGAGGGAGAATGGAGCAGAGCACAGCCATGGTCCCAGCTGCCAGCAGCAAATGCTTCCCTCCTTTGGCTCTTTGCCAGCCCGAATGGCTGTAGGGGACTCCCAAGCCCTGGACCCGGGCCAGAGGGAACGGCCCCCGAGAGGGCAAAAGCACAGGGCAATCTGTCTGCAAACTGCTAACCTCCTCCATCTGTGAGTCTGTGATCATATCCATCATGCGGGCAACCATCTTTGTGTCAGAGACCCTGGGGTGTGTCATGCCCTCCAAGACGGTGAGGATGAAGTCCGTCCTCTCGATGGGGAAGAGGAAGCTGCCAAATACCTGCGAGAGGGAAGACATGTCACACAGCCTGCCTTGGTGGCAGGCTGCAGCTGAGCAGCGAGGGCAGCTCTGGAGAGAGAGGCAGGGCAGTGCTGGCACTGTGCCCCCAGCACAGGCAGGAGCAAGAACTGGCATGGGCTTGCAAGGGCCGGCCTGGGCTGGGGTGACTGTAGCCTCAGTGGCTGCGGAGAGGGAACTGCCCCGCAGGGTGAAGGCAGGTGGTGGAGGTCAGGGTTAGGGTACACTTGGCGATGTGTAGGCAGCCAGGCCTTGTGGGTGACCAGGACAGCTGGACCCGCAGTACTGACGCTGGCCACTGACACTAGCCTTTGGCTGCTCCCTGCTGAGATATGGTGGGACCCTGCAGCCGGCTTGCTGGGAGGCCGTGACAGACCCTGCCTCCTGCCCGCAGTTCTTGGGGCACTGGTTCATTCAGGTCTCCTGTCAACCTCACAGCCAAGAATCCCAGGAAGGGAGGGGCTCATTACCGTCAGCTCGTTAGCAGCGTCCTTGGGCAGGAAGGTGCTTGGGCATTCCCGCTCCAGCCTGAGCTTCGGATAGGTAGGTGTCATCATGAGGCCTGGGCAGCAAGGCAAACAGAGGATGGGTGAGTGGTAGGAATGATGGAGAAGCTGCTGCTTGGAGAAGACAGCTGAGAACACCAAGCAGAGCTCTGATTGTGGCAGGGCGCTGTGTCTGTCAAAGAGGGGCACTCTGTATTGGGTGGACGGTAAGGGGTGGGCACAGGATACATGCCAGGGAGGAAATGGGTCTTCTGTTGCAAGGCGGAGGAGGGCAAACCGCCTCGCAGTCTGCAGAAAGGCCAGAGAGTTTGGTCCGGCTTTCTGCTCTGAAGCAGGAGAGAAGCCCCACGATGCTGCTACTGCTACAGGCTCTCCAGTCCACTGGTTCTCAGGAGTGCTACTAAGCCACTGCCCCAGAGGACATCCTACTGCTCCGATAGGGGCTGGGGGAGCCCCCTAGGGTTGGTGCAGCACGGCTGCTCCCCTGCTCCACCCTTGGAGGAATGTGCTGCTCTTTCCTCTAGCTGGGGAAGGCAGACAAAGCGGCGTATCACCATGCCTGGTCTTGACTGGGCCCTTATGTCTGGAAGGTGCTAGCCCACCCCAGCCTCTCTTACTCTGTTGCACCATCATGATCCTGTGGATGGCGTGAAGAGCCTCTGCAGACCCAAAGCTGATGTTCTTGTCCTCCTCGGCACAGCACAGGGTGAGGCACCCCATCAGCTGCCCCAGGAGTGGCACAGGCTTCGTCTGGAAGGTGCGAACGTTGACCGTGCCCACTCTGTTTCTGAACGAGTCCTGGGGTTGAGAGGATGGACAGTGGCAGCTTGGCTGAGCTAGTGCACTTGAGACACCAGGAAGGGGTGAGGGAGTGCTTAGAGGTTGCCTGAGCCACCAGCTCCTTACCTGAATCAGAGAAGTGGGGATCAGGGCCTCGCTCAGACTGGCAATCTTCCCCACGGCATACCAACGCTTTGCCGCTTTCTCGGATCTTGTGAAGGGCAGCAGGGCCTGAGAAGAGAAAAGCTGCTGGTTTGCCTTGGGATGCAGTGGCAGCTCCCGTAGCGGCAGCTCTGCCAAGCACCGGGCAGGGTTTACGCAGCGTGCCCAGGCTTCTTCTGAACAAGAGAAGAGCCTGGAAAGGGGGTATGCCCCGTCACGGCCTTGGGGACAGACCTGCAAGATGATCTCCAGCGTAGTGGCAGTGTAGTCCGATGAAGTACACACCAGCACTTCCAGCACGCTGTCCAGAGATTTCAGAATCTGTAAGGAAGATAGAGCAGGTGGTGCTTTTTTGCTGGTCCTTCCTCATGGGAAGCTGGCTTGAATGCCTGCTGCCTGAGGCAGGCCTCAGCTGCCCAGTGGTGCCGGCAACCTGCCCAGTGGTGTCTCAGGATCTCTGTTGTCTTTCTGTTTCTCCCGTGGTCTTTCAGCAGCCAAAGCTAACTAGGAAAAAGTGTGCAGGAACTGACTGGCAGCAGGCTCTCTGTAGCTCACTCAGTGCTTACCTGAGCATAAAGTGAAGCATCCAACCTGCCCCTCTCCCTCTGGAGAGAGTGCCCAGATGCCCTGGGAAGGTGACTGTAGATGTCAGGGCCTGGGGTCACCAGGTGGGACCCGTACTGGGTGGGCAAGGCTTGTGTGGAGGCATCTTCTCCCTCTCCCGTGCTGCTGAGCCAGGGACAGAGGGCAGTCATGGCACGCAGTGCACAAAGCCCTTTCCAGCTCCTGCCTCTCTCCCTTCAGGGAAAAAAGCCAGGAAGGGAGACAATGGATGTTATAAATTAGACCACACAATTTACTGGTCTATTGAAATATTTATTAATCAAGTAAGCAGACACAAGCAAAACAGCACTGGGCTGCTGGGGAGTCTCCGCTCCGCAACAGCACGCAACTTCCCTTTCCAGGGTTGCTGTTTTATAGCAGTCGAGTTCCAGCTTATCGGGACTTGTTGAACTGGCTGAGGCTGCGCAGTCTGTTGTTGAGAAGAGGGTCGTTGTTCCTCTGCTGGTGATCACGCGTTGTGCTCGTGTTCAGGTGGGGGTAGTGAAACGGCAAGCAGGATGTCTGGTTTCACTCCAGGATGTTTACCCAATACCCCCTCCTGCTATCTGCTTGCTTAATCCTCCCCTTTACCAAGGCCGTTAAATTGTACAACCTTATCTCCTCAGCAGATTCTCCAAATTCCTCAAAGACAATGAACAAACCCCCACTAATTTATCACAATCCCTCCTTTTTCTTTTTCTAACATATTTTGTTCATTGAATTTTTGCAATATTTGCTTGCTGAGTATCAAAGTTTCTACGTCGTCCTCCTCCTGCTCAAGAGATTCATACTTGGCACGCACAAGCATAAGATGAGCAGCCTCTAATCGGCTTTTCACAATTGCAATTACCCTATTGAAAATACACGGCCCAAAAGTCAATGCTATTATTACTAGTAATAAAGGTCCCGTTATAGTTGACAATAGTGTGGTAAACCAAGGTGAATAATTAAACCAGGATTCATACCAATTCTGACGAGCCTCATTTTCCCTTTTGCGTTTTTCTAATCCTTCCCGCAATTTAGTCATTGTATCTCTTACCACCCCAGTATGATCTGCATATACACAACATTCTTCACGTAGGGCTGCACACAGTCCTCCTTGTTGTAAGAAAATCAAATCCAACCCTCTATGGTTTTGGAGTACCACTTCGGATAATGACCTAACTGATTTTTCCAGAGCTGTTATTGACTGCTCTATATGGGCCAGATCCTCATTCTTCGGCAATGCGTAGAGAAGTAAATTCCTGGCTTTGTTTTATCAGGGAAGCAATTCCAGTTCCTGCACCTGCAGCCCTGAGGGCCATTAAAGTGGCTAAGGTGACGGCCGTAATAGGCTCCCTCTTTACTAGATGGTATTCAGACACTGTGTGATGGGTATACATATACTCTTCAGTGTGGTATAGAATCCTTGGTATAATGACCACCTGTACACAAAAATCATGAGATGTGCTAAACAATTTTAAAGATAGGCAAGGAGTGACTCCCAATGATGAACATACCCACCTAGTGTTATTTGCAGGAATTAGCCATTTGTGTGTTTGGTCCATTTCTTCAGTGGCATGGCACAGATCATTTTTATCTCTTGGAACTGTGCCGATACATCTACCTTTTCCCGTAACTTGAGTTAAAGTTATCCCGATTTCCTGACCCCAACTGCACTTGGAAGGATTTGACTCAATTGAATATTCAGACCTCCCCATATCTCCTATAGCTTCATAATATGGGGGCTTAACACTTACACATAGCCAGCACCCTTCAGTTATCTCAGGATTAGTTTGATTTAGTACCTGGAAACTAGCATTTATAACTTTCCACATACTACTCTCGGGTACAACCCCTTTCTTTTTTCACAATCACAGAATCACAGAATTTCTAGGTTGGAAGAGACCTCAAGATCATCGAGTCCAACCTCTGAAGTAACACTAGCAGTCCCCACTAAACCATATCCCTAAACTATACATATAAACGTCTTTTGAAGACTTCCAGGGATGGTGACTCCACCACTTCCCTGGGCAGCCTGTTCCAGTGCCTCACAACCCTTTCAGTGAAGAAGTTCTTCCTAACATCTAACCTAAAACTCCCCTGGCGCAACTATAGCCCTTTCCCCTCGTCCTGTCACCAGGCACGTGGGAGAATAGATCAACGCCCACCTCACTACAGCCTCCTTTAAGGTACCAGTAGAGAGCAATAAGGTCACCCCTGAGCCTCCTTTTCTCCAGGCTGAACAAGCCCAGCTCCCTCAGCCGCTCCTCGTAGGACTTGTTCTCCAGGACCCTCACCAGCTTCGTCGCCCTTCTCTGCACCCGCTCAAGCACCTCGATGTCCTTCTTGTAGCGAGGGGCCCAAAACTGAACACAGTACTCGAGGTGCGGCCTCACCAGAGCCGAGTACAGGGGGACGATCACCTCCCTAGCGCTGCTGGCCACACTGTTTCTTATGCAAGCCAGGATGCTGTTGGCCTTCTTGGCCACCTGAGCACACTGCTGGCTCATATTCAGCCGACTATCCACCATCACTCCCAGGTCCTTCTCTGCCAGGCAGATCTCCAACCACTCATCTCCCAGCCTGTTGCTCTGCTTGGGGTTATTGCGCCCCAGGTGCAGGACCCGGCATTTGGCCTTGTTGAACTTCATGCAGCTGACCTCAGCCCATCGGTGCAGCCTATCCAGATCCTCCTGCAGAGCCTTCCTACCCTCAAGCAGATCGACACACGCGCATAGCACTCAATGCCCTCGTCCAGATCATCGATGAAGATATTAAAGAGGACCGGCCCCAGCACCGAGCCCTGGGGGACGCCACTAGTGACTGGCCTCCAACTGGACTTGACTCCATTCACCACGACTCTTTGGGCCCAGCTATCCAGCCAGTTTTTAACCCAACGAAGCGTGCGCCAGTCCAAGTCAAGAGCAGCCAGTTTCTTGAGGAGAATGCTGTGGGAGACGGTGTCAAAAGCCTTGCTGAAGTCAAGGTAGACCACATCCACAGCCTTTCCCTCGTCCACCCAGCGCGTCACTTTGTCATAGAAGGAGATCAGGTTCGTCAAGCAGGATGTGCCTTTCATAAACCCATGCTGACTGGGCCTGATCGCCTGCTTGCCCTGCAAGTGCTGCGTGATGACTCTCAAGATAATCTGCTCCATGAGCTTCCCTTGCACTGAGGTCAAACTGACAGGCCTGTAGTTTCCCAGGTCTGCCCTCCGGCCCTTCTTGTAGATGGGCGCCATGTTTGCTAGCCGCCAGTCAACTGGGACCTCCACTGATAGCCAGGACTGCTGATAAATGATGGACAGTGGCTTGGCCAGCTCCTCTGCCAGTTCTCTCAGTACCCTCGGGTGGATCCCATCCGGCCCCATCGACTTGTGCACATCCAAGTGCCGTAGCAGGTCACCAACCAGTTCTTCATGGATAGTGAGGGCCACATCCTGCTCCCCATCCCCTTCCACCAGCTCAGGGTACTGGGTATCCAGAGAACAACCGGTATTGCCGCTAAAGACTGAGGCAAAGAAGGCATTGAGCACCTCCGCCTTTTCCTCATCTCTTGTAACTAAGTTTCCCCCCGCATCCAGTAAAGGATGGAGATTCTCCTTAGTCCTCCTTTTTGTGTTGATGTATTTATAAAAACGTTTTTTGTTATCTTTAACGGCAGTAGCCAGATTGAGCTCCAGATGAGCTTTGGCCTTCCTAATTTTGTCCCTGCACAGCCTCGCAACATCCTTATAGTCCTCCCTAGTGGCCTGCCCACTTTTCCAAAGCTTATAAACCCTCTTTTTTCTCCTAAGCTCAAACCACAATTCTCTGTTGAGCCAATGCTTGGAAGCAGTGTGGGAAAGGATAACTCTGTCGACTTACTAGAAAACATTGTAGTAGGTTGGGCAGTCTCAGGTATATTTACAGTCTGGACAACCAAACCTTCCCCTAATAACTCTTTATTAGGCCCGACTACCTTGGAAGTCTCGGGTTATTCCTTCTTTATTAGTATGAGTCCTCCCCTATCTGTTCCGTGTTTGTAAAATCTGACATTTTTCCTAGTACCCAGCTAGTATCGTCCGAGTTTGTTATATTTATATATAGAACCTTGCAAATTTCTTTATTTCTGTGGAAGGTTCCTGTATACCCTATACCATGCCCTCACCACCTGTAACAGGGATCCAATTGTCGGTTACAACCTTGCAGCCCATATTCCACCTGTAAGAATTTATCCCGATCAGCCCCGAGTGTCCAGTCTGTAGCAATGGTTTCACACCCCCGGTATGCACAATAATACACATTCAGGCATTTACAGTACCCCTTTCCCGGGTTAGAACTTGGGCAGAAATAAAATCCCATATATTCCCAGCATCGGGGCCTCGAGATCAGCTGACATAGTGTAGAAGTAAAGCTTGGCCCCCCCGATGTTATCTGGGTTGCAATAACCTGTTGATCTTCGAATCGACTTAAAGTCCATTTAAAAGGTTGGTGGGGGTGGTGTTGAGTCGCTATGCAGGATGAAATCACTGCGAGAACCCCCAAATACCGATAGGAATGGCTGAGGCCCATGTCTTTCCCCACTTATTCAGTCCTCTGCCTCACTCGTCAGTTGGGTTGCAGCCAACTACGAGGTTTTAGTTCTTCTCGGCAGCAGTAGTGTTCTTCAGGGGAGAGCTTCTACCTTAACCCACGGTACCTATCGAGTTTGTCGCAATGTGAGCTTCAGGTCTTTGTTTCCTGGAGCGATCTCCCACTTCTCGTCACAGATGGGTCCTTTAACACAGCTGGCATGTGTCCATCCTTTCTCCACAGTCCAGACGGCTGTTTCTGTAGTAAGCAAAACAATATAGGGGCCTTCCCCATCGTGGTTGTCCTGGTTTCAGTTAGAACAGAATTTTCTTCCTCGTAGCTGGTGGAATGCTGTGTTTTGGCTTGGGATGAGAAGAGTGCTGGTAACACCCCGATGTTTTAATTGTTGCAGAGCAGTGCTTATACCAAGCCAAGGACATCTCAGCCTTTTGCTCTGTCCTGCCAACAGGCAGGCTGGGGGTGCAGTAAGAGCTGGGAGGGGACAGACCCAGGACAGGTGACCCAAACTAGCCAAAGGGGTATTCCATACCATCTGACGTCATGCTAAACAATATATAGGGGTGGCTAGCCAGGGGAGGGGGCCAGACTGCTCGGGGTTAGGCTGGGCATCGGTCAGCGGGTGGTGAGCAATTGCATTGTGCATCACTTGTTTGTACATATTATTAGTAGTAGTACTATTATCACCATTGTATTATGGTTATTGTTATTGTTATTGTTATTTCTATTGTTATTGTTATTGTTATTGTTATTATTATTTTCCTGTCCTATTAAACTGTCTTTATCTCAACTCACGGGCTTCAGTTTCCATTTCTCTCCCCCGTCCCAGAGAGGGAGGGGGAGGGGGAGGGAACGGCTGCATGGTGTTTAGCTGCCGATCGGGTTAAACCACGACAGTCTTTTTGGCGCCCAACGTGGGGCACGAAAGGTTGAGATAACGGCAGATCTGACCAGAGTGTGTTAAACTAAAATTGGTATAAGTATTAGACCTGCTTAATAGTCACTTGTCATGATGCTGATTGCTTTAATCTCAACTCTGCTGCGCCTGTTTTCCAAATTGAGTATTATAGCACATTATTTTCCGTATTTGCTCTCTGTCATGTTGTTTATCCTCTCCGGGCCCTGGTCTCAGATCATTATGGTACTGTGTGTTGTAGCAATGGCTTACGAGACGATGAGATATCTGGTCATGACTCTAACTTGGTATTTGTACTCAGTAACATCGTCGATTCTGTATTTTGGAAATTGTATCTTGGAAACTATTAGCAATTATACCTATTGTTTTTTTCCATTAGGGAGTCAATCTGTGGAGGGGAAAGGGGAAGATATTTTTTCTTACTTGATTACTCTTCCTTTCTCCTTCACCACCCCTGTATCCTCCTTGATCACCCTCCCTTCCTCCTTCACCACCCTCTTACCCTCCGAGCTTGTTACAATAGCTCTCCAAGATATTGAATGTCCTTGGGATACTCAGACCAGCATAGTCTTGTTGTTATGCCTCCTGAATGCGCTTCAGATTCTGCTTAAAGTTAAACAACTACTTAGGAAGCTCATCCGGAGATCTGCCCGGAGGCAGTATAGTTGTGGGTGGCAGGGAGTATGGGAGGATATGGGAAGGCATCTAGAGCAGCTGGCACCCCCAGTGTTTTGGAAATTCACCCCTGAACAACTGCAAAATCCTAAAAAACTGGCAGAATGCTTGAGAAAAAGGTGTCACGATTCTGGCAGTTCCAAAGTAACACAAATCATTGTAACGTGCTGGGGCCTGGCTCATGCCTATCGAGCTGCCATTGATACTGCTATCAACTTAGTGACAGACCCTGCGGCCACTCCAAGTCCTGTGACAGATCCAATGGCCACTGTGACCCCTATGGTGGATTCTGCAGCTGCTCCAGTCCCAGCTCCTGCAGCTGTTCCAGCTCCAGTTCCTGCAGCTTCTCCAGCTCCGGTTCCTGCAGCCGCTCCAGTTCCGGCTCCTGCAGCTGCTCCAGTCCCAGCTCCTGAAGCTGCTTCAGCTCCGGTTCCTGCAGCCGCTCCAGTCCCAGCTCCTGAAGCTGCTCCAGCTCCGGTTCCTGCAGCTGCTCCAGTTCCGGCTCCTGCAGCTGCTCCAGTCCCAGCTCCTGAAGCTGCTCCAGCTCCGGTTCCTGCAGCCGCTCCAGCTCCGGTTCCTGCAGCTGCTCCAGTCCCAGCTCCTGCAGCTGCTCCAGCTCCGGTTCCTGCAGCCGCTCCAGTTCCGGCTCCTGCAGCTACTCCAGTCCCAGCTCCTGCAACAGCTCCAACTCCAGCTCCTGCAGCCACTCCAGCTCCTGTGGCTGTATCAGAGAAACGAGCTGTAGCAGTGCAAGATGACCCTGCAGAGGGTATTCCAACCCCTGTGGCAGACCCTGTAACGGGGTCAGAGAAACGAGCTGTAGCAGTGCAAGTTGACCCTGCAGAGGGTATTCCAACCTCTGTGGCAGACACTGTAACAAGGTCAGAGAAACGGGCTCTAGCAGTGCAAGCTGCCCCTGTAGAGAAGGTGAAAAAATGGTATAGAGATTCAGGCCATTTAGAACGCAGAGAGTCTTCTGCCAAATCTAGGTATAGAGACGACGACGACGCTGGGCCATCAAGGATTCAGGAGGAGGAAGATGAGGATGCCGAAAAATCAACAGTAACTACCCGAAGCCTATACGAGCGCGAGCTACGAGATGTGCAAAAAGATTTTGGTCGCTGTATAGGTGAGCAGCTTGTCACCTGGCTGCTCCAGTGCTGGGACACTGGAGCCAATTGTGTGGAATTAGACGGTGGGGAAGCCAGGCAGCTGGGATCCCTTGCTCAAGACGCCGACATTGACAAAGCAATTGCAGATGGAGCACAATCTCACAGCCTCTGGAGGCGTCTCCTCTCAGCTGTGAGGGAAAGGTATCCCTTCAAGGAAGAATTTGTATGTCTACCAGGCAAGTGGACCACTATGGAGAAAGGAATCCAGTACCTGAGGGAATTAGCCATATGGGAAGTGATTTATGAGAATCCAGACCTCGGACAAACATCCAAAGATCCAGATGAGGTCAGGTGTACACGACCCATGTGGCGGAAGTTTGTACGGAGTGCACCATCATCATATGCCAGCTCATTGGCAATAATGGCCTGGAAAGAGGATGAGGAACCCACAGTGGATGAAGTGGCTAAACAACTCCGGCAGTACGAAGAAAGTCTGTCTCTCCTCTTCCTTACAGGCCTGTGTCTCAGCTGTGGAGAAACTTTCTGAAAAGGTTCACCAACTTGAAGAGAGATTATTCTCCTCCGCACCTGTACAAAGCAGTGTCTCAGCTATCAGGGGTAGGCGTTCATCCACACAAGGAAGACGATACGGTGGGTACTCACCCCGTGCCACCCTGTGGTTTTACTTACGAGACCATGAAGAGGACATGAGAAAATCGGAAGGAAAATCTACTGCGACCCTACAGGCACGGGTACGTGAGTTGCAAAAGAAGACAATCAAGAAAAAGGGGTTCTCTGAAAAGTTTGCTGCTCCAACTTCCAGCAGACAGTCCTTCAAACACAGAAACGAAGAAGATTCTGACCAGGATTAGGGGAGCCCTGCCTCCAGCCAGGGGGAGGAAAGGGACAATCGAGTTTATTGGACTGTGTGGATTCGATGGCCTGGCACGTCAGACGCACAGAAGTATAAGGCTTTAGTAGACACCGGTGCACAATGTACTATAATGCCATCGAGCTATAAAGGACCAGAGCCCATCTGTATTTGTGGAGTGACAGGGGGATCTCAGCAGTTGACTGTATTGGAGGCTGAAGTGAGTCTGACTGGGAATGAGTGGGAAAAGCACCATATTGTGACTGGCCCGGATGCTCCATGTATCCTTGGCATAGACTATCTTAGAAGAGGATATTGCAAGGACCCAAAAGGGTTCCGGTGGGCTTTTGGTATAGCTGCCTTAGAGACAGAGGTCATTAAACAATTATCTACCTTGCCTGGTCTCTCAGAGGACCCCTCTGTTGTGGGGGTGCTGAGGGTCGAAGAACAGCAAGTGCCAATCGCTACCACAACTGTGCACCGGCGGCAATATCACACTAACCGAGACTCCCTGATTCCCATCCATAAGCTAATTCGTCAATTGGAGAGCCAAGGAGTGATCAGCAAGACTCATTCACCTTTCAATAGTCCCATATGGCCAGTGCGAAAGTCTAATGGCGAGTGGAGACTAACAGTGGACTATCGTGGCCTGAATGAAGTGACGCCACCACTGAGTGCTGCAGTGCCGGACATGCTGGAACTTCAGTACGAACTGGAATCGAAGGCAGCCAAGTGGTACGCCACAATTGATATCGCTAATGCATTTTTCTCTATCCCTCTAGCAGCAGAGTGCAGGCCACAATTTGCCTTCACTTGGAGGGGAGTCCAATATACTTGGAATCGGCTGCCCCAGGGGTGGAAACACAGCCCTACCATTTGCCATGGGCTGATCCAGTCTGCGCTAGAGCAGGGGGAAGCTCCTGAACACCTGCAGTACATCGATGACATTATTGTGTGGGGTAACACAGCAGAGGAAGTTTTTGAGAAAGGGAAGAGAATAGTCCAAATCCTTCTGAAAGCCGGTTTTGCCATAAAACAAAATAAAGTCAAAGGACCTGCACGGGAGATCCAGTTTTTAGGAATAAAATGGCAAGGTGGACGCCGTCAAATCCCAATGGATGTGATCAACAAAATAACAGCTATGTCTCCACCAACTAACAAAAAAGAAACACAGACTTTCCTAGGTGTTGTGGGGTTTTGGAGAATGCACATCCCAAATTACAGTCTGATTGTAAACCCGATCTACCAAGTAACCCGTAAGAAGAATGAGTTTGAATGGGGCCCTGAGCAATGACAAGCCTTTGAACAAATCAAGCAGGAAATAGTCCATGCAGTAGCCCTTGGGCCAGTTCGAACAGGACCAGATGTAAAGAATGTGCTCTACACTGCAGCCGGGGAGAACGGCCCCACCTGGAGCCTCTGGCAGAAAGAACCTGGGGAAACTCAAGGTCGACCCCTAGAGTTTTGGAGTCAGGGATACAGAGGATCTTAGGCCAGCTACACTTCAACGGAAAAGGAGATATTGGCAGCAATACACTGAATGTTATTACACTAACCAAAGTTCCAGCTTCTCGCACTCTCCTGCCAGCAGGCAGGTTTGGGGTGCAACAAGAGCTGGAAGGGGTCAGACCCAGGACAGCTTACCCAAACTGGCCAAAGGGGTATTCCATACCATCTGACATCATGCTAAACAATATATAGGGGTGGCTAGCTGGGATGGGCGGGGCGGCTGCTCATGGATAGGCTGGGCATCAGTCAGTGAGTAGTGGTGAGCTATTGCACTGTGCATCACTTGTTTCATTCACATTATTATTATTATTATTATTATTATTATTATTATTATTATCCTTTCTTAATAAACTGTCTTTATCTCAACCCACAGGCTTCACTTTCCCATTTCTCTCCCCCATCCCAGAGAGGGAGGGGGGAGGGTGAGCGAATGGCTGTGTGGTGTTTAGCTGCTGTATAGGAAACACTCCCTAGGCATGCAACCACTCTGTTCATCTAGGGGAGAAAACACTCTGAAGTCATTATATTTCCCAAGAACAGAAAATGTACTGGATAAACTCTCGAGATTTTTATAGCCAAGCCTTTGAATGTAACTTATGTTTGACAGTTATACACATTTTACAAAAAAGGTGAAGCCTTTGCTTTAAATAGGACTGTAGTGGGTTTACGTGGCAAGGTTTTGGTAGTAGGGGGCCATAGGGGTGGCTTCTGTGAGAAGAACCTAGAAGCTCATGTTTGGTAAGGGCCCCACTGCTGACCAGAGCCGAAACAATAAGCAATGTTGTTTTGTGCCTCTGTGAGAGCATATTTAAGACAGGTGTGAGGAATGTTTTAACAATTCGTGTCCATAAAGAACAATTCTGTTTGAATCCTGTCTGCCTCTGGGCTCTGCACTGGCAATTTAATTCTTGAGCCACAGATGCAGTGTGTCCCAGTCTCCCCCTCATTCTAGTCAATTTATCACGTCTTCAGAAAACACTCCTTAAATTTATGAACCTGTTTGCTTTTGCTATTCCTGACTTCTATCTCTAACAGTTACAGCCTTTTTCCTGTCTCCTTCGAGATTAACTTAACACTGCTATAGATGTGTCTGTGAATGGCTGGGGAAGAATGTTTTAATTACTCGTGAAGCGTCAAATAAGAAAGCTGTTTGTGTTTGATGTCTGGGAGTTTCAGAACAACTGATAACAACTAGTGACTGTTATGGGATACTATGCGGATCTTTGGTATCTGGCTAGGGGGGCCGAGAGATTAAGAGGAAGGAAAAAGAAGCTGAAGGACGGCTGGGAGACAAGACCTGCAGAGAATGTTCTATAAACTTGGTATGGTGCCAAGTGAGTACGAAGGGGAGAGGAAGACTACGAGCCTTCAGCATGAAAGACCCCTAGAGACCCCCAGAGGAGACCCCCAGAGGAGACTGCGCATGCTCCAGTAGGAGGGACCAGACCCCAGAAGCTAATTATAATAATCTATTTTTTTTTTAGAATTAGTAATGAATATGTATTAGTCTAGGAGCATAAAAATCAGCTGCTTGATGTAACTGGTGTGCATCCTGGTGGAGCGGAGACTCCCGGTGCACCCAGCGCTGTTTGCTTACCTCTATTCCTTTATATTCTTTTAATAAATCCTATTTTTTAATTTAATCCTAACTTGAATCCTGAGCCATTTATAACACAGGGAAAAAAAATGCTGCGCCACACAGCAGCTGGGAGAGTGAGAGGAGTGAGGAACAGTCTTGCAGGCACCAAGGTCAGTGAAGAAGGAGGGGGAGAGGTGCTCCAGGCGCTGGAGCAGAAGTCCCCTGCAGCCTGTGGTGAGGACCATGGTGAAGCAGGCTGTCCCCCTGCAGCCCATGGAGTACCACGGTGGAGCAGGGTTCCACGCTGCATCCCCTGGAGGAGACCACAGTGGAGCAGATGGACCTGCCCTGAAGGAGGCTGCGGCCTGTGGAAGACCCCTGACCGAGCAGATTCTGGGCTGTAGCCCGTGAAGAGGAGCCCACACAGGATCAGGTGAAGAGCTGCTGCCTGCAGTAAAGAAGCGCTACAGACTGACCATAACCCCCATTCCCTCGTTCCCCTGTGCCAATCAAGGGGAGGAGGTGGAAGAGGGCAGATGGGGGGAAGGTGCTTTTGGTTTCTTTCCTCTGTTTCTCACTTCTCTAGCTTGTTAGTTGTAGGCAATAAATCTTACTGTCTCTCTACTCTGAGTCTGTTTTGCCTGTCATGATAATTACTGCACGATCTCCTCATCCTTATCTCAACCCCTGAGCCCTTTTCATCACATTTTCTCCCCATTCCTCTTTGAGAATGGGGAGTGATAGAGCATTTGTAGCGGAGCTCGGCTGCCCACCCGAGTAAAACCACCACAAGGACTAAAGACTGTACTGGTGTTTTTTTTAGAGTATGAAAGGTAATGAATTGTTTTGTTGGAATTTTGGGTACTGGGGAGAACAGTTCTTCTGTCTTGACTAGCAAACCTTTGCTCTGACTTTCTGCATTACTGTATTTCTAATTTCTAAGGTAAATTATATTTTGAATTAATCACTACAGTAATTCAAGATGTCAGTGACTTTTTAAAAGGACTGTACATACATAGCTCAGTGTCTGATAAATACTGAGTTTTGTTGTGTTTTTTTTTTTTTTTTTTGTATTTATATTCCACCTTCAGTACAAACAAAGTTTAGAGAATAAATTTTTATATGGAAGGGGTAATTAAGCTTGAATTTTGTTTCTTGAAGGCTTAGAGTTAAGCCCATTAAAATACAAGTAACCAGGCAAGTATGTGCCAAACTTCACCTTTTTAATATTATTATATACTGTAGTAATAAAGTTTGTTTGAAATGCACGAATAAAAAAGTTAAATTACAGAAGGAAAAATTTAATATAGCAGTAATAGGTATATTCACCTTGCATCTGAGAGAAAGAAATGAGGAAAACAGTTTTCACTCATTTTGGCCTAAAAAACTGTGTTCAGGTTTCCTTGGTTCCAACATCAGAACCCAGATAACACTGATTAGAACCATAGGGCTTTATAATAAAAGTTAAAATATTGAACATATGATGGCAAAAAAAGTCTTTATTTTGTGGTTAACTTATTCTTTTCTTGCTACTCTCTGATGAAGTTGGTGGTGCTGTGGAGGAGGATCTCCTTCATGACAAAGGCCATGATTGCTCAGCACAGTAGGCAACGTGTTTATAATTCTGTATTTGAAACTCAAGAAGATCCCACTGTTGTTGGATGATTATCTGGCTAATCAGTCCAGGAAGGGCTTGAATGCTACCAATTAAAGTTTCCAGTTTAGTTTCCAGAGCAACAATTATCTTCTCAAAGTCTTCACTTCTTTCATTTAAGTCATAAATAATGTCATACATGATGTTTTGAGTCTGAAAGTAGAAGGATATAAATAAAGGTTTAGAGAAATCTTACATGTAATAAATGGCTCAGTCTTCAAAATAGAACTATAATCAAAGTTTACAGTTTATTAAAGGAATAGAGGTAAGCAAACAGCGCTGGGTGCTCCAGGAGTCTCTGCTCCACCAAGACGCACACCAGTTACATCAAGCAGCTGATTTTTATGCTCCTAGGCTAATACATATTCATTACTACTTCTAGAAAAAACAGGGTTATGATAATTAGTTTCAGGAATCCAAACCCTCCTACTGGAGCATGCGTATCAGTCTCCGGTGGTCCCTCTGGGGGTCTCTCGTGCTGAAGGCTCATAGTCTTCCTCCCTCTTGTCCTTCTCCTTTGTCCAACTTGGCTGTATGTCAGAGACTTGTGCAGAGTCCCCTGCAAGCTTTGTCTTTTAGTCGTTCTTCAGCTCTCCCCGTCTCCTTAATCTCCTGGCCAGATATCAGAAACTTGCATAGTGTCCCATGCAATAGTCATAATAGTTAGCAGTTATTCTGAAACCCCCCAGATATGAGAGACTTCAAGGAAAAGCCTACAAATACATTTCCCTTCAAGGTCTCTATTGACACGAATTGATAAAACATTCCTTTGCAAGATACAATAATTATATACATTAACTATTCTGTTTTTCTTAGACTTGTGGTTATACAAGGGTATGTAAGACAGAAGGTCACATTCATCATACCATGCAGCCCTAGCATTGTTCCATACTGACACGAATCAGATAAACATATTTCACATAAATATATTGTAAAATGTAATGCAACTCTACAAGGGTTCCTAAATGTTTTTTGCATTTCAAAAAAAAAAAAAAAAAAAGAAGAAGAAGAAGTATTATAACAAGGTCTAGTCTTGTGAAATAACTGTACCTGCAGATTCATGACAAACTTCCTACTAGTGATAAATTTGTCGAGCAGAAATTTAACACTGCTATTTTGAGTAGTATTTGAAATGTCAAGCTCTTAATGAATTAAACAAAACAACACATATTTTTAGACCTTTAAATGCTTCAAAATGCACCATCATAAGATTTGCAAACAGAGTTTTGTAAGCCACAAGGAGACCAGAGGTTACAAAGAACAGTGATGTACACTTGCCTCTTCTGTGTTTCCTCTGATTATTGAATACCTTCATACTTTTAAGGAGAAAAGTTTTTTTGTTATTGTTGGGTTTTGTTGTTGTGTTTGTTGTTTTTTTTTTCTGCTTAAAAGGGGTTGCCCAGGGAGGTGGTATAGTCACAGTCCTTGGGAGTGTTTAAGGAAAGGCTGCATGTAGTACTTAGGGATGTGGTTTAGTGGCTAACATTGGTGGCAGGGGTATGGATCTGGTTAATCTGGTTGGACCAGATGATCTTGGAGGTCTTTTCCAACCTTAATGATTCTATGATTCTATGAAAGAAAACTAATCTAAATGAAATAATATCTGAAAAATCCTTATCAATTACCAGAAGCAGTAACTGAAGTTGTCAGATATGTCCTGGTTTGGTTGGGATATAATTATATACAGCAAAAGGGGAACGAACACTTGTAGTGGATTTACATGGCAAGGTTTTGGTAGCAGGGGGGGCATAGGAGTGGCATCTGGGAGAACAATCCAGAAGCTGCCCCATGCTAGATAAGGGCCCAGCTGCTGGCCAGAGCCAGGCCAAAAACTGAAGTTGTTTGCGCCTCCATGAGAGCATATTTAAGATGCGGGGGGGGGGGGGGGGGGGGGGAGAACTGCACAGGAACAGCAGCTGGGAGAGAGAGGAGTGAAAAACAGCCTTGCAGACACCAAGGTTGGTAAAGAAGGAGGGGGAGAGGTGCTCCAGGCGCTGGAGCAGAAGTCCCTGTGGCCTGTGATGAGGACCATGGTGAAGCAGGATGTCCCCCTGCAGCCCATGGAGTACCACGGTGGAGCAGGGTTCCATGCTGCATCCCCTGGAGGAGACCACAGTGGAGCAGATGGACTGCCCTGAAGGAGTCTGCGGCCTGTGGAGGACCCCTGTATGAGCAGATTACAGGCCAGAACTGTAGCCCGTGGAAAGGAGCCCACGCAGGATCAGGTGACCTGGCAGGAGCTGCTGCCCATGGGGGATCCAGGTTGGAGCAGTTTTCTCCTGAGGGATGGACCCCGTGGTACGGACCCATATCAGGAGCAGTTCTTGAAGAGCTGCTGCCTGTGGGAAGCCCATGCAGGATCAGTTCAGGAAGGACTGCATCCTGTGGGAGGGACCCCACAGCACAGGGGACGAGAGTGAACAAGGAGAGGCGGCAAAGAAGCGCTGCAGACTGACCATAACCCCCATTCCCCCGTTCCCCTGTGCCGCTCGGGGGAAGGAGGTGATAGAGGGTGGATGGGGGGGGAAGGTGCTTTTGGTTTCTTTCCTTTGTTTCTCACTTCTCTAGCTTGTTAGTTGAATATTCCCAGATCAGCTCTGTAAGTCTAGTTAAGTTTAAAAAAAAACAATCAACAAGAAGCAAGTAGTGTGTGTTTAGCTGCGATAAAATCTTGACTGCATACCCATAAGAGAGCATAAAGATGCAGTGGCGGGTGGAAGAGCAAAGCCAATGAGGAGAGGTGTTATGCTAGACCTCATTCTCACCAACACTGAAGGACTTGTTTGGAATGTGAAAGTCAAAGGCAGCCTTGGTTGCAGTGATCATGAAATGGTGGAGTTTAGGATCATTAGGGTAGGGAGGAGGGCGCATAGCAAGATCACAGCCCTGGACTTCAGGAGAGCACACTTTGACCTACTCAAAGATCTTTGTAGAGTCCTGTGGGATAAGGCCCCAGAGGGAAGAGTGGCCCAAGGAAGCTGTTTAATATTTAAGGATCACCTCATCCAAGCTCAAGAGGTCATCCCGATGACTTGGAAGTCAGGCAAAAATGCCAGGAGGCCTGCATGGATGAACAAGTTGCTCCTGGAAGAGAAGACACATAAAAAGTAAGTATACAGAAGGTAGAAACAGGTATAGCTAACCTGGGAGGAATACAGAGACATTGTCTAAGAATGAAGAGACACAGAGAGGATAACCAAAGCCTACCTGGAACTGAATCTGGCCAGGAATATCAAAGACAACAAGAAGGGTTTGTAAAAGTACATAGGTGAGAAAAGGAAGGCTAAGGAAAATGTGGGCCCATTTCTGAACAGGTCATGGAACCTGGTGTCACAGGACATGGAAAAGGCCACAGTACTGAATGCCTTCTTTTCCTTAGTCTTCACTAATAAGGTTGACCTTCAGGAATACCAGGTTCCAGAGACTGGAACAAGGAAGATGTACCCTTGGTAGAAAAGAATCAGGTCAGGGAATACTTAGGCAAATTCATAAGTCCATGGGCCCTGAGGGAATGTACCCACAAGTGCTGAGGGAGCTGGCAGATGTCGTTGCGAGGCCACTGTTGATAATCCTGGATCAACCGTGGCGATTGGGATAAGTGCCAAAAGAGTGGAGGAAAGCAAATGCCACTCCTATCTTCAAGAAGGAGGACCTGGGGAACTGCAGGCCAGTCAGCCTCACCTTGATCCCTGGGAAGATGATGGAGCAGCTAATCCTGGAAACCATTTCCAGGCACATGAACAACAAGAAAATTATCAGGAGGAGGAATAGTCAGAATGACTTCTATAATGGAATTAGCCTGGAGAAGAGAAGGCTTGAGAGGGATCTTATCTACCTATATAAATACTTGAAGGGAGAATGCAAAGAGGATGAAGCCAGACTGTTTTCAGTGGTGCCCAGTTGTATTGGGTTTACGTGGCAAGGTTTGGGTAGTATGGGGGCTGCAGAGGTGGCCTCTGTGAGAAGAAGACAGAAGATTCCCCATGTTAGATAAAAGCCAGTTTCAGCTAGGTCGAAAAGGGACCCAACAATGCCCAGAGCAAAACCAATAAGTGATGTTGTTTGAACCTCTGTGAGAGCAGATTTAAGAAAGGGAAAAAATTGCTGAGCAACAGCAGCTGGGAGAGAGAGGAGTGAGAAACAGCCCTGCAGAAACCAAGGTCAGAGAAGAAGGAGGGGGAGGAGGTGCTCCAGGCACCGGAGCAGAAGTTCCCCTGTGGCCTGTGGAGAGGACCATGGTGGAACAGGTTGTCCCCCTGCAGCCCATGGTGTACCACGTCAGAGCAGATCTTCATGCTGCAGCCTGTGGAGGAGACCACAGTGAAGCAAGTGGATCTGGCCTGAAGGAGGCTGTGGCCTATGGAGATCCCCCACCACAGCAGACTCCATGCCAGACCTGTAGAGCGTGGAGAGGAGACCGTGCAGGAGCAGGTGATCTGGCTGGAGCTGCCCCCGTGGGGGACCCACATTGGAGATGTTTGCTCCTGACAGATGGACCCTTTGGTATGGACCCATATTGTAGTGGTTCTTGAAGAGCTGCTGCCTGTGGGAAGCCCATGTAGGATCAGTTTGGGAAAGACGGCATCCTGTGGGATGGACCCCACGCTGGAGCAGGGGAAGAGAATGACCACGAAAGAGTGGCAGAGAAGAAGCATTATGGACTGACCACAACCCCCATTCGGATTCCCCAACAGGTTCCCTTGCACCACTTGGGGGAAGGACGTACAAGAGGGGAGATGGAGGGAAGGTGTTTTTAGTTTGTTTTTAGTTTCTCACTGTTATAGTCTGCTAGTGATAAGCAATAAATTTTATTAATCTCCCTATGCCGAGTCTGTTTTGCCTGTAACAATAATTGCTGAGTGATGTCCCTGTGCTTCTCTTAACCCTAGAACCCTTTTCATTGTATTTTCTTCACCTTTCCATTTGAGGAGGGGGAGTGAGAGAGCGGTTGTGGTAGAGTTTAGCTGCCCAGCTGGGTAAAACCACCGTGCCAGTGACAAGACAAGAGGCAATGGGCACAAACAGAAGCACCAAAAGTTCTCTCTGAACATCAGGAAGTGCTTCTTTACTGCACTGGTGATGGAGCACTGAAACAGGTTGCCCAGAGAGGTTGTGAAGTCTCCCTCTTTGGAGGTCTTCAAAAGCTGCCTGGACATGGCCCTGGGCAACCTGTTTTAGGTGTCCCTGCTTAAGCAGGGGTGTTGGACCAAATGACCTCCAGAGGTCCCTTCCAACCTCAGCCACTCTCTGATTCTGTGATTTTTTGATCCTGCTCAGACAGAGAGGGGAAGGCCATTGGTTCTTTCTCTGTGCCTATCTGAGATCTGTGTGGTCAGCCATGTATAGATGTGCTATATATGTCTGCTCTGTGCACATACGACTACTGGGAATACATCTTCAACTTTGCTACTGGTTGGACCTGGGGGTCATGGAGCTGTGGCAGCTTCCCCTCTCTTGGGCCTGATATTTTTCCACTAACAGTTTGCAACTGAACAGCCTCTTTTAATTGCTCTCAAATGGCTTAAATAAGATTAACAAAGCCTTATAATATATCAGCTTATAATATATACGTTGGTAGCTCTTATTTATTAAGAAAGCTTGGAACAAATACAGACCTACTTACTTGTCCAGAGTCACTGCTTTGTAAGAGAATAGGACTGGAAAACTACAACCCCTAATTTCAGTCTGCAACTATAGTCCTTCACAGTATATTCTGTCACCAGAAAGGAAACCTCTTTACTATATAGCACTACACAAACTTTGCTTAGTCCAATTTCAGGCTAAGCATTTGCCATGATGACTGCAGTCAGTTTCAGCAGCTCTCAGGATCAGCCCCCCAGTTGTAAAATCTTTTCCCAATGTTCAAAAAATAACATGCACATTCAAACCTCAGTCAGAACCATAAACAAGATGTTTCACTTAATAAATGTTAATCCAAAATAGATATATATTTTCATTTTCTAGAAATAACAAACTTGTTAACAGTATTTGCATGTAGAGTGCATAACATTTTCAATTACAGATTCTTCATTTTGAAAGGATGAATGAAGATACAAACAAATATAATTGCCTACTAACCTTTGCCAGGTCCACCAAAGTGTTGGCTTGATCATTCAGTTTCCTTTGCTCCATTTTTACGCTTCTTAATCTAAAAAGGGGAATTTGAAGTCAGATTTTTGTATGCGCTTGTGTACCTGTGTGGTCATCTTAGGTCTGCTAAAACCATGCATAAAACTTACAAGAAAGGATAACTACATGGACAACGCCTTGAGTCCTCTGTATAAAGTCAGAATTGGTCATGTGTCTGGTACAATGAGAAGCATGCCTCTTCAACACCACAAAAGAGAAAGAACAAGGAAATGTGATGTCCCAGAGACTACTGTTTGCCATGGGTAAAGCTGCATTCAAAAAGGGAGATAACAATTTATCCAGACTATATGAAAGAAAGCCAAAGCATTCCTCAAAGCCTCAGTATCATTACAAGTAAATATAGGAAGAAAAATAGGACAAATGTTTTTTGTCATTAATGTAGCAATCAAGTATCTTCCCATGCCTACAAGACTAGATACAGGTATTAACCCTGTTCTGTCAGAAATGGATTGGATTAGCAGGTGTTTGAACCTGATGGAAATACAGTAATAAGTGTGTTTCTCATTATTTTAAACAGAACTTCCATCTGAGCAGCATCTAAATAACCAATACACTTGCCAGTACATTTAATTTTCTTCCCATGAATCTAAATATGGTTACATTTTAAACTTACATTAGATATACCTTTCCAATGCAATATTTCAACTAGACTGTTGTAAAAATTGTGAAAGAAGAAACAAGGGTGTCTTTTCTTTTTGACACCTAACAAACCGCATTATTAATTAGTGATGCACGTACTCTGACATATATGTAAGTGACCTTTTCTATGTGTTCTCTGAATCAAACTCCATGTTTTTCAGATTACTAACTACTAAAGGAGTGGTTTGTAGAAGTGATTTTTCAAAACTAAATTAATTTATGAAATGTGTGATAGATGCCATGCAGTATCTCAAAGGGCAGTCAAGCTAACCATTTTGTTAGCTCTCAGATGAAAATAATTTTGGCAGCATTTTGTGGCACATCAGTTGCTAACACATACTCCGCCTAGTTCTCAATTATTATCTTACTTAGATACATATATCTTATAAGGCAAACATGACTTCACAAAACCATATAAAACTGTTCCAGTAAAGCAAAAGCTAAAACTCTGGTAAATGGTACAAAATAACTCCTATATAATAACTGCTAGCCTGTATAGTACAGCTATAATAGTTGCAAAAGAGGCATTCTTTTTTACTTCAAGGCTTTGCATGCCTCAAAGTGTTCCGACCAAACCCTAATGTGAAAAAACATTTTGCCTTTTCTGTATTTTGAATACAGTGGATGAAATTCTGACTCAAATGACACAACATTGTGTCATTTGGATTAACAACTCAAGAGCTGGCTGCTCTTGACTTGGACTGGCGCACGCTTCGTTGGGATAGAAACTGTCTGGATAGCCGGGCCCAAAGAGTCATGGTAAATGGAGTCAAGTCCAGTTGGAGGCCAGTCACTAGTGGCGTTCCCCAGGGCTCGGTGCTGGGGCCGGTCCTCTTTAATATCTTCATCGATGATCTGGACGAGGGCATTGAATGCACCCTCAGTAAGTTTGCAGATGACACCAAGTTAGGTGCGTGTGTCGATCTGCTTGAGGGTAGGAAAGCTCTGCAGGAGGATCTGGATAGGCTGCACCGATGGGCTGAGGTCAACTGCATAAAGTTCAACAAGGCCAAGTGCCGGGTCCTGCACCTGGGGCGCAATAACCCCAAGCAGAACTACAGACTGGGAGATGAGTGGTTGGAGAGTTGCCAGGCAGAGAAGGACCTGAGAGTGATGGTGGATAGTCGGCTGAATATGAGCCAGCAGTGTGCTCAGGTGGCCAAGAAGGCCAACAGCATCCTGGCTTGCATAAGAAACAGTGTGGCCAAGAGGTCTAGGGAGGTGATCGTCCCCCTGTACTCGGCTCTGGTGAGGCTGCACCTCGAGTACTGTGTTCAGTTTTGGGCCCCTCGCTACAAGAAGGACATCGTGGTGCTCGAGCGAGTCCAGAGAAGGGTGACGAAGCTGGTGAAGGGTCTGGAGAAGAAGTCCTACGAGGAGCGGCTGAGGGAGCTGGGCTTGTTCAGCCTGGAGAAGAGGAAGCTCAGGGGCGACCTTATTGCTCTCTACTGGTACCTTAAAGGAGGCTGTAGTGAGGTGGGGGTTGGTCTGTTCTTCCACGTGCCTGGTGACAGGACGAGGGGGAATGGGCTATAGTTGCGCCAGGGGAGTTTTAGATTGGATGTTAGGAAGAACTTCTTTACCGAAAGTGTTGTTAGGCATTGGAATGGGCTGCCCAGGGAAGTGGTGGAGTCACCATCCCTGGAGGTCTTTAAAAGACGTTTAAATTTAGAATTTAGCGATATGGTTTAGTGGAGGACTTGTTAGTGTTAGGTCAGAGGTTGGTCTCGATGATCTTGAGGTCTCTTCCAACCTAGAAATTCTGTGATTCTGTGACTTTGGTGGGACTACCCCTTGTGCTGCCCAGTGCTGAATAAACATACATACTTTAAAATCATACTGATTGTGGAGTCAGCTTTCCGCAAGTCATTTTGGCGAGCCAGCCAGGAGACACACTTCTTGGCTGGGGGTCAGCTGCGGAGCGGACACCCCTAGGTGCGACTAGAGTATTTTGCTCGGAGGGGATTCCACTCTCAGCCACTCACCACGGGAGCAGACAAGGACCTCCTGAAGCTGCGGACAAATGGTATGTACAGGTAGGGCCTGTAAGTCGTACGCATGGCTGGGGCAGCTGGTAAATTGCACAGAGATGTCTGGTGTGCAGCATAGTCCCCATAAGGGAGGAGGGTACCCTACAGGTTGACCGATAGAGCGGTCGAGGGGGATTTGCTGACCAATAGAGTGGCCGCTAGTGATCTTGGGAGCAGATTGAGCAAATCCAAGGTTACCGCTGCATCCCGGTTTTGGGAGCCAGGATAGACCTGCTAATGACTGTATAAGAAGCAGGAGAAGGGTAAGCAGGCCTCTCACAATTGTGACAAGGTTACCTGGGTAATATTTTCAGCTGCTGGAGGAATACTAACTGGAGTGTTAATAGTTATATGTCTTATTCTTAAATGTCCAGGTATTTTCTGTTGAAAGTATTTGTGTAAGTGTATGGCTTTGAAACAAAGTGGAATAAGTCACTCCACGAAGAACACAGTCAGAGACAATACTTGTTTGGTTGGTTATCATTCTAAATTATATCCTTGTGGTATGAATGAGATGTGCTAGAGGCCTCTCTGTGTGATTGCATGGTTGTGCTGTGTGAGTGAGATGCAGCATCCCTGCAAAGCGAGTGCGGAGTTCCGATCTGCAGTTCCATATTCTCCGCGAGGGGACTGGGTGGAGACGAATGAAGTGTGTGACAGACCGAAAAGAAGTGCTGTTTTATCCAAGTTTTCATTGGTGGTGCCTAATATATGGGCCTGGTGGTGTATCTTGTGATCCTATTTTTGCTCATAAATGCTTTGAGTGTGACAAGAAAAAAGGCGGGAGCATTATCTAACTAACAGTTTAGAAGTTTTGCTATATTTGCTGTGGTGTTTGGTCAGTTTCCCAAGTACTGGGGTAAGGGGGCTGACTGATTATCAAAGCGGTAGAACAGAGAGAGAGTCATTTCTTTGGTGGTTGGGGCTTGAGCCCTGGGAATTTGTTAAGAAGGGGGAGAGCGAATTTATTTAGGCCTCAATACCTTTTAAACCCCCATATCACAGGAGTGATTCCTTGTTTTATATGGGCTTACTAACAAAGTGCATGAGAAAAATTGGCATTCGCCTTGAAATTCGGTCCTGTTGAAATGTAAATTTTTGTGGAAAAGGTGGTAATGTTTGTCTAGAAGACGGAAGTCTGAGTGCTTCAGGTGTTTTCCCGCAGTCCCATGGATTTGTGATTGGAACGGGGCTCATTAATAATCTGAAATAGTAAAATTTGTATGTGGGAAGAAGAGTTTAATCCCAGAGAACTGGGACATTGGAGAAGAAGATAAGGAAAAGATAGTAAAAACCCGCAGTAAAACGGTTTGCGTGGAAATTGAAACAAGGGACAGTAACTAGTGAGGAATAATAATAAATAAATAAATAAATAAACAAATAAAAGGGAATGGGAAATCAAGGAAATGGATAATATCCAAAACAATGACGTTTTAAAGAAAGCCTCCTTGGGTGCATATTGGCACATTTGAAGGATATTGCTAGAACTGGGGGCACAGAAAGCAAGAGGACTTTCACTAAGTATTGCAGTCAGTGGTGGCCACAATATAAGCTAAATGGCCACTTTGTGGATCAATCGACTATAACACTATCTTGGAATTAATGTTTTCGAGGAGAGAAGGAAAATGGGATGAAATGTTGTATAGCATCTGGGAGGGAAAAGGTATGGAATTAAGTTGGACCCTGACTGAGCCTTTGGTGTTGGCATGAGAAAAGTACAGGCTGGAGAAAGATAAAGGAATGGTTAAAAGAGTTGTTGAAGGTGTTAAAGGTGTGGCATGTAGTATTTAACAGAGCTGTTTGAAGTTGAATGAGCAGGGGAAGAGGATGTAGGAATGTTAATAGTTCTGCCTCAACAGGAGGCTGTGATCTCAAAATCACCTGTGTGAGCCCTCTGGGGCAGAGGGACCATGATGGGTCCAGAGAGTTGTCATGGAAACAGAAAAGCAGCCAACACTTAAAACAACCTGAGTTCATGTGTGAGCTCAGCGGTCCCATTGGCAATCTCAGGGAACTTTCAAAGAGAAAAGAATAATAATAATAACATATATATAAATAAAAAAAAATTTTGAACCTGGCTTCAGAAAACAGAGGCAATTGATTAGCCTCTTTCTAGGGCAATCAGCCCCTGATACCGGAAAGAAATTGTCTTAGGTTGCAGGATAAACTTACAACAGTCAGGAATGTTGGGGACCTGGGGCATCTAGCCTAGCAGGTCCACTGCTTGAAATAAAGCTAGGGAATGAAGAAGTGAAGCTTGAATTTTTTGTTGGTTATGGGAGTTTCTTTCTCTGTGTTAATTAGTCTGTAAATGTAAATGTAATAGGAGCAACTGTCCAACAGGAAAAGTTTTTTTTTCTTTTTTTCAATGCTTGAAATTTAAATTGGGAAAAAAATGATTGGAATTACAAAATGAGAAAAACAGTCAAGTTTGGTTCATGGTACTAGATTTAAAGGATGCCTTTTTCTGCCTGCCCGTGGCAACTGAAAACTAGGAATTCTTTGCCTTTGAGTGGGAAAATAACAATAGAGGATGGAAAACTCAGCTTACTTGGAGAGTGTTACCACAGGGGTTCAAGAATAGCCCCACCATATTTGGGAACTGTGATCTTGAAGCTTGAAAGACCCCTTCAGGAAAAGGGGACACTGTTGCAATATGCAAATGATAGTTACTGAAGAAGAAAAGGAATGTGTATAATGGACTGTTAGTTCACTACATTTTTTCGGCACTAATACTGCGAACCCAGGCTCTTTCCTCAGTAACAGAGTTTCCGGATCACCCATTCATGATTGCATCAAGACCACGGACACAGTATACTCCAGCTGACCAGATTTAAAGGAAACACCCCTAGAAGATGCGGAGGATTGGTATATAGATGGCAGCAGCTTCGTCCGCCAGGGATTTCGCCTCACAGGATATGCGGTAACAAACATCAGCCCAAAAGGTGGAAATCATCGCCTTGATAAGAGCTCTTGAGCTGGCAAACATTTGGACAGATTTGAAATATGCCTTTGGTGTGGTGCATGCACACAGGGCAATTTGGAAGGAGAGAGGACTGTTATCTTCCTCAATTAAATATGCAGAAGAGGCTGATAGCAGTTATTAGGGAAGAAGGAAAAAGGAGGCCCAGACAGGAACAGCACCAGCTAGGCAAGGAGCAATGTGCCCTATGTAAGAAATTTGGGCATTGGAAAAATGAATGCCCAGAATGGAAAAGAAATGGAAAAGGGAACCGGGTAAGGGAGGTGATAGTCGCGCGTGCAAAAGACGACTGAAGAGGACCGGGGGAATCAACCCCAGCAGATCCACTGGTTATAAAAATGAAGCTGGGGAAGAAGGGAAAGAGGTGGAACTTATGGTGGATGTGGGGGCAATATATTCAGTTTTAAATAAAGCATTAGTATCAGTGGGGAATGATTACGTTGTAGTGAAGGGGGCAACTGGCCAATCTGAAAGAGCATATTTCTGCAAACCATTGAAATATGGGAAACAGTGGGGCTTTCACAAGTTCCTATACATGCCCAACTCCCCGGAGTCACTCCTAGGGAGAGATTTATTGTAAAGATTACATGCAACCATTTTATTTAAAAATGGGGAGATTATTCTGGAGGTAAATGATCAAAGATATGTGGAAGTGTTGAGTTTGATATTGACAGCTATTGAGACCAAAGAGGAAATTAGTGAGGAAATCCTAAGTCAAGTGTTTTCCAGAGTATGATCTTCTAATGTACCAGGGAAGACAAAAAAAAATGCACTTAAACAGTACCTCTTGAAAAGAGAAGATAGAGAAGGAATTAGCCCGATAATTGATTAACATGCTTAACACCAGAGCTAACTTGGTTTACCGTTTTAAACCTGAAGGATGCCTTCTTTTGCCTCCCTCTCCATGAAGCCAGTCAGAAAATCTTTGCATTTGATTGGAAAAGCCCTAAGAGTGGGCGTAAAACACAGCTCACATGAACAATGTTGCCTCGGGGCTTTAAGAACTCACCCACCTTGTTCGGAAAACAACTTGCAAAGGACTTGGAGACCTGGGAAGCCCCATCAGGAGAAGGAAGGATGTTGCAGTATGACATCCTAATAGCCACCCAGACAGAAAGAAGCATGTGTGGCCTGGACAGTAAGCTTCCTAAACTTTCTGGGACTACAGGGTTACAGGGTATCGAAGAAGGCTCAGGTGGTAAAGCAGAAGGTGACCTACCAGGGTTATGAGATTAGTGCCGGACAATGGACCTTGGGGCAAGATCATAAAGAAGCGATATGTCAAACCCTGAAACCCAAGACAATAAAGGAACTGTGAACCTTTTTGGGAATGACAGGGGGGTGGTGCAGATTGTGGATCTATAATTACGGATTGCTTGTAAAACCACTGTATGCACTCATTACAAATAGGAAAAGGGACCTCCAATGGACAAAGGAGGCCACGTGAGCCTTTGACCAGCTAAAGAAGGCTCTCATGTCAGCCCCAGCTCTGGGACTTCCAGATGTGAATAAACCATTTTTCCCCTTCTCCCATGAGAAACAGGGGATTGCCCTGGGAACTAGCACAGGACCTGGGCCCATATCAAAGGGCAGTTGCTTATTTTTCTAAGCAGCTGGATGCTGCTGCCAAGGGATGGCCAGGATGCCTCAGAGTCGTTGCAGCAGTGGTGCTAAGTATCCAGGAAGCACGCAAGTTCACCTTGGGACAGAAAATAACTGTACTAGTGTCTCACACAGTGTCCACAGTGCTGGAAGTGAAAGGCGGTCACTGGCTTTCCCCACAAAGGTTCCTGAAATCAGCAGAAACCAAGGAGAGCCAGTACACCATGACTGCCTGGAGACCATTGAAGCTACCTACTCCAGCCGTCCAGATCTGAAAGACACTCCTTTTGATGATGTGGAAATATGGGAGCAGCTACGTCATCAGCGGAAAACGACATGCTGGGTATGCAGTTACCACTTGCAAAGACATAATAGAATCTGGAAAATAAACATCTATACGGACTAAATAATGAGATTATGGGAAGCAGTTCAGCTGCCTGAAAAGGTAGCAATCATGCACACTGAGGCACACCAGAAGGTGAGCTCAGAATTGGAGGAAGGAAATGATCTGGCGGACAGAGAGGCAAAAGAAGCAGCAGAAGGTGAGGTAGCAACTGAGGGAGCCCTGACTCCAGACAGGCAAATTCCCCTTGAAGGTAACCTTGTATATAACAAAAAGGATAGAAAATTAATCAAAAGACAAAAGGGAAAATATAACCAAGAGGGATGGGCTATTACCAAAAAGGGAAGGGAAGCCAGTCATGCCCTCCAATTTATTGTGGTCACCGGTAAAGAAAGAACACCAGAAAACACATTGGGGAATAGATGCTTTGCATAATTATCTAATTGAAAAAAAATATTGCCAGGAACTTATATGCTACCATCACTCAAATAACAATGTGATCTTTGTCTCCAGACTACCCCCAAAAATGCCCCCAAACCAAAACTGTCAAATTGGAAAAGGCCATGAGCCCAGGAAACAGTGGCAAATTGACTTTTTTGAACTTCTAAGAAAAGGGGGGTGTCGATATTTACTGGTGTTGACAGATACCTTTTCGGGATGGCCAGAGGCTTTCCCCACTAGGACTGCCAAAGCCTGAGAGGTAACTAAGTCTCTTGTAGAGAAAACTTTGAAACCACAGTGGAAAGGACTATACCAGGTGCTTCTTACAACCTCTACCGCAATTGAGATCAAGGAACAGAGTGCCTGGATTCACCATTCTCAAGTGAAGAAAGCTCCAGAAGCCCCCTGGAAAGTAACGCCAGGTGACGGTGAACTGAAACTAAAGCTCAGTCGAGCAAAATGAGGACATTACGGTCAGGAGTATTTAGTAATATAGTTAGCAGGAATTTAGTTAACAGAATTGTTTTATTTCTATGGCTTATAAGTTTTAATTGTGATTCAAGAAGGTGCCTCTATGATAATAGAGAATGGTGAGTGGCCTTGGTCTGAAGCTGTAACAACAGAGGATAAGAGCATTAATGGAAAGTTAGATCTTTAGCTCTTAGTTGTATGCAAGCACAGCTATGGATGCAGGCAACGGCTGCCTTGATCGTTAGGGAAGGAAGTGAAGGAATTTTTTCCAGCTGAAGTCCAAAAGACTGTTTGGGACAATACCAATGATTTTGAGAAGTTCCAACCTTGGTGGACTCTGGTGAATTTTACCTATGATCCCATTGTTAACATGGCTACTGCCTTTGTGCTTACTATACATAATGCCACAGCTTATGTTACCCACCCGATCATTGCACTAGGATTAAACCATGAGGAAACAGTGCTCTGTCCTTCAGAGCATAGAACATGGGCACGGATGGAGAATGGAAATTGGCAGTCTGTAAATCTAGAATCATGTGTTACCTGGAAACAACAGGGATTTGTGAAAGCAATACAATTGATGCTCAGGATGTATGTCTTCACATGGAGCAAGGTGTTTGCCACTTTGAAATTCATCCAAATACTAGTCAAAAAACTGTGCTTGTATATGTTGGTCACGGCTGTGTGTTTAAGAACTGCTTGTGATTTTGTAGAAGTAGATAAGGAGTACATAACTCTCCCTAGCAGAAATCATTCTAACTTTTGTATTTGTAACTTTGTTAGAATCGTCGGGTGTGATTTTCTCTATTTGGCATCAATGGTGTCCCACCAGTTGATCAAGTACACAAATCACAACTGGTGGGATACACTCTTTGGATGGTCGCCAACTGCAAATGGGATTTTGAACACATTGTGTCAACTAATTATTGTTTTATTTATATTAATTGGTATAAGTTTAATATTGTCTTTTGTAATACTTGTATGGATTTGGAAATTGTTACAATGAATGTCTATATTAGCTTCCTTGACAAAAGTATATGGCAAGGTATTGAGGGGTACATATCATAGAGACTGGGAAGAATAATTTTTGTATTAAGTAACAGAATTTACTAGATTTTCCAGAAAAGGGGGGACTGAATCATTGAGATTCGAAATTAGAGAGTGATTGATTAAGAATGAATAGATGCTATGTACTGTGCCTGTGCTGCGCTTAGGCCTCCAGATAACAGGAGCCCCTCAGACCCCAAGAACCAGATCAAACCAACCTTATGGCCCAGATTGTGACCAAGGCCTCAGAGAGCATGAGCAGAGAGATGAGGTGAAAAGTTCAACCCTGATGAAGACATCTTACTTCATCCCCTCGACCCTCAGCGCCCACCACCACAAGGCACTGAGCAAGCGCAGACAAGAGGAATTTATGGAAATGACTTCTTGTAGCTAATTTTAATACTAAGCAGGGACAGGTTATGCATATGTATAGTCGTATTGGGAAACTTCATGCATATGTAACTCTTTACTGCATATAACCACGGCAAGTTGCCACGTTAGGTGCGCATGACTTTGGTGGGACTACCCCCCAAACTGCCCAGCGCTGAATAAACATACCTACTTTACAGTCATACTGATTGTGGAGTCAGCTTTCCGTGAGTCACTGGAGTGTCATACACTCTTTTTCCCTTGAGGCTTCCTTCAGAGAACAACATAAATAGAGAGTAAAGAAAATGTGCTTTCAGAGGCTAGAAGCTGGAGGTATTCTAAAGCAAATATTATGGAGGGGTCTCTGAGTACTGACTTATATCATTACTGCCAATATTCATTTTGGTTAGCACTATTTCAATTTGCAGAATATATATTTTCTGCCTTTCTTAAAATTCTTTGAATCACCTATTTGCCATTTAGTATGCTGAATTTTAAAATTTTGAATGATCCATTGTTTTGTAGGGAAAAAAAAAAAAAGTATCAGCTGATATTGATATGATAATACCTAATGTTAATCAACATTATGTTAATGTTAATCAACCCAAAACCTGGCACAAGCTGGAAAAATGCATCTCTGAGTATTGGCAAGTCCCTATCTGCAGTAGCCGTATTAAAAGAAAATTGGCAGACTTTTCTTCCTAAATTCATTGCAAGGAAATACGAAACATCTTGATTTTATGAACTTCACTTATCACAACAAAAGTTCATGATTCTGGACCGTGTTTACATGGCAGCAGTCAAACCACTGAAATTCACAAATAAAGACTATTTTTTCCATGCAGACAGTGGTAAATTCTGCAATTTTAGAAAGGAACAGCTCATAAAACTTACTTCCAAGCTCTGTTTTCATTTTGTTGAAATAGACAGAACAGAAGAAGAAAAGCTCTAAAATATACTAAAACAAGGAAATGAGCACAGTGGGCTCTATTCAGCAGGTAGAAAGCCCTACAGAGTTGCTATTGCTTCCAATCAAATGGCCTCGCTGAGTCTAATTCACTCTCCCTCACGATAAAGGAATAGCTGAAGGTAGCAGTCACAGACAATATTATTAGAACTTTTAGGGCTTTGATTATGTTTGAAACTATTGTCATGATCTATTCTGATTTCTTATATAAAACTGGCCTTAAAACTTCATTCCTTTTATTCCTGTCTACAGCCCAATGCTTGGAGAGTTTGTGGCTGCTGGGAACAAAAGTCTTTATTTCTTCCCATGCAGTCCAAGGAAGAATAACTGAATCACCATACAATTTTCATTATCTGTGACTTTCTCTCCTACAAATACTCTCAGCAAGTCTGCAGTACCCTGTGCTGTGCATAGACAGACAGAATATTTTCTTTTCTAAATATATACTGCAGTAAAACTTTTTTTTTTTGTCTTCTTCTGAATGAAAGAGAAAATTCAAACTCTGACAGTTCTATGAAGGGAGAGAGTGCATGCGAGGGAATGAGAGCATGTACAAGAGAGGAAGAGTGTGCAGGGGGAATGACGAGCATGTGAGAGAGAAAGATAAGGAGAAAGAGAGGGGAAGCAAGAGAGAGGAAGAGTGCAGGAAAGACAGAGAAGGAGCAAGATAAAATGAAAGGGTGTGGGAAAGAAAGCCCAAGAGATGGGGAGGGAGAGTCCAGTAAAGAACAAGTGACAATGAGAAAGGGAAAGGGCAAGAGAGAAACGTATGCAGGAGGAAGAAAGAGAGAGAGATCTTGTATATGGAGTGGTAATTCCTGTCAAGAAGATGGTTGATATTAATAAAGAAGGGGGAGATTTGGGAGTGTGGCCATGGGGGTTGGAAAGCCCCGTGGTTGAGATAACATTAGACTCTTAACGATGAGGCCATCAGGAATATAAAAGAGTTCAGAGGGAACAAATAAGGGTGATTCAGGAGACTCCATGCAGTCTGGGGTTTCTTGTTCTCCAGCCATTAAGGCATGGAAGGTTCTGGGTGTTTCCTGTTGCTGTTATATGCAAAGTTGTTTGACCAATGAAAAGTTGTTTTGAAAAGAACTGCTGTGGAGAGAAGGGTATAAGAGGGGAGCCTACCCTTAAGATAAAAATAAAAAAGGCAACACGATGAAGTTATGTCATCAATAAACAGCAAACGTGACGCCCATCTACAAGAAGGGCCGGAGGGCAGACCCGGGAAACTACAGGCCTGTCAGTTTGACCTCAGTGCCAGGAAAGCTCATGGAGCAGATCCTCCTGAGAGTCATCATGCAGCACTTGCAGGGGAAGCAGGCGATCAGGCCCAGTCAGCATGGCTTTATGAAAGGCAGGTCATGCCTGACGAACCGGATCTCCTTCTATGACAGAGTGACGCACTGGGTGGATGAGGGAAAGGCTGTGGATGTGGTCTACCTTGACTTCAGCAAGGCTTTTGACACCGTCTCCCACAGCATTCTCCTCAAGAAACTGGCTGCTCTTGGCTTGGACTGGCGCACGCTTCGTTGGGTTAGAAACTGGCTGGATAGCCGGGCCCAAAGAGTCGTGGTGAATGGAGCCAAGTCCAGTTGGAGGCCAGTCACTAGTGGCGTCCCCCAGGGCTCGGTGCTGGGGCCGGTCCTCTTTAATATCTTCATCGATGATCTGGACGAGGGCATTGAGTGCACCCTCAGTAAGTTTGCAGATGACACCAAGTTAGGTGCGTGTGTCGATCTGCTTGAGGGTAGGAAAGCTCTGCAGGAGGATCTGGATAGGCTGCACCGATGGGCTGAGGTCAACTGCATGAAGTTTAACAAGGCCAAGTGCCGGGTCCTGCACCTGGGGCGCAATAACCCCAAGCAGAGCTACAGGCTGGGAGAGGAATGGTTGGAGAGCTGCCAGGCAGAGAAGGACCTGGGAGTGATGGTGGATAGTCGGCTGAATATGAGCCAGCAGTGTGCTCAGGTGGCCAAGAAGGCCAACAGCATCCTGGCTTGTATCAGGAACGGTGTGACCAGCAGGGCCAGGGAGGTGATCGTCCCCCTGTACTCAGCTCTGGTGAGGCCGCACCTCGAGTACTGTGTTCAGTTTTGGGCCCCTCGCTACAAGAAGGACATGGAGGTGCTTGAGCGGGTGCAGAGAAGGGCGACAAAGCTGGTGAGGGGCCTGGAGAAGAAGTCCTACGAGGAGCGGCTGAGGGAGCTGGGCTTGTTCAGCCTGGAGAAGAGGAGGCTCAGGGGCGACCTTATCGCTCTTTATAGGTACCTCAAGGGAGGCTGTAGCGAGGTGGGGGTTGGCCTGTTCTCCCACGTGCCTGGTGACAGGACGAGGGGGAATGGGCTTAAGTTGAGCCAGGGGAGTTTTAGGTTAGATGTTAGGAAGAACTTCTTCACTGAAAGGGTTGTGAGGCACTGGAACAGGCTGCCCAGGGAAGTGGTGGAGTCACCATCCCTGGAGGTCTTTAAAAGACGTTTAGATGTAGAGCTTAGGGAAATGGTTTAGTGGGGACTGCTAGTGTTAGGTCAGAGGTTGGACTCGATGACCTTGAGGTCTCTTCCAACCTAGAAAATTCTGTGATTCTGTGATTCTGTGATAAAGAAGCAGAAAGCAGGAATGAAAAGGAACAGGCTAGGAGAACAGAGACCCGGACGGGAACAGGCACATTGATCGCCTCATGAAGATAGGTTCGGCCAAACTCAGCAAACCGCTCAAAGAAGCTCGTACAGAAAGTCACTGGAAATAGGCGCACCGGAGCTGGAGAGAAGCTCAGGATGAGAGAAGCGGACCCACACACACGACTGGCCCTCGCTGGTAAGCAGTTGCACATTATGGGGAATCATACGTCCTTAGGAACAAAGACTGTCCTGGTAACCTTACAGCTTATTCTCCTTCTTAACAATTGGACAGTTTATGAGCCTGAAATATGGGACCAAACTGAGGTCAAGGTGTGGGACTCTGCAACTAAAAACGGCAAGGTTGCAGTGGGATTGCTCGACACCTGGCAAGCAGTCTCTGAGGCCTTAAAGAGCCATGTGGGACCACAGTCAGACACATGTGGTTTGCCAGATAGTGGGGGAGCTGCGGGCTCCTTTACTGATCCGACTGCTATGCCATGGGCCCCTCTGCTGCTACAGCCATTGAAGGTTTTTGCTGTTATGCCCCCTGCTGATCTGGACGTGCCTTTTGACCCAGGCCTATTGGCCTTGAAAAGGAGATGGATATGCTTTTTCTTCGGCCTGGGAAGTACAGGATACATAAGGCCTGAAGACCAAGTTGCTTGACAACTTAAAGCAAGACATATTGTTCAAAAAGTATGAAAAATGGAGACTTGTTTGTAATCAAGAAAAGGAATGGAAAATGGAGACTGTTGAGTCATGGAACTTAAAGGATTTTTTGTTACCTTTTCTGATTGTACATATGTTTAGGTGTACTCGAGTTTAGTAAGTCATGGAACTGAAAGGATTGTTTGTTACCTTTCCTGATTGTACGTATGTACATGTATAGGCATACTCGGGTTTAGTATGTAAAAGCAATGTTCTGTATATTTAGAATGTTTGATGTTCGTGTGTGCCTGTTGGTGGAACATAGACTCCCCATACACCCAGTGCTGTTTACTTGCCTTTTATACCTTTTATAAATGTTTGTTTTATAAATGTTACAAAATTCAGATTGAGTTGAGACTTCATTTATAACAGAGTGAAATGGAACAAGAGAGGGAGATTGAGAAAAAGAGAGCAAGGGCATGCAGGGAAGAGAGAACACAGAAGAGGAATAGCAAGAGACAGGCCAAGAAGGAGGGAGCACGTAAAAGTAAGAAGCGGGGGGGGGGGGGGGGGGGGGGGGGGGGGAGGGATAGAGGAAGGGGGCTGAGTGATGGAGAGAGGGATGTTTTGCTGGAAGACCCCGAAGTAAAATAGTACTTACTGATGACTAGCTTTCAAGAATTTGTGTTGATGTTTCCTTACTTTTGCGAGGTCAATCTTCTTAACCAGCTTTGTGCTTTTATAAATTAACCATATTTCCCTGAGTACAGTGGCCACTGCTTTTTTCACCTGTTTCATGAAAGAAAAACACCAGGCTAACAAAAAAAAAAAGGTTTTTTATTTTTTCTAATGTAAACTCTTTCTAAAGCACTTAAGACTACCTAATTGTGAGAAATGGGTGCATGGGGGAGCTGCAGCAGTGAGACCCTTTTGAAAAGAGTTAGGAAAATTTGTTATGACTATATATTACACTGAAGGAATATTAATTAATGTACAGATAATAAATTAAATAAATGCATTTTATAAGACCATAGAATTTCTCTTTCTTGTGATATCATTCTTACCTTTGCTTCTCTTAGCAGTTTAACAGTGTGTGTTGTTTTTTTTTTAATTTTAAGAGCCGCTAGAACAGGTTTATTTATTCTTACATTCTTTATTATTTTGGTTTCTTTATTACCATTCTCAGAGGACATGAAGAAACATCTTGTCCAGGAATGTAGCCAGTGTTCTATTTCATGAGTGCTTTGATTTTATTTTTCTAAGTGAAGATTCCTATAAAATGTGAAAGATAAGAGTACCTAGTGTTCCTTCTTAGGCCTTCCAATATTGCCAAGAATACTTGAAAGCAATAGACAAAGAATTTCGATGCAATGATAAATAATGATGTAATTACTAGGTTACTTGCAAAGACAAACAGTTCTTATTATTGATCTGTATTTTCTCGCTCTCTGGCTTTATATAATGCCAGTTACTGCAGCATCAGATCTAAGCCAATGTATAGGTAAGAACATTTTAGGAATATTACACAGTAGCTCTTCCCAACCAGAGCTCCCAGTCTTGAATCTGTACAAGAACTGAAGAATCTTGATCCTGACTTCAGTGGAAGCAGAATCAGATTTTAGAGACTCAAGAACTCTAATCCTGGCATTTCCACAAGATCTGGCTATCTTCAGTCTGTGATGAAACCTCTCCAGTATCTGTGTAATGGAATTGTGATCTCAGGTGCATCTCAGATTTGTTTGCTTGTTTTCTTTGGTTTTCATTTCCTTTGAGCTTCATGAGTCTGAAGCTACCAAAAATCTGCTTAGATACACTGCTGTATTGGGCAGGGTTTTGGTAGCAGGGGGGCTGCAGAGGTGGCCTCTGTGAAGAGTCCCAAAGGTGCCCCACATTAGATAAGAGCCAGTTCCAGATGGCTCCAAAAGGGACCCACCCCTGGCCAAAGATGAGCCAATGAGCAACATTGGTTATGCCTTTGTGAAAGCATATTTTAAAAAGGGAAAAAAAAATGCTGCATAACAGCAGCTGGGAGAGAGGAATGAGAAAATGTGTGAGAAACAACATTGCAGACACCAAGGTCAGTGAAGAAGGAGAAGGAGGAGGTGCTCCAGGCACTGGAGCAGAAATTCCCCTGCATCCCATGGAGAGGACCATGGTGGAACAGGCTGTCCCCTTGAAGCCTATGGTATACCATACCATGGCAGAACAAATTTCCACTCTGCAGCCCATGGCAGACCCCCTAGTGGAGCAGTTGGATCTGACCTGAAGGAGCCAGCAGCCCATGGAGAGTCCTCACAGGATTCTGTGGAGAGGAGCCCATGGTGGAGCAGGTTATCTGGCAGGTGCTGCAACCTGCGGGGGACCCATGCTGGGGCAGTCTGCTCCTGCAGGATGGACTCCGTGGTACAGACCCATATTGGAGCAATTCTTGAAGAACTACAGTATTCAGGAAGCCCACACAGGATCAGTTCAGGAAGGACTGCATCCTGTGGACTGAAGCTGTAGTGGCAGAGACAAAGCATTGTGGACTGACTGCAACCCCCATTCCCCTGCACCATTCAGAGGGGAAAGGAAGTAGAAGGGGGGGGGGGGGGGGTAGTTTTCTTTTAGTTCTCACTGCTCTAGTCTGTTATCAATAGGCAATAAATTATATTAATCTCCCTGTGCTGAATCTGTTTTGTCCTTGATGGTAAATGATGAGTGATCTCCCTGTCCTCATCTCAATCCATGAGCCTTTTTTCATCCTATTTTCTCCCCCTCTTCCTTAGAGGGGGGGTGAAAGAGCAGTTTGGTGGAGCTTAGCTCTCCGTCAGTGTGAAGCCACAACAACTATTAGACTGATATTTAGATTTAGATACTGAATCATAAATTCAGTATTTCATCACTTTAGTATTTCCTTGTTATTTCCTGAAGCCCACAATGATCTTTTCCTATAGTATTTCTGTTTATCATTAGAAATAGCACACATACACTGGGCACCACAGTACAAAAAGGACGTGAAACTATTGGAGAGTGTCCAGAGAAGGGCTACAAAGATAGTGAAGGGCCTAGAGGGGAAGACATATGAGGAGTGGCTGAGGTCACTTGGTTTGTTCAGCCTGGAAAAGAGGCTGAGGGGAGACCTCATCGTGGTCTACAGCTTCCTCACAAGGGGGAGAAAAGGTGAAGTGCCGATCTCTTGTCTCTGGTGACCAGCAATGGAACCCAAGAGAATGGAGTCAAGCTGTGATAGGGGAGGTTCACACTGGATATCAGGAAAAGGTTCTTCACCAAGAGGGTGGTCGCACACTGGAACAGGCTCCCCAGGGATGTAGTCACAGCACCAATCTGGAAGATAAGATGGCAATGTTGAAGAGCACCAGTCCCAAGACCGACCCCTGAGGGACACCACTTGTGACCAGCCTCCACCCATAGAACCGTTGACCACAACCCTTTGGCTGTGACCAGCCAACCCATTCTTTATCCACCTAACAGTCCATCCTTCAAATCCATACCTTTCCCATTTAGAGAGAAGAATGTGATGAGGGACCATAGAAAAGGCTTTGCTCAACTCCAGGTAGATGATATCCATCGCCCTTCCTTTGTCCACCAATGCCGTCACTCCATCATAGAAGGCCACCAGATTGGTTAGGCAAGATCTGCCTTTGGTGAAGCCATACTGGCTGTCTCGTTATCTTGTGCATGCCTTAACATGTTGTCCTGGAATCGGCTGCAGGAGCTGGAATGGCTGCAGGAGCTGGAGCAGCTGCAGGAGCTGGAGCGGCTGCAGGAGCTGGAGCGGCTGCAGGGTCCATTGTAGGGGTTGGAGTGGCCGTTGGGCCTGTCACAGGACTTGGAGTGGCCGCAGGGTCTGTAACTAGGTTGATAGTAGCATCAATTGAAGCTCGATAAGGATGGGCCAGACCCCAGCATGCTACAGTGATTTGTGTCACTTTGGAACTGCCAGAGTCATGACACCCTTTTTTCAAGCATTCTGCCAGTTTTTTAGGATTTTGCAGTTGTTCAGGGGTGAAATTCCAAAACACTGGAGGTGCCCACTGCTTTAGAAACCTGCCCATATCCTCCCACACTCCCTGCCACTCACAACTATCCCACCTCAGGACAGATCTCTGGATGACATTCCTAAGTAGTTGTCTAACCTTAAACAAAATCTGAAGCGCATTCAGGAGACATAACAATAAGAACATGCTGGTCTAAACATCCCAAGGATCTTGAAGAACTATTGTAACAAGCTTGGAGGTTAAGAGGGCGGTGAAGGAGAAAGGAAGAGTGAACAAGTAGGAAAAAATATCATCCCCTTTCCCCTCGACAGATTGGATCCCTGATGAAAAAAGGCTATAGGTGTAATTGTTAATAGTTTCCAAGATATTGCTTTTGTAGTGGGCTTACGTGGCAAGGTTTTGGTAGCAGGGGGCCATAGGGGTGGCTTCTGTGAGAAGGATCTAGAAGCTGCCCCATGTTTGGTAAGGGCCCCACTGCTGGCCAGAGCTGAGCCAATAAGCAATGCTGTTTTGCGCCTTTGTGAAAGCATATTTAAGACAGGGGAAAAAAATGCTGTGCCACTCAGCAGCTGAGAGAGTGAGAGGAGTTAGGAACAGCCTTGCAGGCACCAAGGTCAGTGAAGAAGGAGGGGGAGAGGTGCTCCAGGCGCCGGAGCAGAAGTCCTCTGCGGCCTGTGGTGAGGACCATGGTGAAGCAGGATGTCCCCCTGCAGCTCATGGAGTACCACGGTGGAGCAGGGTTCCACGCTACAGCCCGTGGAGGAGACCATGGTGAAGCAGGTGGACCTGCACTGACGGAGGCTGCCGCCTGTGGAAGACCCCTGCCCGAGCAGATCCCAGGCCAGACCTGTAGCCCGTGGAGAGGAGCCCACGCAGGAGCAGGTGACCTGGCAGGAGCTGCTGCCCGTGGAGGACCCAGGTTGGAGCAGTTTTCTCCTGAGGGATGGACCCCGTGGTACGGACCCATATCTGGAACAGTTCTGGAAGAGCTGCTGCCTGTGGAAAGCCCACGCCGGATCAGTTCATCAAGGACTGCATCCCGTGGGTGGGACCCCACAGCACAGGGGACGAGAGTGACCGAGAAGGAGCGGCAGAGAAGAAGTGCTATAGACTGACCATAACCCCCATTCCCCCGTTCCCCTGCGCCGCTCGGGGGGAGGAGGTGGAAGAGAGTGGATGGGGGGGGAAGGTGCTTTTGGTTTCTTTCCTTTGTTTCTCACTTCTCTAGCTTGTTAGTAATGAGCAATAAATCTTACTGTCTCCCTATGCCGAGTCTGTTTTGCCTGTTACAATAATTACTGCGTGATCTCCTTGTCCTTATCTCGACCTTTGAGCCCTTTTCATCGTATTTTCTCCCCGTTCGTCTTTGAGGAGGGGGAGTGAGAGAGCGGTCGTAGTGGAGCTCGGCTGCCCACTCGAGTAGAACTACCAAAGGTTTCCAAAGTATAGAGTCGATGACAGTGCTGAGTACAAATACCAGGTTAGAGTCATGACCAGAAATTTCATTGTATCATAAGCCAGTGTTACACCACACAGTACCATAACGATCTTAAACCAGGGCCCAGAAAGGATAAACAGCACGACAGAGAGCACATACTGCTCCATGATCTTCCCAGGCACAAAGGTGAGGCTCACCGGCCTGTAGTTCCCTGGGTCTTCCTTTCTCCCTTTCTTAAAAATGGGAGCAATGTTTCCCTTTTTCTAGTCCCCAGGTCTTCACCCGACAGTCATGATTTTTCAGATATGATGGAGAGCGGCTCGGCAACCACATCAGCCATCTCTCTCAGCACCCTGGGATGTATACCATCTGGCCCCATGGACTTATACACATCCAATTTCATCAGGCAGTCCTGGACTCGGTCCACTGTCACAGTGGGATGGAATCCGTTCCTCTCACCCTCTCCTTGAGGTTCATGGTCCTGACAGACATAGGAAACTTGACCACCAGTGAAGACTGAGGCAAAGCACTTATTGAGTACCTCAGCTTTTCCTTCAGGGAAAGGGACATTGCAAAGGACATCATGAAGAAAAGGATGTAAAACTTTAAGCCTAAGGGAATGATCCCTATGGAGGGATGATCCCTGTAACTGGGCACCACCAAAAAGTGCCAGGCAGCTTTCCAGCCACTTTTCTCCCAGCCTGTAGTGCTGCTTGGGGTTGTTGTGTCCCAAGTGGAGGACCCAGCACTTGGCCTTGTTGAACTTCATACAGTTGGACTCAGCCCATAGGTCCAGCCTATCTAGATGCTCCTGCAGAGTCTTCCTACCCTTGAGCAGACTGACACATGCACCTAACTTGGTGTCATCTGCAAACTTACTGAGGGTGCACTCGATCCCCTCATCCAGATCATCGATGAAGATATTAAAGAGGACTGGCCCCAGTACCAAGCCCTGGGGGATGCCACTAGTGACTGGCCTCCAACTGGATTTAACTCCATTCACCATGACTCTTTGGGCCCAGCTATCCAGCCAGTTTTTAACTCAACGAAGCATACGCCAGTCCAAGCCATGAGCAGCCAGTTTCTTCAGGAGATTGCTGTGGGAATAGGCTGGGCATTGATCATCAGGTGGTGAGCAATTGCATTGTGCATCACTTGTTTTGTTCACATTATTATTTTAGTACTATTATTATTATTATTTCCCTGTCTTAATAAACTGTCTTTATCTCAACCCACAGGTTTCACTTGCCCGTTTCTCTCCCCCATCCCAGAGAGGGAGGTGGGAGGGTGAGCAAACGGCTGTGTGGTGCTTAGCTGCTGGCCGGATTAAACCACAACACTCCATCAAAATGTCAGGGGCCTGCGCAAGAGGTTAAGTTCCTGTGGAGTCTGGTGGATGACAGGAGCCACTTCTATTCCTCCAGACACCCTGGAGTAAATAGAGCAGGGGCAGAGTCCTTCTAGCACAAAGTAGTTACAGCAAGTTCTGGGAGTTTTAGGTTACTGGCGTAAACATATTCCTGTTTTTTCTATCATTGCCCGTCCCTTATAGAATCTACTTAGAAAAAGGAAATCATGGGACTGGACTAAACAGCACAAGAATGTGCTAGAATTATTAATAAAATAACTCAGGTTATTTCAACAGCTAGGTCCCTTACACCCAACCGACCCTATCCATGTAGAATGGGGATTCAGTGAACATGGTTCCCACTGTAGTCTCTGGCAAAAGGGACCAGAAGGACCAGAGAGACCACTAGAGTTTAGCTCCCACTCTTTTAATGACACCAAAATGAGGTATTCTGATCTTGAAAAAAGCTTGCTGTCTCTAGTGCAAATGGTGAAGCAGGTGGAACAGATAAAAAGAGAACAGAGTGTGATTGTTCAGGGTCCTTTCCATCTCCTAGATATAGTTCACAAGGGTCTAGTACCACCTGCAGGAATTGCCCAGAAACTCAGTCTGTAAGTGGTATGCCTATCTGCAAGGTATCAATGAAATTATGCCTATTACAGAAGGCAATGTTAAGGTATCTAAATTGCAGAAAGATATAAACAGTACGTTACTATTCCAAACCCTGCCAAGCAAACCATCTCTGATTCAGGAGGTGTCTCCTCTGATGGAAGGCAGTGAACTTAAGCGAGTATGGTTCATCGATGCACATCTTATAGGCAAAATAATGAGGGGAAATATAAGGTCATGGCTTTAGAAGTAGTCACAGGACATAGATTAGAAGAAACAGGTAAAGGGAGCACTCAAGTGGGGGAACTTAGAGCAGTCTTAGCCACACGACATGGTGACAGTCATATCTACATCAATCTGCATGCAGTTTATTAGGAAGCCACAGAGCAGATAGGCCACTGGGCAGCTAACGGCTGGCAGGTAAATAGAGTCCCTGTCTGGCAAACTGACAGCTGGAAGCAATTGCTTGAAATAGGAGAAGAAAGGGTGCTGCATATTGGTTGGGTAAAAGGACGTGATTGGTCAGCTACTATTGCTGCTCAGCTTAATCATCAAGTTGACAACCTCACATGACTACAAAAAAATAATGTCGTGAATGTTGACCATGAATGGGAATGCTTACTTGAATGGTTACATGTTAAATGCGGCCACACTGGTCAAGCTGATTTATACTAAGCCTGTATCAGTAAAGCTGAGTGAACAAGTGGTAACTGCCTGTTTACAACATCACTTATGACTTAACAAAGACCACATGAGTAAAGTGCCTCCCCTGCATATCCAAGATAAGAAAATGCTGTGGCACACCTGGCAAATTGATTATATCAGCCCACTACAACCCCCCGGGGGTAAAAAATACATATTGGTGGGGGTGGAAGTAATCTCAGGAACTACCATGTCCACAGCTGCTACGGCTGCCACAGGGGAAAATACAGTCTGCAGTCTGAAGGAATGGTTTAGTACATTTCCTCTTCTGGAAGAGATCCAGGGTGATAATGGATCGCACTTTACAGCCACAGTAGTACAAGACTGGGCAAAGGAGGAAGGAAGCCGGTGGGTATTTCATACCCCACAGTGGCAATGGTGCTAACAACCCCAAAGAACCCTTATGCTTGGAAAGCAAAAGATTGCTCTGGAAAATTCCCTTGAATCAGTACCAGATGGATAGTACCCACCTTTTAACTCAACATCTGTCGGTCACATATGACCGAACATCTTCTCTTTTGTATTTCTTGTGGTTTAACCCAACAGGCAGCTAAGAACCCCACAGATGTTTGCTCACCTTCCCCTGCAATGGGATGGGGGAGAGAATGGGAAAAAAAATAAAATAAAAGCTTGTGAGTTGAGATAAAGGCAGTTTAATGGGACATAAAAGAAAGAAAGAGAAATAAAAACAACAACAACAATATGTTCAAAGCAAGTGATGCAAAATGCAATTGCTCACCACCCGCTGACCGATGCCCATCCCGTCCCCAAGCAGCGATCCCCACTCTGGCCAGCCACCCCATATTAAGTGTTCAGCATGACATCACAGGGTATGGACTATCCCTTTGGCCATCTTGAGTCAGCTGTCCTGGTTCTGTCCCCTCCCAGCTCCTCATGCACCCCCAACCTCCTCACTGGCAGGGCGGTACGAGATGCTGAAAAGTCCTTGGCTTAGTGTAAGCGCTGGTCTGCAACAATTAAAACATCAGTGTGTTATCAACATTATTCTCAAAACACAGCACCTTACCAACTACTAGGAGGAAAATTAACTCTATCCTAACCAAAACCAGGACAGTATTTTAAAGGAGTACTGATGCCAAGAAACTGCACATGGGACAATGGGTTATCCTGCACTGAACTGGAGTTGCTCTCAAGAGCCGTTAATATTTACATTGTTTTTTTTTTTTGTTTTTATTGTGATAATAATTTACTAATTTCTCACAGTTCCCCCCTCTTCTTTTCTTACTCCTATTGTTGTTTTTGCACCTCTTCACATCCCTCACTCTTGAGTTCAACAAGGCCAAGTGCCGGGTCCTGCACCTGAGGCGCAACAACCCCAAGCAGAGCTACAGGCTGGGAGAGGAATGGTTGGAAAGCTGCCAGGTGGATAAGGACCTGGGAGTATTGGTGGATAGTCGGCTGAATATGAGCCAGCAGTGTGCTCAGGTGGCCAAGAAGGCCAACAGCATCCTGGCTTGTATAAGAAACAGTGTGGCCAGCAGGTCTAGGGAAGTGATCGTCCCCCTGTATTCAGCTCTGGTGAGGCCACACCTTGAGTACTGTGTTCAGTTTTGGGCCCCTCGCTACAAGAAGGACATCGAGGTGCTTGAACGAGTCCAGAGAAGGGCGACGAAGCTGGTGAGCGGTCTGGAGAACAAGTCTTACGAGGAGCGGCTGAGGGAGCTAGGTTTGTTCAGCCTGGAGAAGAGGAGGCTCAGGGGCGACCTTATCGTTCTTTATAAGTACATTAAAGGAGGCTGTAGTGAGGTGGGGGTTGGTCTATTCTCCCATGTGCCTGGTGACAGGACGAGGAGGAATGGGCTATAGTTGCGCCAGGGGTGTTTTAGGTTGGATATAAGGAAGAACTTCTTTACCAAAAGGGTTGTTAGGCATTGGAACGGGCCTACATCTACATTAGATGTAGAGCTTAGCGATATGGTTTAGTGGAGGACTTGTTAGTGTTAGGTCAGAGGTTGGACTCGATGATCTTTCAACCCAGACAATTCTGTGATTCTGTGATTTTTCCAACATCAGGGTGCAATATTTTTCTTCGTATGTCATGGGGGATGACAGATACACAATGCCATTATTACTGGAATACTAACAAATAGTTGATTGAGCCTATTCCATCCAGGCGACCACAAGGTCAATTTTTCCCAAATGTCTCTAAATCCCCGGGAAGTGTTGTCTTGGGCCACCTCATGTATGTTTCTGTTTTTCTCCCAAATATTTTTGAGATCAGTCTTAATTCGTCCTGTTTGCTCTACTGTTGTCGACGGAAGGAAGACACAGACGCTCAGTATGAGTGAACAGTGAACTTCAACTTTAATGGATAGCTCAGTCGCCTTTTATCTAGTTTGAACATAATCAACTCATACATATTGCAAAAACTAAGCTCAGGATTGGCTAACATTTTCCCGCTCTTTTCAGGTAGTTTCTCCTTCTTTTAGCTACCTTCCCGCCTTAGGGACTTTCCCCATGGCTCAAGGGCATCGTGTCCTTGAGCCTGATTGGCTCTCAGCCAGCTGCGTACGTGCCCAGACTCTTGTGAGTTGAGTACGGTACTTTACTAGCCCATTGCCTCTTAACTGCCCAACATCCTCGTGTCCTATTTCAGTTAACCATTCTTCCACACTCTACATACATACAGCAACTGGCATTAATTATAGTGCAAACCCCTCCTTGCAAGGCTAGTAATAAATTCGGTACCATTAGAGTCTGGAATACTGTCTTTGACAGACTTGTCACCTCCTCTTTCAGTGCCCGGATCACATCTAGAATGTTATCACTCACCACTAACCAAGGGCAAAAAAACCTCGCAAAACTGTGAAACACTGTTCCTCTCTCCACTAGAGGATTAACTGAAGTCCTCTTGATTCTGCGTAGGTGGGTCTCAAGGAGGCTGGTGCTTTGGTTTTGTATATCCTCAATAATGGTTATGTTTGGAATTATTGCCCCCAGGGTGCAAGCTCCCTTCCATCTTAGGGGCAACACTTTCCTGGCTTTATTACCACATAGCGAATATCACCGCTTGCTGTTCGGAACTGGCCATCCAGTTACCGAATGATTCTTTTGCTGTGTTTGGTATACATTATATATATTAGCACTCCCATAATTACCATATTCGGTACAGTATGGATAAATCCTTACCTCACAGGTAACATCTCCACAACCATGGTCAGTATTATTGCCCCCTGAATTTCCTTCACTATGAAGAATGATATACATACTAATTAAAAAATCAGAATATTTCCAATTATTCCATAGCTGGGAATTATCTGTTCCAGAATTACCTTAGGTACCATGCTCGCAGTAGCAGATGCTGAAGGGAAAGCTTCCACCCACATGGAAAAGTGATCAACCAAACCTAATAAGTATTTAAATGTACCTACTCTAGGAAGTTCTGTAAAATCTATCTGTACACTTTGGAATGGTCATAGAATCATAGAACCATAGAATATCCCGAGTTGGAAGGGACCCATAAGGATCATCAAGTCCAACTCCTGGCACCGCACAGGTCTACCCAAAATTTCAGACACTATGACTAAGAGCACAGTTCAAACGCTTCTTAAACTCCAACAGGCTTGGTTCCGTGACTATGTCCCAGGGGAGCCTGTTCCAGTGTGCGACAAACCTCTCAGTGAAGAACCTCTTCCTAATATCCAGCGTGAACCTCCCCTGTCACAGCTTGACACCATTCCCTCGGGTCCTATCGCTGGTCACTAAAGAGAATAGATCATTGCTTGCCCCGCCACTTGTGCGGAATCTGTAGACCACGATGAGATATCCCCTCAGCATCCTCATCTCCAGGCTGAACAGGCCAAGTGACCTCAGCCACGCCTCGTACGTCTTCCCCTCTAGGCCCTTCACCATCTTTGTAGCCCTTCTCTGGACACTCTCCAGTAGTTTCATGTCCTTTTTGTACTGTAGTGCCCAAAACTGCATGCAGTACTCGAGATGAGGCTGCACCACTGCACAGTAGAGCAGGAAGATCACTTCCCTCAACCGACTAGCGATGCTGTGCTTGTTGCACACCAGGATACAGTTGGCCCTCCTGGCTGCCAGGGCACACTGCTGGCTCAAATTCAGCTTGCTGTCCACCACAACCCCCAGATCCCTCTCTGCGGGGCTGCTCTCCAGCATCTCGTTGCCCAGTCTGTACGTATAGCCAGGGTTGCCCCGTCCCAGGTGCAGGAACTGGCACTTGCTTCTGTTAAACTTCATGTGGTTGGTGATTGTCCAGCTCTCCAATTTGTCCAGATTGTGAACCCATGTTGGCTAGGACCTATGACTGCATTGTCCCCCCAGGTGCACGTCAATAACTCTCGGGATAATCTTCTCCATAATTTTACCAGGCAATGAAGTGAGACTTACAGGCCTGTAATTGCTAGGGTCTTCTTACCCTTCTTGAAAATTGGCACAACATTTACCAGCTTCCAGTCTACTGGGACCTCTCCAGATTCCCAAGATCGTTGAAAAATAATTGAGAGAGGTCCCGTGATGACATCAGCCATCTCTTTAAGCGCCCTGGGATGAATCCCATCTGGACCCATGGACTTGTATGGATCCAGGTGGAGCAGAAAATCCCACACACGTTCAAAGTCAGTTGGGAGTTTGTCATTCCCACCGTCATGGTCCTCCCTCTCAGGGCACCCAGGGTCCCGAAGCCCATCATCAGCATTGAAGAAGGAGGCAAAGAAGGCATTAAATGTCTCTGCTTTGCCTATGTCCTTGTCTGTGAGGTGACCATCCCTATCAAGTAGCCGACCTATGTTTCATCTGGTCCTCCTTTTTCTGTTCACATATTTAAAAAAGCACTTTTTATTGTCTCCCACAGACCTGGACAGCTTCAACTCTAATTGGGCTTTGGCCACACAAATTTTTTAATTACAAAGGGAAACAGTGTCCTTGTATTCCTTTCTCGTCGCCTGACCCTGCTTCCAGCAGCTATACACTTTCTTTTTGTGCCTAAGCTCCAGAAGAAGATCACTGGTCAGCCAAGACGGACTTCTGCCTCGCCTGCTTGACTTCCGATATTTTGGAATTGCCTGGCCCTGTGCTTTTAGGAGGAAGTGCTTAAAGATTGACCAGCACTGATGGACACCGACGCCTTCAAAAGCAGTTTCCCAGGGGACCTTACCAACTAGTTCCCTGAGTCTGCTCTCCCCATATCCAGGGCTGAAGTTTTGGTGGCAATTTTCCTCCTGTCACCAAAAATGTTAAACTCAACCACTTCATAGTCACTATGACCAAAATGGCTGCCAATTGCCAAGTCTCCCACAAGACCCTCTCTGTTCTCCAGCAACAGATCTAGGAGGGCAACTTTCCTAGTGGGCTCCCTTAGCACCTGCACCAAGAAGTTATCATTAAGGTGCTTTAGGAACCTCCTGGACCTGCTCATGTCAGCCGTGTGGTAATCCCAGTTGACGTCTGGCAAGTTGAAGTCCCCCATAAGAACAAGGGCAGTTGATCTCGAGGTATTTCTTAGTTCCTCAGAGAATAATGCATCAGTGTCTTCATCCTGGCCGGGTGGTCTGTAATAGACTCCCATGACATCATCCCCTTCATTTGTTTGTCCCTTAATCCTTACCCAGAGGCTCTCAACTTTGCCACTGCCAACTGCAAGCTCCACATAGTCCAGCCCCTCCTTTACATACAGCACCACCCCACTGCCTCTCCTGCCCTGCCTGTCTCTCCTGAGAAGCCTGTAGCCATCTGTTGCAACACACCAGTCACAGGACTTATCCCACCAGGCTTTGCTTATATCATAGCTCTCGGACTGGGCCAAGACTTCTAGCTCATCTAGTTTATTCCTCATACTGCGTGCCTTGGTGTAGAAGCAATTCAAATGTGCCTTATTGTACATAGCACCTTGTGGAGCAGACTGAAAGACCTCACTAGCACACAGTCCCTCTGATTCTGGCACGTCGTCCCTTAGCTTATCACCGGCAGGCCTGGTTTTATCCCTTTCCCCCTTTGACTCTAGTTTAAAGCCCTATCTATCAGCCTTGCTAACTCCTGGGCAAAAATCTTTTTCCCCCTCTGAGAGAGATGCTTCCCATCTGGTGCCAGCAGGCCTGGTGTCGCATAGACCTTCCTGTGATCAAGAAACCCGAAGTTCTGCCAGTGCACCAGTCTCGAAGCCACATATTGACGAGCTGAGTCTGCCTGTCAACGTTGATCCCTCCTATTGGAAGGACAGAGGCAAACACGACCTGTGCCCCGATCCTTTAACCAGTCGCCCCAAAGCCCTAAAGTCCCTTTTGATTGCTCTTGGACTTCTCCTTGCTACTTTGTCATTACCAGCCTGAAAAAACAGTAACGGGTAGTAGTCAGAGGGCCATACCAGGTGAGTTTTTATCTCTAACACAAGAGGACACAAGTCTGAAAATCTGCATATATTAAGCTATCACAGAGCATAGAAAATATATGAAGAAGTTATCACGGATTTGGGGTAGGAGGTTTAAAGAAACCAACGTTCCGGCAGTATCGGACAATAAATGGCACAGAAACTATAGTAATGCTGAGCCGTCCTGGAGCAAAAAATTTGTGAATAGCATATGTCAACAGAAATGTGCCTGTACCAGCAGCCCTTTTAGACTGCAGCAATGATTCACTGAAACCAAGTTTGAAGAGAACTGCAGTCATATCCACACCACTTGACACAGTCAGGTTGAAGATACTAATGAAATTCCAATGTGGAATGAAACCCCTACAGCACCACATTCTTTGAAAACTTTTTTCAGCTGCTGGGATTTATTGAGTTTTTTGTTTTCACTGCTGAGATCTGTGGCTGCCTTATCAGGGGATCCACCCACATCCTTGGCCGAGCTGTCGGCAGCGGCATGCAGCGCCAGCAGAGGGGCCGACGGGCAGAGGGGGGGGGGGCTGCCCGGAGGGGAGGGGGGGGGCCGGGGAGGGGGGCAGCAGCGGCGGCGGTCGGCGGCGAGCGGGGGCCCGCGGGGGGGCGGGCACGGGCGTAACAGCAGGCGGAACATAGCAGCGCCCGGTGCGTGTGAGCGCTCAAAACTGAGAAACGCAGCAGCCGACAGCTGGGCGGGTGGGCGAGTGCTCGGAGGTGACAGCGGGGGTGCAGGTGGCGCTGGACCCTCCGTTCAAGTAACGGCTTAGTCCCCATCAACCGTGGGATCCCGGCTCCCCGGAGAGGGTCGCCAGGCTGTCGTTCTATGTTACCCAGGGCGGCTAATTCGCACCCTTCTTTCCATTTTTGCTCCCAGAGTAATTTTTGTGTTGGCATTAAAATCAGCGCAGCTATCTGACGGCAATCGTACGGCACCAACAACTGACCAGTCATAACATTTTCTAACAGTGACTGAGTAAATGGTGCGTGTAATCCATATGTAGTCACAGTCTTTCTTAATTCTTTAATTAGGTCCCATTGGAAGGCATTATATTCATTTGGACCGTTGGGTTGCACCTGCACTGGGAAAGCCATTCCTTCCAGGCCCCTGTCCTTTAGCGCTTCCTGGCACACTTGCTCCCATCGTTCCCGTGGGTTGAAAGCTCGGGCCCCAAGGGAGGCATTATCGGGGGTAGGCAAGGTGGGAGAAGAGGGGGTCAGCAGGGAGGGGCTCTGCAGCGGCGGTCCGCAGCCCTCTTCCTTGTCATCCTTGCCCTTCCTTGTCTATCAACTTGCACCACTCTGATGACCTTGCAGGCTCTAATCTCAGTTCGGCTGCTGTTATTGCCTGGGCAGCAGCGTTCTGTACATTCTTTTCTGCCTGCCACGATCTTAAAGTCTCAGTCACCAGCCACCACGTAGTCATCACCTCAGCAGCATTAGTATCCCCACTGGACGCTGCTTCCTATATTTTTTCCCCCACTTGGTCCCAAGTTTTTAGTCAAATACTGTGGAAGCCATTGAGGGGAACTCTTGTTTTCGCAAAAATGTCAATAATAGCTTTATCTTAAACAGATCATTTTATACTCCCCTTTCTATTAGGAGTTGCGTTAGTAGTTTCACTATAGCTTCTTCCTCTGCCGAAAGGCTAGATCCCATGATTACTGCCCAGCCGCTCACCTGTCCTTCAGGTGATGTCCCGGGGTTGAAGCTGCAGTCCAGCTGCGAGTTTGACTCATTCAGCTGGGTTCCCTTCAGACGTTTGTGCAGCGCTTCTCCTCCCCGTCACCATTGAAGGGTCACCACTGAAGGGATGCAAGACACGGACTCTTGATGGCTCTTGAACAGGAGACATTTATTGCTTTTTTTCACTACAACATGTACTTTCCCTGTAGCCCCATGCACTGTCCACGCGTCCGAATCTGTCATACAATTGGTTAGAGACCCTCAGACACGCACCTCTAGCCAGTCAGCAATTGGCTGCTGCACAAAGCTCATCTTTAACACTGTAGCCAAGTTAATTTGTAGACAAGTTAATTTGACCTTGCTCAAGTTTCTGTTTCTACTGATTATTTCCTCATTATCTCTAATTCTGCTCAGGGAACTAGTCAGCAAGGTCCGTGGGAAGCTGCTTTTGAAGGCATTGGTGTCCATCAGTGCTGGTCAATCTTTAAGCACTGCCTCCTAAAAGCACAAGATCAGGCAATTCCAAAATATCGGAAGGCAGGCAGGTGAGGCAGAAGGCCGGCCTGGCTGACCAGGGATCTTCTACTGGAGCTTAGACGGAAAAAGAAAGTGTACGGCTGCTGGAAGCAGGGTCAGGCGATGAGAAAGGAATGCAGGGATGCTGTTTGTGGTTGTAGGAGAAAATTCGTGGGGCCAAAGCCCAACTAGAGTTGAACCTGGCCATGTCTGTGGGAGACAATAAAAAAGGTTTTTTTAGATATTTGAACAGAAAAAGGAGAACCAAAGAAAACATAGGTCTGCTACTTGATGGGGAAGGTCTCTTCACAGACCATGACATAGGCAAAGCAGAGATGTTTAATGCCTTCTTCGCCTCTGTCTTCAACACTGATGATGGACTTCGGGACCCTGGGTGCCCTGAGCTGGAGGACCATAACGGTGGGAATGACAAACTCCCAACTGACCCTGAACGTGTGCGGGATTTGCTGCTCCACCTGGATCCATACAAGTCCATGGGTCCAGATGGGATTCATCCCAGGGCACTTAAAGAGATGGCTGACGTCATCGCAGGACCTCTCTCAATTAGTTTTGAAAGATCTTGGGAATCTGGAGAGGTCCCAGTAGACTGGAAGCTGGTAAATGTTGTGCCAATTTTCAAGAAGGGTAAGAAAGAAGATCCTAGCAATTACAGGTCTGTCAGTCTCACTTCAGTGCCTGGTAAAATTATGGAAAAGATGATTCTTGAAGTTATTGAAGCGCACCTGGGGGACAATGCAGTCATTGGTCCCAGCCAACATGGGTTCACGAGGGGAAGGTCCTGCCTAACAAATTTGATTTCCTTTTATGATAAGATCACCCATCTAGTTGACCAAGGGAAACCAGCTGATGTGATCTGTTTGGATTTCAGTAAAGCTTTTGACACAGTTTCCCATAGGATCCTACTGGACAAAATGTCCGGCATACAACTTAGCAAAAACATTATACAATGTGTGAGCAATTGGCTGATGGGCAGGGCTCAAAGGGTTGTGGTTAACGGGGCCACATCAGGCTGGCGGACGGTCACTAGTGGGGTCCCTCAAGGCTCCATTTTAGGGCCATTCCTCTTCAATGTCTTTATAAATGATTTGAATGTAGGACTAGAAGGTGTTTTGAGCAAATTTGCTGACGACACCAAACTTTAAGGAGTTGTGGACTCTGATGAGGGTGGAAAGGCCTTGCAGAGAGATCTGGACAGATTGGAGAGCTGGGCAATCACCAACCACATGAAGTTTAACAAGAGCAAGTGCCAGGTCCTGCACCTGGGACGGGACAACCCTGGCTATACGTACAGACTGGGCGATGAGATGCTGGAGAGCAGCCCCGCAGAGAGGGATCTGGGGGTTTTGGTGGACAGCAAGTTGAATATGAGCCAGCAGTGTCCCCTGGCAGCCAGGAAGGCCAACCATATCCTGGAATGTATCAAGCACAGCATCACTAGTCAATCGAGGGAGGTGATTGTCCCCCTCTATTCTGCACTGGTCCAGCCTCACCTCGAGTACTGTGTGCAGTTCTGGGCACCACGGTACAAGAATGACATTAAACTGTTGGAGAGTGTCCAGAGGAGGGCAACAAAGATGGTGAAGGGCCTAGAGGGGAAGACGTATGAGGAGCGGCTGAGGTCACTTGGCCTGTTCAGCCTGGAGAAGAGGAGGCTGAGGGGGGACCTCATCATGGTCTACAACTTCCTTGCGAGGGGGAGTGGGGAGGCAGGTGACCTATTCTCTGTGAACACCAGTGATAGGACCCGCGGGAATGGTGTCAAGCTGAGGCAGAGGAAGTTCACGCTGGACATCAGGAAGAGGTTCTTCACTGAGAGGGTGGTTGCACACTGGAACAGGCTCCCCAGGGGCGTAGTCATGGAACCAAGCCTGTCTGAATTTAAAAAGCAATTGGACTGTGCACTTAGTCACATGGTCTAAACTTTTGGGCAGACCTGTGCAGTGCCAGGAGTTGGACTTGATGATCCTTATGGGTCACTTCCAACTCGGGATATTCTACGATTTTATGATTCTATAATGCAGGGATGTGTGAAACAGCGTGAAGCCACCTGTGAATTCCTTTCCCACAGACTTGGGCACACCCTGCAGCCCAACACCTGGACTTTCGCGTGTTTCCCCGAGATCTCCGTCTGGGTAGCCACATCGGTAGCTGTGGCTGGAGAGGCCGCAAGTCATGCAGAGGCCATGGCTTTCTGCAGGGTTGATACCATGTCTGCGCTCTTCACAAGCAGGTTACAACCACCTTTGGAAAAGAGCAGTGAGAGTGCACTGCCACGTAAACTGCCATGCTATGCACTGTTCGCCACGCTCTTGGTTGCTTGTGCTCCCTAGGGGATGCCTTTGTATGGCAGGGGAGGGAGCTCTGCTGGCTCTGCCCACGCCTCGTCGGCCTCACTCACGAGTGCTGCCAGGTCCTGGCGGCTCCCTCGGCTGCCTCGAGTGGCCTTGATGCAAGAAAAAAGCCCTGCCCATCTCGATCCCCTGCTCCACTGCAGAACACATCTGCCCCGGAGCCAATAGCCTCGGCGAGTCAAATTCCTGGTTCTTGCCCCCCTTTGGGCTGACTGAAGATGATTGTCCTATTTACCTTTTGACATACTACACAACCCCTTCATACTTGTTTAGCCAGAGTATATATTCCCACCCATACATATTTCCATAGCACAGTGTCACACATTGCTTGAACTCTCCAGTGACTCCCTTGATGTAAAACAGTTAATATTTGCCTCATTAGTGCTTTATTCAGCATTTCTCTCCCATCAGGGAGTATCCGTTTTCCTTCAGACTCCATGGCTCCTAATTCCTTAAAAACCTCTTTCTCGTTTTCACTATCTGCTTTTCTGGTGGGGAGGTTACTTCAGGTATAAGATAATTTATAGTGATTTTTGATTGCAAGGCTGCCTCATGGACTTTTTCATCTGCCACATGGTGCATTGGACAGTGACTGAATTCCTTTTCTGGTGCCCTTTTGCATGCACTACTGCAATTCCAGTAGGTAATAATAAATTATGTAGGACTTGCTTTACAAGCTCCTTGTGGGTCAGTTCCTTCCCTTTACTGTCGATCAACCCACGCTCCTCCCAGATTTTAACAAATGTATGAACCACCCCATATGCATATCTCAAATTGGTCTAGATGGTTCCCTCTTTTCCTTCAGGAAGTGTGAGTGCCTGATTCAAGGCATATAATTCACATGTTTGGGCTGACCAGTTATTGGGTAATCAGACCATCTCTTTTACTTCTTCACTAAATCCATCAACTATAGCATAGCCATTATACCTCTTTCCCTGTACTGCCCTTGAGAATCCATCAATAAACAGAATATCTCCTTCCTCAAGGGGAACATCTTGTAAATCTGGTCTCACTTTAGTCTGATACTCTATTAAATTCAGGCAGTTATGTTCTATATCTTCTCCAGCCCTTTCTCCTCTCCATAGGAAGGCAGTGGGATTCAAGCATGATTTTGTGGTTAACACTAGACCATCCTTTTCAATCAGTATTGCCTCATGTTTCAAAATCCTAGAATCAGTCAGCCAGTGCCCAGCTCTCTGAGTCAAGACTGTCTTAACCTGGTGATGAGTAGTAACTATCAGATGACCACCAAAGGTTAATTTCCTGCTTTCTTCCACCAGAATAGCAGTTGCTGCTACAGCTTGAACACATTCAGGCCATCCTCTGGAAACTGGGTCTAGCAGTTTAGACAAATAACTTAACACTTCTGAATAAGCAAGGTTAGTGGAATTTTCCACTGCAAAAAGAAATCTTTAATTCTCACAGACCCAGCTCCAGAACCCCAGAGGTTGACCTCAAGTTTCTCCTGGGGTTTTATGCCAGAGAATCCAGGTGAGGCCATTCTCCCCAGCTGCAGTGCAAAGTACATTTTGCACAGCTGGTCCAGTACGGACAGGCCCAAGGGCTACCACACGAGCTATTTCCTGTTTGATTTTTTCAAAGGCCTGTTGTTGTTCGGGGCCCCACTCAAAATAGTTCCTCTTTTGAGTCACTCAATATAGAGGACTCAGAAGCTGAATGTAGCCTGGAACATGCATTCTCCAGAACCCCACAAGAACTAGGAAAGTCTGTGTTTCTTTTTTGCTAGTTGGTGGAGACATAGCTGTTATTTTGTTGATCACAAACTGTATGGGATGTGGCGACATCCATCCTGCCATTTTACCCCCAAGAACTGGATTTCCTGTGCAGGTCCCTTGACCATGTTTAATGGCAAAATCAGACTTAAAAGAGTATGGATCATTTTCTTCCCTTTCCTAAAAACCTCCTCTGCTGTGCCACCCCACACAATGATGTCATCAATGTACTGCAGGTGTTCAGGAGCTTCCCCCTGCTCCAACGCAGACTGGATCAGTCCATGGCAAATGGTAGGGCTGTGTTTCCACCCCTGGGGCAGCCGATTTTAAGTATATTGGACTCCCCTCCAAGTGAAAGCAAACTGTGGCCTGCACTCTGCTGCTAGAGGGATAGAGAAAAATGCATTAGCGATATCAGTTGTGGCATACCACAACTTGGCTGCCTTCGATTCCAGTTCGTACTGGAGTTCTAGCATGTCTGGCACTGCAGCACTCAGTGGTGGCGTGACTTCGTTCAGGCCACGATAGTCCACTGTTAGTCTCCTCTCACTGTTGGATTCTCACACTGGCCATATGGGACTATTAAAGGGTGAGTGAGTCTTGCTGATCGCTCCTTAGCTCTCCAGTTGATGAATTAGCATATGGATGGAATCAGGGAGTCTTGGTTGGTGCGATATTGCCACCGATACACCGTTGTGGTAGCGATTGGCACTTGCTGTTCTTCAACCCTCAGCAATCCTACAACAGAAGGGTCTTATGAGAGACCAGACAGGGTAGACAGCTGCTTAATCTTCTCTGTGCTCAAGGCAGCTATACCAAAAGCCCACCTTTTGGGTCCTTAAAATATCCTCTCCTGAGGTAGTCTGTGCGAAGGATGCACGGAGCATCCAGGCCAATCATAATGGGGTACTTTTGCCACTCCTTACCAGTTAGTCTCCCTTCATCCTCCAATACCGTTAACTGTTGGGAACCCCAGTCACTCCAGAGATACGGATGAGTTCTGCCCATTGGTAGCCTGATGGCATTAGGGTGCATTGCGCGCTGGTGTTGTACTCCTGTGGTTCCAATGTGCCAGGCCATCGGATCCACACAGTCCAGTACATCCAGTTATCCCTCTCCTCTACCTGGCCAGAGGCAGGGCCCCTCTAGTCCTGGTTGCAGTATCTGTCACATAATTACTGCAAATGCAAAGCAGAGATCCCTTCTTCAGGGTTAGGAGAAATATCAGTCCTGCGACTGCCTCTGGGGAATTGCCCAACAGGAACACAACATACAAACATACACTGTTGGTCCCATCCCATCTCTCCAATTCATTGCTTCCACCGTGCTGGCATGTGATGATGGCACACTCTGTAAAAAAATTCAGCCGCGTGGACGGCACACAGTGGACTTCATTGGGATCTTGAGATGTCTGGTCATTGTCCAAATCACTATAAACCTTCTCCAGCACAGCTAATTCCCTCAGGTGCTGGAGACCTTTCTCCATGGTGGTCTGCTTGCCTAGTTGATATACAGTATCTTCCTTGTAGGGATACCTTTCCTTCACACCTGACAGGAGTCGCCTCCAGAGGATGAGAACCTGTGCCTCTCTCCCAGTTTCTCTGTCAGTGACTCTTTCTCTAGAGAGGGATCCCAGCTGCTTAGCTTCCTTGCCTTCTAGTTCTTGGCTACTGGCCCCAGTATCCCAGCACTGAAGCAGCCAGGTGAGAATGTGCTTACCTAGGTGACAGCTGAAATCCCTTTGTATATCTCCCAACTCACTCAGGGATAGGGATCAGGTGGTTTCTGACTCATTTATGATTTCGGTCTATTCTTCCTGCTGTCTTTGTGATGGCTTTGCTTTAGAGCTGCCCACATCTTCCACTTCTCCCTCCTGGCGCTTCTCAAAAGGAGCTTCTTTCCTTACTAGTCGAGCAGACTTCCGCTTCCATTGTCTTGTCTTGACTGGGGAGCAATTGATACCATCTACAGTTGGCCCTCAGATTTAGCCACAGTGTGTGTTATAGGGCAGGGCATACGTCTTTCAAAATTCTATCTTTTTTTTAGGAATTTATACTTGTTCAGGGGTGAAGTTCTGTCCAGGTTTTGGCTAGGATAGAGTTAATTTTCCTCCTAGCAGGTGGTATGGTGCTGTGTTTTGGATTTAGGATGAGAATAATGTTGATAACATGCTAATGTTGAAGAGCAGTACTTGCACTAAGCCAAGGAATTTACAGCATCTCATACCGCCCTGCGAGTGAGGAGGCTGGGGGTTCACGAGGAGTTGGGAGGGGACAGAACGAGGACAGCTGACCAGAACTGGCCAATGGAATAGTCCATACCATATGACATCATGTTGAAAAAATACTATGGGGTTTCTGGCCGGGATGTAAGAGGCCACTGCTCGGGGACGGGATGAGTGGGTGGTGAGCAATTGCATCGTGCATCACTTGTTTTGTACACATTATTATTAGTAGTATCACAGAATCAAAGAATTGTCTAGGTAGGAAGAGACCTCAAGATCATCGAGACCAACCTCTGACCTAACACTAACAAGTCCTCCACTAAACCATATCGCTAAGTTCTACATCTAAATGTCTTTTAAAGACCTCCAGGGATGGTGACTCCACCACTTCCCTGGGCAGCCTATTCCAATGCCTAACAACCCTCTCAGTAAAGAAGTTCTTCCTAAGATCCAACCTAAATCTCTCCTGGAGCAACTTTAGCCCATTCCCCCTCGTCCTGTCACCAGGCACGTGGAAGAATAGACCAACCCCCACCTCACTACAGCCTCCCTTAATGTACTTATAAAGAGCCATAAGGTCGCCCCTGAGCCTCCGCTTCTCCAGGCTGAACAAACCCAGCTCCCTCAGCCGCTCCTCGTAAGACTTGTTCTCCAGACCCCTCACCAGCTTCGTCACCCTTCTCTGGACTCGCTCGAGCACCACGATGTCCTTCTTGTAGCGAGGGGCCCAAAACTGAACACAGTACTCGAGATGTGGCCTCACCAGAGCCGAATACAGGGGGACAATCACTTCCCTAGACCTGCTGGCCACGCTGCTTCTTATACAAGCCAGGATGCTGTTGGCCTTCTTGGCCACCTGAGCACACTGCTGGCTCATATTCAGCCGACTATCCACCATCACTCCCAGGTCCTTCTCCGCCTGGCAGCTCTCCAACCACTCATCTCCCAGTCTGTAGCTCTGCCTGGGGTTATTGCGCCCCAGGTGCAGGACCCGGCACTTGGCCTTGTTGAACTTCATACAGCTGACCTCAGCCCATCGGTGCAGCCTATCCAGATCCTCCTGCAGAGCTTTCCTACCCTCAAGCAGATCGACACACGCACCTAACTTGGTGTCATCTGCGAACTTACTGAGGGTGCACTCAATGCCTTCATCCAGATCATCAATGAAGATATTAAAGAGGACTGGCCCCAGTACCGAGCCCTGGGGAACGCCACTAGTGACCAGCCTCCAACTTGATTTTACTCTATTCACCCTATTCTATTCACTCTATTCTATTGACTCTTTGGGCCTGGCTATCCAGCCAGTTCTTAACACCACGAAGCGTACGCCAGTCCAAGCCATGAGCAGCCAGTTTCTTGAGGAAAATGTTGTGGGGAACAATGTCAAAAGCCTTACTGAAGTCAAGGTAGTCCAGATCCACAGCCTTTCCCTCATCCACCCAGCGCGTCACTTTGTCATAGAAGGAGATCAGGTTCGTTAAGCAGGACCTGCCTTTCATAAACTCATGCTGACTGGGCCTGATCACCTGGTTGCCCTGCAAGTGCCGTGTGATGACACTCAAGATAATCTGCTCCATGAGCTTCCCTTGCACTGAGGTCAAACTGACAGGCCTGTAGTTTCCCAGGTCTGCCCTCTGGCCCTTCTTGTAGATGGGCGTCACGTTTGCTAGCTGCCAGTCGACTGGGACCTCCCCTGATAGCCAGGACTGCTGATAAATGATGGAAAGCGGCCTGGCCAGCTCTTCCACCAGTTCTTTTAGTATCCTCAGGTGGATCCCATCTGGCCCCATCGATTTGCGTACATCCAAGTGCCGTAGCAGGTCGCCAACCATTTCCTCGTGGATAGTGAGGGCCACATTCTGCTCCCCATCCCCTTCCACCAGCTCAGGGTACTGGGTATCCAGAGAGCAACTGGTTTTGCCACTAAAGACTGAGGCAAAGAAGGCATTAAGCACCTCTGCCTTTTCCTCATCTTTTGTCACTAAGTTCCCCCCCGCATCCAGTAAAGGATGGAGGTTCTCCTTAGTCCTCCGTTTTGCATTGATGTATTTGTAAAAAGATTTTTTGTTGTCTTTAACATCAGTAGCCAGATTGAGCTCCACATGAGCTTTGGCCTTTCTAATTTTGTCCCTGCACTGCCTTGCAACATATATAGTCCTCCTGAGTGGCCCGCCCTCTTTTCCAAAGATTATAAACCCTCTTTTTTCTCCTAAGCTCAAGCCACAATTCTCTGTTAAGCCAGGCCAGTCTTCTTCCATGCCGGCTCATCTTTGGGCACGTGGGGACAGACCACTCCTGCGCCATTAAGATTTCCTTCTTGAAGAGCGCCCAGCCTTCCTGGACTCCTCTGCCCTTCAGAACCGCCTCCCAAGGGACTCTGCCAACCAGTGTCCTGAACAGTTCAAAGTCAGCTCTCCGGAAGTCCAGTACAGCGGTTTTACTGGTTCCCGTCCTGGCTTCTCCAAGAATAGAGAACTCTACCATTTCATGGTCACTCTGCCCAAGACAGCTTCCAACCACCACATCTCCCACCAGTCCTTCTCTGTTTGTGAAGAGAAGGTCTAGCAGGGCACCTCCCTAACCAGCTGTGTCAGGAAGCTATCTTACACGCTCTCCAGAAACCTCCTAGACTGCTTTCTCTGGGCTGTGTTGTGCTTCCAGGATATGTCTGGGAAGTTGTAGTCCCCCACGAGGACAAGCGCCGACGATTTCGCAACTTCTGTCAGCTGCCTGTAGAACTCCTCATCCATCTCCTCGTCCTGGTTCGGCGGTCTATAACAGACCCCAACCAGGACGGTAGCCTTGTTGGCCTACCTGCCGATCCTAACCCATAGGGACTCAACCTTGTCATTCCCAGCCTCGAGTTCCACAACATCGAAAGATTCTCTAATATAGAGAGCCACACCACCACCCCTTCCATGCTGCCTGTCCCTTCTGAAGAGCCTATAGCCAGACATTGCAGCACACCAGTCATGAGAGTGGTCCCACCACGTTTCCATGATGGCAACCAAGTCATAGCCTGCCTGCTGCATGATGGCTTCCAGCTCTTCCTGTTTGTTACCCATGCTGCGTGCATTAGTGTAGATGCACTTTAGTTGGGCCATTGCCTTCTCCCCCGGCCTTGCCATTGTTCTCCCTGGCACAGCTCCAACAAGCCTTGTTTCAGCTTCGTCCCCCTTCTTACCTAGTTTAAAGCCTTCTCAGTGAGCCCTGCCAGATCCTGGGCTAGGATCCATTCCCCCCTTAGAGATAGGGCCCCGTCTGTGGCCATCAGGCCGGGTGCCGAGTAAAGCACCCCATTGTCAAAAAAAAAAAATCTGTGTTGGCACCAGCCTCTGAGCCACGTGTTTATCAGGTGGGCTTTCTGTGTCCTCTCTGCACCCCTCCCTGCCACTGTAGGGATAGACGAAAACACCACCTGTACTCCCGCTCCATCCACTAACCGACCCAGCCCCCTAAAGTCCCGTTTGATAGTCTTCAGGCTTCTCTCTTCAATGTCATCACTGCCAGCCTGGACTATCAAAAGAAGTTAATAGTCAGAGGGGCGAACCAGGTTGGGAAGCTTCCTGGCAATGTCCCTGACCCTGGCCCCAGGGAGGCAGCAGACTTCCCTATGGGTAGGGTCAGGCCGACAAATAGGGCCCTCTGTTCCCCTGAGAAGGGAGCCGCCTACAACAATCACCCTTCCTTCTGTCTTGGTGGAGGCAGTCCTGAGACATGGAGTTGACTTCTTCGCCCTAGTCATCCTCCTGGGTAGACTTCCTACCTCATCCTCACCTACTGGTCTCTCAAGCTCCAGGGCCTCAAACCTGTTGTGTAAGGGTACCTGGGAAGGTGGGGCCGGTGCGGGGGGAGGCATCGCCTGCGATGTCAAGCAGGGACCTGTCTCCATTCCTCCTCATCTCCTAGGTCCCCTCCCCTCTGCCCGACAGCAACAGGGGAGGGAGTCCATCCCCATTTGGGGTGTCTCACCCCGGTACCTCTCCTTCAGGCCCTGCAGTGAGTTGTTCCACAAGTCTATCTCCTGCTCACATTCCCTGATATCCCTCAACCTCTCTACCTCCGCCTTGAGTTCTGCCACCAGGCTGACCAGGTCATCCACCTGCTCGCACCTCACACACACAGTCTCTCTGCCTCCCGCAGATGGCAGCAAAAGGCTCAGACACTCCCTGCATCCAGAGACCTGAACTGCTGCATTTTTGAGCGGGCAGTCGGTCTAGGTGTATACAGACTTCCTAGAGAGAGCACTGTGCCTGGTGGAGACCATTGCAGCCTGGCTAGCGGTAGACCGCCGTTAGAGGAGTTGTTCGTATGGGCGGGGGGGAACGCTCTGCCCTCCCTACTCGCCCTGCCTGCGTGAACTGCCGTGCGAACTGCCACTTGATTCCTTTCTGACGCACCACGCCCTGTTTGCCCATCCTGGTCGCTCGCGCTCTCTAGGGGCAGCTTTTGAACAGCCGGGGAGGGAGCGCTGCTGGCTCCACCTACGTCTCGTCAGCCTCCCTCGGGAGGGCTGCCGGGTCCTGGCGCTTCCCTCAAGTGGGCTCAATTCTGGGAAAAAAAAGCCCTGCCCACCTCGATCCCCTGCTCTGCTGCAGAACGCATCTACCCCGGAGCCGATTGCCTCGGCAAGGTGATCTACTATTAACATTATTATTATTCTCCTTTATTTTATTTCCTAATAAAATGTCTTCATCTCAGCCCATAGGTGCTGGAGCTGAAGTTCCCCTGCTGCCCATGGAGAGGCCGATCGTGGAGCAGGTTGTCCTTCTGCAGCCCATGGGCACCATGGGAGTGCAGATCTCCATGCTGAAGCCTGTGGAGAGGATTCCACAGTGGAGCAGGTGATTTGGGGCGAGCTGCTCTCTGTTCTTCCTTCTCATCTCCCCTCCTGACATACACCTTTTGGGCCTCCTGCAGGAAGGTCTCCAGTGACTGTTTGCTCCATCCTCCCACCTTCTGAAGCTTCTTCTGTGTATCTGGCCAGGCTTTAATCGCAAAATGAACTTTAAAGAGCCCTTGGCCTATTGGGTCCTCAGGATTCACCCCCGAGTACTTTCTCATTCTGACCCTCAGTCTTTGCAGAAAATCACTAGGGGATTCACCCTTTTGTTGTTGGATTTCAAATGCTTTAGTAAAATTCTGAGACTTTGGTACTGCTTCCCTAATTCCCATTATTATTATGTTCTTTAAGTCTCTCATATGATTTCTGTGTTGTGGGTTGTTATTATCCCAGTTGGGGTCAGAAAGTAGATATTTCTGATCCATGGGAATTACTCCTGGTCCTGGAGGGTTGGTTCTTTCCCCTTTCTTGCATAGCTGCCTGCCTAATCATTCCCCCCTCTTCTCCAGTGAATAACATACTCCAGATTGTCATAATTTCCCCCCCAAGAATACAGATTAGGCCTTAGAAACTGATCTAACTGTTCTGCTAGTCCTGTAGGGTCCTCAATTAAAGACTTCATTTCCCTTTTTCAACAAAAACTGACTTACCCATACACCCAGCAAGCAGCATAACTTGACTCCTCCTCCGTAAAAGGAGTCTTATTTTTTAAATATAAATTTAAAGCCTGAATTTTCATCAGACCCCCATTTTGGCCAAAATACTGATATTTACTGAATTGATTCCTTTATCCAGATTAATACACAGTATTTACTCTTTTTCTTTTTATAATTTCCTCTAATTTTGGGATTATTTTTCCAATTTCTTATCATTCTTCCTGAAGAACTGTTGGTAGGTACTGCCCCAGGGATATCTCCCGGTCCCCTGGAATCCTTATTTCCCATTGTCCTGGTTTCAGCCAGGATAGAGTTAATTTTCCTCCTAGTAGCTGGTAGAGTGCTATGTTTTAGATTTAGGATGAGAAGAGTGTTGATAACACACTGATAATTTAATTGTTGCTTACACTAAGCCAAGGAGTTTTCAGCTTCTCGCTCTGTCCTGCCAGCGGGCAGGCTAGGGGTGCAGCAGGAGCTGGGAGGGGACAGACCCAGGACAGCTGACCCAAATTCGCCAAAGCGGTATTCCATACCATCTGACATCATGCTGAACAATACATAGGGGTGGCTAGCTGGGGGGGGGGGACACCGCTGCTCAGGGATAGGCTGGGCATCGGTCAGTGGGTGGTGAGCAATTGCATTGTGCATCACTTGTTTTGTACACATTAGAGGTAGTAGTACTATAATCATTATCTTTTCTTTTCTTTTCTTTTCTTTTCTTTTCTTTTCTTTTCTTTTCTTTTCTTTTCTTTTCTTTCCTAATAATCTGTCTATCTCAACCCACAGACTTCATTTTCCTGATTCTCTCCCCCATCCCAGAGAGGGAGGGGAGAGGGTGAGCGAACGGCTGTGTGGTGCTTAGCTGCAAGCCGGGTTAAACCACAACACCCATTTTTTCTATCCCTTCTGAGTGTGCTGCTACAGAATTTTTTCCTCCTGCAGGGTACCATGCACTAACATTCCAGTTCTAGAAAATGGGTGTGTACTGCCGAGCACTTTAGCGTGCACGGGAGTACTGTATATCAGATTTCCCCAAGACTCTTCCTTTCTCCTTTTTACCTCTTGCTTCATCCGTCTCTGGCCACGCCCCTCGCAGAGCTACGGAACCACAGATCAAGACTACACACTTGCTTCTTACAAAATGTACTGGGTCTGGCTGGAATGTTAACGTTCCCTGCAGCAGCCCATACAGTGCTGCGCTCTGCACTTGTAGCTGGAACAGCAGTGTTATCACACCAGTGTTGTGTCTGCTGCTGAGCAGTGCTGGCACAGCATCGGGACTCTTTCTAACCCTCCTAGGGGGTGGGCAAAAAGTGAGAAGAGAAACATCACCAGGGCAGCTGACCTAAACCAACCAAAAGGATATTCCATACCATACGATGTCACACTCAGCAATAAAAGGTGGAAACAGGAAGAAGAGGGGAGGGGTGGGCTCTCGTTGGGAAAACGTCGGTCCTCCTCCCAAACACCAGCTGCGTGCGTTGAGGCCCTGCTTCAAGGACATGGTCAAGCATTGCTCATTTGTGGGAAGCAGAGAGTAATTTCTTTCCTCTGCACTTCCACATAGCCTTTGTTTGTTTTGTTTGTTTGTTTTCCTCCCTTTTTTCCCTTTCCCCCTCTCTATTCCCCTTTCCCTTTTTTTCCCTTTAGTTAAATTGTTTAGTTCATAATAATATTTCATTTATTATTATTATTGTTATTGTTATTGTTATTATTGTTATTATTATTATTATTATTATTATTATTATTATTATTATTTCCCTTTAATTAAATTGTCCTTATTTCGGCCCGTGAGTTGTTCTTTACGTTACTTCTTCCCCTCCTCATCTAAGGAGGGGGAGTGAGAGAGCGGTTGCGGTGTTTGGCTGCCTAACACGGTAAAACCACCACACAAAAGTACATCTCAATCACATGTCACACAAAAGTCTTATCCGAACCCCAAGGAATACTTAATATTTCTTACCTTGGTCTGTGTACAGAGTTAACAGGTCAGTTCTCGAAACCTGAGTTCCTGCCTTCCTTTCTTCCCTAAGTCTTCACCAGTCCTGCCTTCTTAACTAATCTTGGTTCCTTTGTCAGATCTCTGCAGAACCACCGTCACCAAGGCACAGGACCACTTAAATCAGAGGGGCATTCCTTCCTGCTGCGGTGTTAACGGGGCTCCCCAGAAGGCAACTGAATCCCGGACGAGTCCCAGTTTGTGAGAAACACTCTGTAGCCAATAACACAGGCTCAGGAGAGGATCTCAGTGAAGTAGCATTTTTATTTTTTGCAATGGTGGGAGTCCTGCAAGTAGGATTGCACAGCAAAAGTATATCATAACCTTATATTCCCTATTACTCGACGCTTGATTCCTTCCCTGTTTCCTGGCTGAGTACTACAGGTTCACAAAATACTCAGTGCTTATTACTATACCATATATGTACTTTTTTTTTTTTTTTTGACCAACCTTTAATCACAGAATCACAGAATCACAGAATTTCTAGGTTGGAAGAGACCTCAAGATCATCGAGTCCAACCTCTGACCTAACACTAACAGTCCCCACTAAACCATATCCCTAAGCTCTACATCTAAACGTCTTTTAAAGACTTCCAGGGATGGTGACTCCACCACTTCCCTGGACAGCCTGTTCCAATGCCTAACAACCCTTTCAGTGAAGAAGTTCTTCCTAACATCTAACCTAAAACTCCCCTGGCGCAACTTTAGCCCATTCCCCCTCGTCCTGTCACCAGGCACGTGGGAGAACAGACCAACCCCCACCTCACTACAGCCTCCTTTAAGGTATCTGTAGAGAGCATTTCTCCTTTTCATTTTTTCCCCTTCTTCTCTTGTGGCTAGAGGGCCCATGATTTTTTGTTTTCACTGATTTTGCACTGCTCATCTTGTTTTTCTTAGCTATCCTCCATATTTTGGGACAGCGGGACCTTCCACTGTCCCCTTATCTGCTTAACATACTCCCCACTGCTATGCCACTGTCATGCCTGCACAATCATTTTTGAATATGCAAGGTTAGTGGATTTTTTTCACTGCAAAAACACAACTTTATTTCTCACAGAAACCAAAATTTTAACATAGGGACAGCTACATGGATTATTGTAATTATATTAGTAGAAGCCTTACTTGGAAAACCAGAGAATGCAAATCTCATATCGCAACTAATTCAAGCTTTCAGGCATAGGCATAATGTTAGTCAAATCACAACGTGCCTACCCCTTCCCCAGTCTGCCAGTTCACCAGTAACTTGGAGAATATTGTCCATTGGACTGACCCAAACTTGGGAGGATATTTGGAAAAGGCAAAACTGTGCAAATCTAACATGGCACACTGAGGAAGGGAAAGATGACCTATAGTGGACTCTTACAAAAAATGGAACCATAGATAATTGCAATATCACTAAGCCTCCCCTAAAGATGAAGGTTGGCAGTGAAACAGCTGGAATGATCTATCGACCTTCTGGGGAAGAGTGCACCAACACACCTTGGGGAATGCGTATTCCTAGGGTGCGGGGAGCATCACAGCATGGTCACTACTATTACATGCAGACTACTGACTAGTGTATTAATTGATATAGCTCAATAGAGATAAGTTAGGCGAGCTAAAACAACCAATCAGAAGCAGCCAGAGAGATAGCTTACACAAGTTAGCTGTGTATAAATAAAGGTGCTTAAAGTCAGAGGTGTGCTTGCTTTGGGAAAGATTGCCAAGCACCTGATTATGCAGAATTATATGACTAATTATTTAATTAAAAGACCTTTGTGTGAGTTCTGACTGTGTGCTTATTAGTGAGGCGCACCAGGCACGAACCTACGGATAACAATCCCACTGCCAAGTGAGTGAGATAGCAGCTGAGTCCTGATTTTGTCTAGGGTAGAGTTAATTTTCCTCCTAGTAGCTGGTAGGGTGCCGTGTTTGGGATTTAGGATGAGAACTGATAACACTCTGGTGTTTTAATTGTTGCAGAGCAGTGCTTACACTAAGCCTAGGACTTTTCAGCTTCTCGCTCTCTTCTGCCAGCGGGCAGGCTGGGGATGCAGCAGGAGCTGGGAGGGGACAGACCCAGGACAGCTGACCGAAACTGGCCAAAGGGGTATTCCATACCATATGACGACATGCTGAATAATTAAGATGGGCTGGCTGGCTGGGGTGGGAGGACTGCTGCTCGGGTTTGGCTGGGCATTGGTCAGTGGGTGGAGAGCAATTGCATTACACGTCATGTGTTTTGTACACGTTATTATTAGCAGTACTAATATCATTATTATTATCATTTTCCTTTCTTGTCTACCCTAATAAACTATCTTTATCTCAACCCACAGGCTTTCACTTTTTTTTCTGAATCTCTCCCTGTTGTGGTTTAACCCGGCCGGCAGCTAAACACCACACAGCCGTTCGCTCACCCTCCCCCCTCCCTCTCTGGGATGGGGAGAGAAATGGAAATTGAAGCCCGTCAGTTGAGATAAAGACAGTTTAATAAGACAGAAAAATGATAATAATAATAATAATACAATGATGATAATAGTACTACTAATAATAATTTTAAGTTGGTGGACCTCTTCAGAAAGTTTCTCCACAGCTGAGACACAGGCCTGTAAGGAAGAGGAGAGACTTTCTTCGTACTGCCGGAGTTGTTTAGCCACTTCATCCACTGTGGGTTCCTCATCCTCTTTCCAGGCCATTATTGCCAATGAGCTGGCATATGATGATGGTGCACTCCGTACAAACTTCTGCCACATGGGTCGTGTACACCTGACCTCATCTGGATCTTTGGATGTTTGTCCGAGGTCTGGATCCTCATAAATCACTTCCCATATGGCTAATTCCCTCAGGTACTGGATTCCTTTCTCCATAGTGGTCCACTTGCCTGGTAGACATAAAAGTTCTTCCTTGAAGGGATACCTTTCCCTCACAGCTGAGAGGAGACGCCTCCAGAGGCTGTGAGATTGTGCTCCATCTGCAATTGCTTTGTCAATGCCTGTGTCTCTAGCAAGAGATCTCAGCCGTCTGGCTTCCCTGCCGTCTAATTCCACACAATTGGCTCCAGTGTCCCAGCACTGGAGCAGCCAGGTGACAAGCTGCTCACCTATACAGCGACCAAAATCTTTTTGCACATCTCGTAGCTCGCGCTCGTATAGGCTTCGGGTAGTTACTGTTGATTTTTCGGCATCCTCATCTTCCTCCTCCTGAATCCTTGATGGCCCAGCGTCGTCGTCGTCTCTATACCTAGATTTGGCAGAAGACTCTCTGCGTTCTAAACGACCTGAATCTCTATACCATTTTTTCACCTTCTCTACAGGGGCAACTTGCACTGCTACTGCTCGTTTCTCTGACCTTGTTACAGGGTCTGCCACAGGGGTTGGAATACCCTCTGCAGGGTCATCTTGCACTGCTACAGCTCGTTTCTCTGACACAGCCACAGGAGCTGGAGCAGCTGCAGGAGCTGAAGCAGCTGCAGGAACTGAGACTGGAGCGGCTGCAGGAGCTGGGACTGGAGCAGCTGCAGGAACTGGAACTGGAGTGGCTGCAGGAGCTGGAACTGGAGCGGCTGCAGGAACCGGAGCAGGAGCGGCTGCAGAGTCCACCGTAGGGGTCGCAGTGGCCATTGGATCTGTCACAGGACTTGGAGTGGCCGCAGGGTCTGTCACTAAGTTGATAGCAGTATCAATGGCAGCTCGATAGGCATGAGCCAGGCCCCAGCACGTTACAATGATTTGTGTTACTTTGGAACTGCCAGAATTGTGACACCTTTTTCTCAAGCATTCTGCCAGTTTTTTAGGATTTTGCAGTTGTTCAGGGGTGAATTTCCAAAACACTGGGGGTGCCAGCTGCTCTAGATGCCTTCCCATATCCTCCCATACTCCCTGCCACCCACAACTATACTGCCTCCGGGCAGATCTCTGGATGAGCTTCCTAAGTAGTTGTTTAACTTTAAGCAAAACCTGAAGCACATTCAGGAGGCATAACAACAAGACTATGCTGGTCTGAGTATCCCAAGGATATTCAATATCTTGGAGAGCTATTGTAACAAGCTCGGAGGATAAGAGGGTGGTGAAGGAGAAAGGGAGGGTGATCAAGGAGGATACAGGGGTGATGAAGGAGAAAGGGAGAGTGATCGACTAAGAAAAAATATCTTCCCCTTTCCCCTCCACAGATTGACTCCCTAATGAAAAAAGGCAACAGGTATAATTGCTAATAGTTTCCAAGATAAGGTTTCCAAAGTATAGAGTCGAAGATGTTACTGAGTACAAATACCAAGATAGAGTCATGGCCAGATATTTTATCATCTCATAAGCCACTGTTACAACACACAGTACCATAATGGTCTGAAACCAGGGCCCGGAGAGGATAAACAACATGACAGAGAGCAAATACGGAAAATAATGTGCTATGATACTCAATTTGGAAAACAGGCACAGCAGAGTTGAGATTAAAGCAATCAGCATTATGACAAGTGACTATTAAGCAGGTCTAATACTCATACCAATTTTACTTTAACACACTCTGGTCAGATCTGCCATTATCTCAACCTTTCGTGCCCCACGTTGGGCGCCAAAAAGACTGTCGTGGTTTAACCCGGCCGGCAGCTAAACACCACGCAGCCGTTCGCTCACCCTCCCCCTCCCTCTCTGGGATGGGGGAGAGAAATGGAAACTGAAGCCCGTGAGTTGAGATAAAGACAGTTTAATAGGACAGGAAAATAATAATAACAATAACAATAACAATAATAATAATAATAATAATACAATGATGATAATAGTACTACTAATAATAATGTGTACAAACAAATGATGCACAATGCAATTGCTCACCACCCGCTGACCGATGCCCAGCCTAACCCCGAGCAGTCCGGCCCCCCTCCCCCGGCTAGCCACCCCTATATATATTGTTTAGCATGACGTCAGATGGTATGGAATACCCCTTTGGCTAGTTTGGGTCAGCTGTCCTGGGTCTGTCCCCTCCCAGCTCCTTCTGCACCCCTAGCCTGCCCGCTGGCAGGACAGAGCAAGAAGCTGGAAAGTCCTTGGCTTAGTGTAAGCACGGCTCTGCAACAATGAAAACATCAGTGTGTTATCAACACTCTTCTCATCCTAAATCCCAAACACGGCACCCTACCAGCTACTAGGAGGAAAATTAACCCTCTTCTAGCTAAAACCAGGACACACACTGATGATTTAATTTTTGCAGAGCAGTGCTTACACTAAGACAAAGGACTTTTCAGCTTCTCACTCTGTCCTGCCAGTGGGGTGGCCGGGCGTGCAGCAGGATCTGGGAGGGGACAGAACCAGGATAGCTGGCTCAGACTGGCCAAAGGGATATTCCATACCATATGTGTTGTCATGCTGAATAATTAATATGGGGTGGCTGGCCAGCGCGTGTGTGTGGGGGTACTGGCTGCTCCGGGATAGGCTGGGCATCAGTAAGTGCGTGGTGAGCAATTGCATTGTGCATCACTTGTTTTGTACACATTAGTATAATAATAATAATAATAATTATTATTATTATTATTATCATTATCATTATCATTTTTTTCCTTTCTTTCAATCCTAATAAACTGTTTCTACCTAAACCCAGAGGCTTCATTTTTTCCAGTTCTCTCCCCCATCCCGGCGGGGGGGAGGGGGGAGCAAATGGCTGTATGGTGCTTAGCTGCCAGCCGGATTAAACCACAATATATTTCCTTATAATTTTTTTACATACACTTTCTTTTTTAATCATAGATATGCTTGCAAGTGGTTAGTGAGTAATGTGTAATACAGTATAGAAATTTAGGAAATAAAGCCTCTTGTGCCTGTGTATTATGTAATCCTGTGAACCCACTGTTTCTCTCTATACACCTTTATCTGGGTAATCCTTTAGGTCATGTCACTTATCCACCACTGGTCAAAGCTGAGCCAATGAGTGAAGATGATAGCTCCTCTGTGAAAACATAGTTTAAAAGTTAAAAATAAATAAATAAATTGTGTGGCAGTTGTGAGAGAGAGTGAAGTAAGAAATGGATGCTAAAGGGATTTCTGTAGGTATTGTAAACTAATCAGGACTGAGACAGGAGGGCTCTGGAAGATAAGGGATTTCTATAGGTACTGTAAACTTATCAGGACAGGACTGAGACAATGGAAATGATTTCCTGGAACTCATTGTAATAAAGATCACCCTTTCAGGAAGAGGCTATGAGTACATGTATTTTCTCCCTCTGCCCTGTTGAGAAGGGGGAGTGAGAGACTGGCTGGGTGTAGTGGGTTTACATGGCAAGGTTTTGGTAGCAGGGAGCCATAGGGGTGGTTTCTGTGAGAAAGATCTAGAAGCTGCCCCATGTTTGGGAAGGGCCCCATTGTTTTCCAGATCCGAGCCAATAAGCGATGTTGTTTTGCGCCTCTGTGAGAGCATATTTAAGACAGGGAAAAAACGCTGCGCCACACAGCAGCCGGGAGAGTCAAGGGAGTGAGAGAACAGCCTTGCACCAAGGTCAGTGTAGAAGGAGGGGGAGAGGTGCTCCAGGCGCCGGAGCAGAAGTCCCCTGCGGCCTGTGGTGAGGACCATGGTGAAGCAGGATGTCCCCCTGCAGCCCATGGAGTACCACGGTGGAGCAGGTGGCCCTGCACCGACGGAGACTGCCGCCTGTGGAAGACCCCTGCCGGAGCAGATTCCGGGCCGGACCTGTAGCCTGTGGAGAGGAGCCCACGCAGGAGCAGGTGACCCGGCAGGAGCTGCTGCCCGTAGGGGAGCCAGATTGGAGCAGTTTTCTCCTGAGGGATGGACCCCGTGGTACGGACCCATATCTGGAGCAGTTCTGAAAGAGCTGCTGCCTGTGGGAAGCCCACGCTGGATCAGTTCATCAAGGACTGCATCCCGTGGGTGGGACCCCACAGCACAGGGGACGAGAGTGACCGAGAAGGAGCGGCAGAGAAGAAGTGCTGTAGACTGACCATAACCCCCATTCCCCGTTCCCCTGCGCCGCTCGGGGGGAGGAGGTGGAAGAGGGTGGATGGGGGGAAGGTGCTTTTGATTTTTTTTTCTTTGTTTTCTCACTTCTCTCGCTTGTTAGTTGTAGGCAATAAATCTTACTATCTCCTTATGCCGAGTCTGTTTTGCCCGTTACAATAATTATTGCGTGATTTTCTCGTCCTTGTCTCAATCCTTGAGCCCTTTTCACATATTTTCTCCCCATTCCTCTTTGAGGAGGGGGAGTGAGAGAGCGGCTGTGGTGGAGCTCGGCTGCCCACTCGAGCGGAACCACGACAGTCTTTTTTGGCGCCCAACGTGGGGCTCGAACCCACGACCCTGAGATTAAGAGTCTCATGCTGGGCAGGCAGCTGGCCAAGGTCAGCCCACCACAATGCTACAGCATTATTTAAATAAAGCTTTTAGTATTTTCTGTATGCTGCATTGTAAGAGTATTCCCAGCAGGCTCCAGGTGAGGATGGTCAGGGCAATTAACATCTGTCAGTGCACTCAAGACCCTGACACAGTTAATTTCATAACAGTGCTTAGTGTGCTTGAAATCCAAAGTAAGGGGTTACTTCTGAAAAAGGGAATAGTCTAAGCTATATTCTCTAGTTTCTCAGTCAGTGTAGTTCCCATTCTTAGGTACCAACCTCTTCCTAGATAATTTGTACTGTGTAATACTTAAATCACTCTAGATCTAGCTCTCAAACTCAAAAGCATTACTTTTGTAATTATTTTTTCCAAATAGTCTTATAACTATACAGTGAACACGAAATTTAAATAAAGTTATAGAGAAGACATTTATTATTTGAAAATGTAAATGAGCTGATGGTAGGAAGTAGATTTTTGTTTTGCTCACCTATGGTATTCACGAACATATCTAATATATTCCTTGGTTATGTAAACTCCATTTTCATTCACTGGTAAAGTTTCCTAAAACTCAGTTTAAACATATAATATGGTAAATTTAAATGCACTTCTTTAATGAAAGCCAGTATGTTGCTGTTGAAGTTGGCATCACTGCATGCTAATCTCTTGCTAGCAATTCATTTCTTATGACTACTTTTAAAGTAATCTTAGAGTCTATCTTGAAGGACAAAAGGGTGTATTTTTTCATTCCAGTTAGCACAGTCTACCTACTTTATATGAGTGGGAAATGAGCCAAGTGATTGAAAATGGTTATATTTTATCTCAGGGAAACTCTTTTAAAAATACATCCAGTTCAGGCAGGCAGCTTAAACATGTCATCCTACATCTTAATGGAAATTAAGAAATTAATTGATTTACCATCATTCAAGAAACAACATCTTTTCCTTTCAGTACAAAGGCTTATGAGATACAAGCACTGCAGAATTCATCCTGCTGTCCTTGAGCTTCATAAATCAAAGGTATACATATAATTATTTGTTTTTAATATCTGAAAAATGAATTATCATGGCAAATTTATCATAGTTTGGATTGGAGTAGCAACTCAGGTTACCAGTATTTCTCAAACACTTGGATCACAGAATCACAGAACTGAAGGGGTTGGAAGGGACCTCGAAAGATCATCAGGTCCAAGCCCCCTGCCAAAGCAGGTTCCCTAGAGCAGGCTGCCCAGGTAGGCATCCAGATGGGCCTTAAATATCTCCAGAGAAGGAGACTTCACAACCTCCTTGAGCAGCCTGTTCCAATGCTCCATCACCCTCACCAAGAAGTTCTTTCACATGTCGGTGCGGAACTTCCTGTGCTCTGTCTTGTGACCATTACCCCTTGTCCTATCCCCACAAACCACTGAAAAGAGGTTGGCCAAATCCCTCTGTCTCCCACACCTCAGGTATTTATAAACATTGATGAGATCCCCTCTCAGTCTCCTCTTCTCCAGGCTGAACAGACCCAGGTCTCTCAGCCTTTCTTCATAAGGAAGATGCTCCAGGCCCCATATCATCTTTGTGGCCCTCCGATGGACTCTTTCCAGGAGATCCCTGTCTTTCTTCTACCGGGGAGCCCAGAACTGGGCGCAGTACTCCAGGTGAGGCCTGACCAGGGTAGAGTAGAGGGGGAGGATCACCTCCCTTGACCTGCTGGCCACACTCCTTTTAATGCATGCCAGGATCCCATTGGCCCTCTTGTCCACCAGGGCACACTACTGGCTCATGGTCAACCTGTTGTCCATCAGGACCCCCAGGTCCTTCTCCTCAGAGCTCCTCTCCAGCAGGTCATCCTCCAGCCTGTACTGATACATGTGGTATCAAATCAGGTTTGGTGAGGTTAAACAGGGTCAGACACAGCCCAGTGATTACCAGGCAGGTCTATAGACATGACACAAGTCTGAAGCCAAACCAAGAAATCAGTTCACAAGTCAGGGTCCAGACTGATCCCAATGGCCAGGCACAAGCAAGGTTGCGGTTGAGCTAGAGGCTGCTACTTCTGCAACCTAGCTCAAATAGAAAGTAAGGGGACTAGGCCTGAGCTTAAATGGAGCTCCTGGGGACATAGGCAGAGATTGTAGGTGGAGGCCCCAGGTGAGTCTGCTCAGGGCCCTGACATCCAGGACCCTTTGCTGATGTAGTTGCCAAGCCACTCTCCATCATATTTCAAAAATCGTGGCAGTCCCCAGTGAAAGGAAAAAGGGAAAAATCACTCCCATTTTTAAAATGGGTAGAAAAGAAGACCCAGGGAACTAGAGACTGGTGAGCTTCACCTCTGTGCCTAGGAAGATCATGGAACGAATCCTCCTGGATGCAATATTAAAGCACATGCAGGACAAAGAAGTGATCTGGGACAGCCAGCATGGCTTCACCAAGGGCAAATCGTGCCTGAACAATCTGGTGGCTTTCTATGATGGAGTAACTGCATTAGTTGACAAGGAAAGACTGACTGATGTCATCTGCTTGGAATTCTGTAAGGCCTTTGACAAGGTCCCACATGCCATCCTAATCTCTAAATTGGAAAGATATTGATTTGAAGGGTGGACCATCCGGTGGATAAGAAATTGTCTCAATGGCCACACCTAGAGAGTAGTGGTCAATGGTTCTATGTCCAGGTGGAGTCCGGTGATGTGTGGTATCCCTCGAGGGTCTGTCTTGGGACCGGTGCTTTTCAATATCTTCATCTATGACATAGACAATAGGACTGAGTGTACCCTCAGCAAGTTTGCAGATGACACCAAGCTGAGGACTTGCCCAGACAAGCATGTTTCACAGAATCACAGAATCACAGAATTTCTAGGTTGGAAGAGACCTCAAGATCATCGAGTCCAACCTCTGACCTAACGCTAGCAGTCCCCACTAAACCATATCCCTAAGCTCTACATCTAAACGTCTTTTGAAGACTTCCAGGGATGGTGACTCCACCACTTCCCTGGGCAGCCTGTTCCAATGCCTCACAACCCTTTCAGTGAAGAAGTTCTTCCTAACATCTAACCTAAAAATCCCCTGGCTCAACTTAAGCCCATTCCCCCTCGTCCTGTCACCAGGCACGTGGGAGAACAGGCCAACCCCCACCTCGCTACAGCCTCCCTTGAGGTACCTATAGAGAGCGATAAGGTCTCCCCTGAGCCTCCTCTTCTCCAGGCTGAACAAGCCCAGCTCCCTCAGCCGCTCCTCGTAGGACTTGTTCTCCAGGCCCCTCACCAGCTTTGTCGCCCTTCTCTGCACCCGCTCAAGCACCTCGATGTCCTTCTTGTAGCGAGGGGCCCAAAACTGAACACAGTACTCGAGGTGCGGCCTCACCAGAGCTGAGTACAGGGGGACGATCACCTCCCTAGCCCTGCTGGTCACACTGTTCCTGATACAAGCCAGGATGCCGTTGGCCTTCTTGGCCACCTGAGCACACTGCTGGCTCATATTCAGCCGACTATCCACCATCACTCCCAGGTCCTTCTCTGCCTGGCAGCTCTCCAACCATTCCTCTCCCAGCCTGTAGCTCTGCTTGGGGTTATTGCGCCCCAGGTGCAGGACCCGGCACTTGGCCTTGTTAAACTTCATGCAGTTGACCTCAGCCCATCGGTGCAGCCTATCCAGATCCTCCTGCAGAGCTTTCCTACCCTCAAGAAGATCGACACACGCACCTAACTTGGTGTCATCTGCAAACTTACTGAGGGTGCATTCAATGCCCTCGTCCAGATCATCGATGAAGATATTAAAGAGGACCGGCCCCAGCACCTAGCCCTGGGGAACACCACTAGTGACTGGCCTCCAACTGGACTTGGCTCCATTCACCACGACTCTTTGGGCCCAGCTATCCAGCCAGTTTCTAACCCAACGAAGCGTGCGCCAGTCCAAGCCTAGGGCAGCCAGTTTCTTGAGGAGAATGCTGTGGGAGACGGTGTCAAAAGCCTTGCTGAAGTCAAGGTAGACCACATCCACAGCCTTTCCCTCATCCACCCAGCGCGTCACTTTGTCATAGAAGGAGATCAGGTTCGTCAAGCAGGATGTGCCTTTCATAAACCCATGCTGACTGGGCCTGATCGCCTGCTTGCCCTGCAAGTGCTGCGTGATGACTCTCAGGAGGATCTGCTTCATGAGCTTCCCTGGCACTGAGGTCAAACTGACAGGCCTGTAGTTTCCCAGGTCTGCCCTCCGGCCCTTCTTGTAGATGGGCGTCACGTTTGCTAGCCGCCAGTCAACTGGGACCTCCCCCGATATCCAGGACTGCTGATAAATGATGGATAGTGGCTTGGCCAGCTCCTCTGCCAGTTCTCTCAGTACCCTCGGGTGGATCCCATCCGGCCCCATCGACTTGTGCGCATCTAAGTGCCGTAGCAGGTCACCAACCAGTTCTTCATGGATAGTGAGGGCCACATCCTGCTCCCCATCCCCTTCCACCAGCTCAGGGTACTGAGTATCCAGAGAACAACTGGTATTGCCGCTAAAGACTGAGGCAAAGAAGGCATTGAGCACCTCCGCCTTTTCCTCATCTCTTGTAACTAAGTTTCCCCCCGCATCCAGTAAAGGATGGAGATTCTCCTTAGTCCTCCTTTTTGTGTTGATGTATTTATAAAAACCTTTTTTGTTATCTTTAACGGCAATAGCCAGATTGAGCTCCAGATGAGCTTTGTCCTTCCTAATTTTGTCCCTGCACAGCCTCGCTACATCCTTATAGTCCTCCCTAGTGGCCTGCCCACTTTTCCAAAGCTTATAAACCCTCTTTTTTCTCCTAAGATCAAGCCACAATTCTCTGTTGAGCCAGGCCGGTCTTCTTCCCCGCCAGCTCATCTTTGGGCACTTGGGGACAGACCGCTCCTGCGCCATTAAGATTTCCCTCCTGAAGAGCGCCCAGCCTTCATGGACCCCTCTGCCCTTCAGAACCGCCTCTCAAGAGACTCCACCAACTAGTGTCCTGAGCAGCTCAAAGTCAGCCATCCGAAAGTCCAATACAGCGGTTTTACTGGTCCCCTTCCTGGCCCCGCCAAGAATAGTGAACTCCACCATTGCGTGGTCACTCTGCCCAAGACAGCTCCCGACAATCACATCCTCCACCAGTCCTTCTCTGTTTGTGAAGAGAAGGTCTAGCGGGGCACCATTCCTGGTAGGTTCACTAACCAGCTGCGTAAGGAAGCTATCTTCCACGCTCTCCAGAAACCTCCTAGACTGCTTTCTCAGGGCTGTGTTGTGCTTCCAGGATATGTCAGGGAAGTTGAAGTCCCCCACGAGTACAAGAGCTGACGATTTTGCAACTTCTGTCAGCTGCCTGTAGAGTTCCTCATCCGTCTCCTCATCCTGGTTCAGCGGTCTATAGCAGACCCCGACCAGGACACTAGCCTTGTTGTCCCTGCCGATCCTAACCCAAAGGGACTCGACCTTGTCATTCCCAGCCTCGAGTTCTACAACCTCGAAAGACTCTCTAATATAGAGAGCCACACCACCACCCCTTCTGTGCTGCCTGTCCCTTCTAAAGAGCTTATAGCCAGGCATTGCAGCACTCCAGTCATGAGACTGGTCCCACCACGTCTCCGTGATGGCAACCAAGTCATAGCCTGCCTGCTGCACGATGGCTTCCAGCTCCTCCTGTTTGTTACCCATGCTGCGTGCATTGGTGTAGATGCACTTCAGTTGGGCCATTGCCTTATCATTCGGCCTTGCCATCGTTCCCCCTGGCACAGCCCCAACAATCCTAGCTTCAGCCCCATCCCCCTTCCTACCTAGTTTAAAGCCCTCTCAATGAGCCCTGCCAGCTCCTGGCCCAGGATCCTTTTTCCCCTAAAAGATAGGGACCCGTCTGCGGCCATCAGGCCAGGTGCTGAGTAAAGTGCCCCATGATCAAAAACCCAAGATTTCTGCGTTGGCACCAGCCCCGGAGCCACGTGTTTAACAGGTGGGCTTTCCGTGTCCTCTCTGAACCCCTCCCTGCCACCATAGGGATGGATGAAAACACCACCTGCACTCCCGCTCCATCCACTAACCGATCCAGTCCCCTAAAGTCTCTTTTGAAAGCCTTCAGGCTTCTCTCTTTGATGTTGTCACTGCCCGCCTGGACTATCAAAAGAGGGTAATAGTCAGAGGGGCGTACCAGGTTGGGAAACTTCCTGGCAACGTCCCTGACCCTGGCCCCAGGGAGACAGCAGACTTCCCTACGGGTAGGGTCAGGCCGACAAATAGGGCCCTCTGTTCCCCTAAGAATCGAGTCTCCAACAACAATAACCCTTCTTTCTTTCCTGGTGGAGTCAGTCCTGAGGCATGGAGTCGACCTCCTCGCCCTAGGCATCCTCCTGGGAACACTTGCTACCTCTTCCTCACGCACCGGCCTCTCAATCTCTAGGGCCTCAAACCTGTTGTGTAAGGGCACCTGGGAAGGTGGGGCCGGAAGGGGAGGGCATCGCCTGCGATGTCGACCAGGGACCTGTTTCCATTCCTCCTCAGCTCCCAGATCCCCTCCCTCTGCCCGATGGGGACAGGGCAGGGGGTCCACCCCCATTTGAGGAGTCTCACCTTGGTACCTCCCCTTGAGGCCCTGCAGGGAGTTACTCCAGAAGTCTATCTCTCGCTCACACTCCCTGATGGCCCTCAACCTCTCCACCTCCTCCTTGAGCTCCGCCACCAGGTCATCCACCTGCTCGCACCTCACGCACGCAGTTTCTCTGCCTCCCGCCAATGGCAGCAACAGGCTCAGACACTCCTTGCATCCGGTGACGTGAACTGCGGCATTTTTTAACGGGTAGTCGGTCTGGGTGTGTACCGACTTTCTGGAGAGCGCGCCGTGCCTGGTGGAGACCATTATCACCTAGTTACGGCTGTTGTTAAGGAGGTGTTGTTTGTGTGTAGGGGGAGCGCTCTGCCCTTCCTGCGCGCCCTGCCTGCGCGAACTGCCGCGCCACTCCCTTCTGATGCGCCACGCCCTGTTCGCCGCGCTCCTGGTCGCTCGCGCTCCCTAGGGGCAGCTTTTGAACGGCTGGGAAGGGGGCGCTGCTGGCTCCGCCTTCGCCTCGTCAGCCTCCCTCACGAGGGCTGCCGGGTCCTGGCGGCTCCCTCAAGTAGGCTCGATGCCGGAAAAATTAGCCCTGCCTGGCCCGATCCCCCGCTCCGCTGCAGAACGCGTCTGCCCCGGAGCCGATCGCCTCGGCAAATGGTGATGTTTCATCAGCTTGTTTACAAATGACCAGCTCCTTTTATTCTTTCCTGTCCATTGTATCATGTTTGTTCTTCCTCTGCCTGCCTTGATCCTTTCCTTTCTCTGCCCCAGTCTCCTCCCAAATAAACAACCTGCCTCTAATTACTTTTCCCCCATTGGTCCCAGTTTTGCTAACCCAAATTTGGTATGTCTAATACTGGTTCCTTGGCACTCTCAGCTTTGTATGCTATTAGGATCCCAAAAGGGGGACCGCCCCAAAGGGTACCTAATAGCATACCCCAAAAGGTCCTCAGTGATCCCCGTCAAGTGTCTGTGAAGTCACCTGGGCCTAGTCCTCTGATGGCATACTTTAACATTGTTCACTTTATGTACAGAGTTTCTGCTCACCTGTAACAGAGAAGATGGAAAGAAAGTTTCCCAGAAACAACTGCTAAAACCCAGACATTTCAGAACTACATCAAAGTAATACTGAAATAAGGAAGTGGTTGATCAGGTCCAGAATTCTCAGAAAAATTTGTTGCTGCTTGTGCATCCTGTTATTTCACTAGCCCAGTTGTTCTGACCAAAAAAAAGGTAAATTTATCTTATAGTACTTGTTTACTTTATAGGTCTGCACTGGCTCTGAAATGTAAAGGGTTTGTACTTGTCATGGTTTTGACTGGCATAGAGTTAATTTTCTTCATAGAGGCTCATATGATGCTGTGTTTTGGATTTTTGATGAAAATATTGGTGATAACTCACCAATGTTTTTAGTTGTTGTGGAGCAGTGCTTACAGAGTCAAGGACTTCTCTGCTTCTTATGCTCCCCTGCCAGCAAGGAGACTGGGAGGTGCGCAAGGAGCTGGGAGGGGACACAACCAAGGCAGCTGACTTGGGCTGACCAAAGAGATATTCTATACCATATGACGTCATGCTCAGCAATAAAAGTTGGGGTAAAGAAGGAGGAAGGGGGGATGTTTAGAGTGATGGCATTTGTCTTCCCAAGTAACAGTTATGCATGATGGATCCTGCTTTCCTGGAAGTGGCTGAACACCTGCCTGATGATGGGTAGTGAATGAATTCCTTGTTCTGCTTTGTTTGCATGTGCAGCTTTTGATTTACCTAGTAAACTCTCTTTATTTCAACCCATGAGTTCTCTCATTTTTACTTTTCCAATTCTCTTCCCCATCCCACCTGGGGAGACTGAGTGAGCAGCTGTGTGGTATGTAGCTGCCTGCTGGTGTTAAACCACAACAGTACTGAATTTGAAAGTAGCAAATCTGTTACAGGAAGGCACTGCTCAATACACCATATTCAAAACCAGACAAGACCTAGGTCCTATCAAGAAACTGTAGAGTTGTATTTGGTATCAGCTAAGACCATACTTAAGGAAAAATGGGTGAGATACCCTATGAAATCAGAAGTGGTTTAAGGCAAATGCTTTCTGTTCTTGCTTTTCACTTTTTTCAATTTACGGTTTTAATACTTGCTTTAATATTGAAAACATTATTTAAAAATATATGGAGCTGGATGACCAGGATTGCTTCAGCATTTTCAAGAACTGCTGTCTCTTTCTCAACACTGCTTTCCTTAACCAACATTCCAAACACTTGGAATTTCAGACATTAATGCATTCCTACATGCACGTCTTTCAGTCTTACCACATGTTTCTCTGTATGGACAGTCTCTCCTTCCCTCCCTTCTCATCTTCTGTTCATAAGCAACTCCCTAAGTGTTGTGGTTGTAGTGGGTTTACGTGGCAAGGTTTTGGTAGCAGGGAGCCATAGGGGTGGCTTCTGTGAGAAAGATCTAGAAGCTGCCCCATGTTTGGGAAGGGCCCCATTGTTTTCCAGATCCGAGCCAATAAGCGATGTTGTTTTGCGCCTCTGTGAGAGAATATTTAAGACAGGGAAAAAAACGCTGCGCCACACAGCAGCCGGGAGAGTCAAGGGAGTGAGGAACAGCACCAAGGTCAGTGTAGAAGGAGGAGGAGAGGTGCTCCAGGCGCCGGAGCAGAAGTCCCTTGCGGCCTGTGGTGAGGACCATGGTGAAGCAGGATGTCCCCCTGCAGCCCATGGAGTACCACGGTGGAGCAGGGTTCCACGCTGCAGCCCGTGGAGGAGACCACGGTGGAGCAGGTGGCCCTACACCGACGGAGGCTGCCGCCTGTGGAAGACCCCTGCCGGAGCAGATTCCGGGCCGGACCTGTAGCCCGTGGAGAGGAGCCCACGCAGGAGCAGGTGACCCGGCAGGAGCTGCTGCCCGTAGGGGAACCAGGTTGAAGCAGTTTTCTCCTGAGGGATGGACCCCGTGGTACAGACCCATATCTGGAGCAGTTCTGAAAGAGCTGCTGCCTGTGGGAAGCCCACGCCGGATCAGTTCATCAAGGACTGCATCCCGTGGGTGGGACCCCACAGCACAGGGGACGAGAGTGACCGAGAAGGAGCGGCAGAGAAGAAGTGCTGTAGACTGACCATAACCCCCATTCCCCCATTCCCCTGCGCCGCTCGGGGGGGAGGAGGTGGAAGAGGGTGGATGGGGGGGAAGGTGCTTTTGGTTTGTTTTTTTTTTTTTCCTTTGTTTTCTCACTTCTCTCGCTTGTTAGTTGTAGGCAATAAATCTTACTATCTCCTTATGCCGAGTCTGTTTTGCCCGTTACAATAATTATTGCGTGATTTTCTCGTCCTTATCTCAATCCTTGAGCCCTTTTCACATATTTTCTCCCCATTCCTCTTTGAGGAGGGGGAGTGAGAGAGCGGCTGTGGTGGAGCTCTGCTGCCCACTCGAGCGGAACCACGACAGTGGTTTAACCCAGCCGGCAGCTAAACACCACACAGCCGTTCGCTCACCCTCCCCCCTCCCTCTCTGGGACGGGGGAGAGAAACGGGAAAGTGAAGCCTGTGAGTTGAGATAAAGACAGTTTAATAAGACAGGAAAATAATAACAATAATAATAATAGCAATAATGATGATAATAGTACTACTAATAATAATGTGTACCAAACAAGTGATGCACAATGCAATTGCTCACCACCCGCTGACCGATGTCCAGCCTAACCCCGAGCAGTCCGGCCCTCCCACCCTGGCTAGCCACCCCTATATATTGTTTAGCATTACGTCAGATGGTATGGAATACCCCTTTGGCTAGTTTGGGTCAGCTGTCCCGGGTCTGTCCCCTCCCAGCTCTTGCTGCACCCCCAGCCTGCTCACTGGCAGGACAGAGAGAGAAGCTGAAAAGTCCTAGGCTTGGTGTAAGCACTGCTCTACAACAATTAAAACATCAGCATGTTGTCAGCACTCTTCTCATCCTAAGCCAAAACACAGCACCCTACCAGCTACTAGGAGGAAAATTAACTCTATCCTAGCCAAAGCCAGCACACCAAGTATTAAAGCATCACAGACATATCCATAAGCTGGATCTCACTTGGCAGTGCATCGTATATTTTGATATATTTTATGTATTTATATTTTATGTGTCTGGCTAGTATGGACTTGTTATAAATGAAGTCTCAACTCAAACTGAATTTAGTAACATTTATAAGAAGAATACTTACAAAAGGTATAAAAGGCAAGTAAACAGCGCTGGGTGTGCAGGGAGTCTACGAACCACCAACGCACACACGAACATTGAACATTCTAAATATACAGAACATTGCTTTTACATACTAAACTCGAGTACACCTATACATATGTACAATCAGAAAAGGACTGCCAAATCCCGACAGGTAACCAGAGTATTGTTACAAGAAATGATACCACACTTTGGAGTTCCAGCCACCGTGTCCTCAGACAGGGGGCCACATTTTATCTCAGAAATAGTACAGCAAATTAGTCTGCATTTGGGCATAGAGTGGGAACTCCACACTCCATACCACCCTTAATCGAGTGGTCAAGTGGAGAAAATGAACCATTTCATCAAACAACAAATTGTAAGGTTAGGGCGAGAAGCTACCTTGCCCTGGCCCCAAGCTCTCCTTCTGGCATTGCTGCGGATTCGGACTAAACCCCGAACTAAAGAAAAATTAAGTCCTTTTGAAATGCTTTATGGGGTCCAGAAGGGAATGACTACCCAGGTTGGGGAAGAGACATTGACCACCTATATGGTGGTTTTGAGTAAGCAACTTAGACAAATAGACAAACACGTGGCTGGAACTCAGAGTAGAGAGCTGGATGGACCGGTGCATGGCATACAGCCTGGGGATTATGTATAGATCAAGTCTCTTACAGAGAAAACTCTGAAACCACAGTGGGAAGTGTAATAAATGGCTCAGTCTTCAAAATAGGACTATAATCAAAGTTTACAATTTATTAAAGGAATAGAGGTAAGCAAACAGCGCTGGGTGCGCCGGGAGTCTCTGCTCCACCAAGACGCGCACCAGTTACATCAAGCAGCTGATTTTTATGCTCCTAGGCTAATACATATTCATTACTACTTCTAGAAATAACAGGGTTATGATAATTAGTTTCAGGAATCCAAACCCTCCTACTGGAGCATGCGTATCAGTCTCCGGTGGTCCCTCTGGGGGTCTCTCGTGCTGAAGGCTCATAGTCTTCCTCCCTCTTGTCCTTCTCCTTTGTCCAACTTGTCTGTATGTCAGAGACTTGTGCAGCGTCCCCTGCAAGCTTTGTCTTTTAGTTGTTCTTCAGCTCTCCCTGTCTCCTTAATCTCCTGACCAGATATCAGAGATTTGCTGTCATGGTTTAACCCGGCCGGCAGCTAAACACCACGCAGCCATTCGCTCACCCTCCCTCTCTGGGATGGGGGAGAGAAATGGAAAGTGAAGCCCGTGAGTTGAGATAAAGACAGTTTAATAAGACAGGAAAATAATAATAACAATAATTAATAATAATAATAATAATAATAATAATAATAATAATAATACAATGATGATAATAGTACTACTAATAATAATATGTACAAACAAGTGATGCACAATGCAATTGCTCACCACCCGCTGACCGATGCCCAGCCTAACCCTGAGCAGTCCGGCCCCCCTCCCCCTGGCTAGCCACCCCTATATATTGTTTAGCATGACGTCAGATGGTATGGAATACCCCTTTGGCTAGTTTGGGTCACCTGTCCTGGGTCTGTCCCCTCCCAGCTCTTACTGCACCCCCAGCCTGCCCGTTGGCAGGACAGAGCAAGAAGCTGAGATGTCCTTGGCTTAGTATAAGCACTGCTCTGCAACAATGACAACATTGGGGTGTTATCAGCACTCTTCTCATCCTAAGCCAAAACACAGCATTCCACCAGCTACTAGAAAGAAAATTAACTCTGTTCTAACTGAAACCAGGACACATGCATAGTGTCCCATGCAATAGTCATAACAGTTAGCATTTATTCTGAAACCCCCCAGATATCAGAGACTTCAAGGAAAAGCCTACAAAATACATTTCCCTTCAAGCTCTCTATTGACACGAATTGCTGAAACATTCCTTTGCAAGATACAAGAATTATATACATTAACCACTCTGTTTTCCTTAGACTTGTGGTTATACAAGGGTATGTAAGACAGAAGGTCACATTCATCATACCATGCGGCCATAGCATTGTTCCATACTGACACGAATCAGATGAACATATTTCATCCCGTCATCCATCAGGCTGGTGATTTCATAGTAGAAGCTTATCTGGTTGGTCAGGTGGGACTTCCCCTTGGTGAATTCATGCTGACTACTCCTGATGACTCTCTTTTCTTTCATGTGCCTGGAAATGGTTTCTCAGATTAGCTGCTCCATCACTTTCCCAGGGATTGAGGAGAGGCTCACTGGCCTGTAGTTACCCAGGTTCTCCTTCTTGCACCTCTTGAAAATAGGAGTGACATTTGCTTTCCTCTAGTCTTCTTTTTTTTTTTTTTTTTTTGCATCCCAACAGGGATTATGGACTTGCAAATGTTCAGTTTGCTTAAATGTTCCCTGACCTGATACTCTTCCACGAAGCGTCCTTCTTCCTTGTTCCAGATTTTCCCCCTTGTCTCTGGTACCTGAGATTCCTGAAGTCCAGTCTTTCTTAGAATCAGAGTAATGTAGGTGGGAAGGAACCTCTGAAAATCATGTGTTTCAACCCCTGATTCAAAGCAGGGCCAACTAGAACACTTTCCCCAGGGCCTTGTCTGGTCAAGGTTTGAATCAAGGATGGAGATCCCACAACCTCTCTGGGCCTCTGTTCCAGTGTTTGACCACTCTCAACATGAAAAAAAAAAATCTTTAATAGAATTTTCCCCGTGTTCCAGTTTGCATCCTTTGTCTCTTGTCCTATTCCAGTGCATCTCTAAGAGTCTGTCTCTCTCTTCTCTGTAATGTCGCAAATTAAGCTCATAAGGGGGTATATTTAACTACGGCATTTTCTGCTTTATGACTGTTTAATCACACTCTCAATGTTTTCTTAACTGAATCTTATATATGATATTTGTACTGTGTCTGTCTGGGATAAAGTTAATTTTCCTCATAGCAGCTCCTATGGTGCTGTACTTTGGATCTGCAACTAAAACAGCGTTGATAACACACCATTGTTTTGGCTACTGCTGAGCAGTGCCTGCACAGCATCAAGGCTTTCTCTTTTTCCCACTCTACCTTGCACCAAGTAGGCTGGGTGTGCAAAAGAAGCTGGGAGAGGACACAGACAGAACATCTGACCCAAATTCACCAAGCAGATATTTCATACCATATGATGCCATGCTCAACAATAAAAGCTCAAGGAAAGGAAGAAGAAGCAGGGATGATTGTGGTTATGGCATTTGTCTTCCCAAGCAACCATTACGTGTGCTGAAGCCCTGTTTACCAGAAAGTGGCTAAATATCTGCCTACTGATGGGAGGTAGTAAATTAATTTCTTATTGTGCTTTGCTAGTGTGTGCAGCGTTTGCTTCACCTATTAAACTGTCTTTATCTCGATCCACAAGTCTTCTGACATTCCTTCTATTTTCTACCTGTCCTGCAGGTGCAGGGAGTGAGCAAGCAGCTGTGTGGATGCTTGGTTGTTGGCAGAGGTAAACCCACCACAATATAAAACATTGTTTAGCATATAGGGTGGTTTTCATCTGTATGTGAGAATTCTATCAATGTTTCCCAAACTGCATTCTGGGCCCCTAGAGGGTGTTTGTCACATTTCACACTATTAAAATTTGTAACTAAAAAATTTCCATTAAAAAAATGTGTTGGGATCTTGCTCCAAAATGAGGTTCTCAAGGAATTTGAGATAAGGACAGTAAGTTAGAGATGTAGCAGGCAAAACTCAGACTGGACATTACCGGAAAATGGAATAATTGTGGGGAATTTTTGTTGTTGCAATGTGACAAGGGGTATATTGTGTATATTAACTTCCCAAATTTGTCAGTTTCATAATGATGTTTACTTTTGTGTGGGGAATTCTTTTTGTTGATGTGAGTTTCTGAAGATTGTGTGATGAATTTATATTTTAATGATAATTCCTAAATTTGTTTTTCACAAAGGCCAAGAGCTAAATATATTGGATTTACATGGCAAGGATTTGGTAACAGGGGGTCTGCAGGAGTGGCCTCTGTGGGAAGAGGTTAGGAGCTGCCCCTGTGCCAGACAGAGATGGTTCCAGCTGTCTCTAGAATGGACCCACCACTGTCCAAAGACCAAAGCTAAGGCAATCGGTGACACTGGTTGTGCCCCTGTGATAGCATATTTAAGAAAGGGTAAAAAAAATAAAATGTTGTGCAGCAGCTGTAAGAGACTGGAGTAAGAAAATGTGCAAGAGAAACAACCCTGCAGACACCAAGGTCAGAGAAGAAGTGGGAGGAGGTGCTTTGGGCACTGGAGCAGACTCCCCTGCAGCCCACAGAGAAGACCATGGAGAAGCAGGTTGTCCACCTGCAGCCCATGGAGGACCACATTGGAGCAGATATCCACACTGCAGCAGGTGGATATGTCCTGAAGGCAGTTGCAGCCCATGGAGAGTCCATGCAGGAACAGGCTCGTGGCAGGAACTGCATCCCGTGGGGAACCCACACTGGAGCCGTTGTGGTGGTTTTACTCAGGTGGGCAGCCGAGCTCCACCACAACTGCTCTCTCACTCCCCCTCTCCTCAAAGAGGAAGGGGGAGAAAATACAACACAGAGAACTCGAGGTTTGAGATGAGAAACGTTTAATTAAAGGGAAAGGGAATGGGGAGAAAAAAGAAACAAAAGAAACAATAAGTCTGCACGGAAGCACAGAGAGAGGGAAAAAAAATTATTCTCTACTTCCCATCAACGAGTGATGTTCGGCCACGTCCTGGGAAGCAGGGCCTCAAACGCGTAGTGGTTGTTCAGGAGGAACATCTCCCTCCCCCACAAGAGCCCCCCTTTTTATTGCTGAGTGTGACATCAGGTGTTATGGAATATCCCTTTGGTTGGTTTAGGTCAGCTGCCCCGGCAATGTCCCCTCCCCATCACTTGCCCACCCCCAGCCTGCTGGCTCTTGGGGGCTTGGAAGGAGTCCTGATGCTGTGCCAGCACTATGCAGCAATAGACACAACACTGGAGTGATATCAGTGTTGTTCCAGCTACGAGTGCAGAGCACAGCACTGTGTGGGCTGCTGCAGGGAAAAGGTGACTCCAGCTCAGACAGACCCAACACAATTTACTGCAAATACTAATGCTGGAGTATAAAACAGGGGAAAGACCCAACACAGCCGTCTGTTCCTGAAAGACTGTACCCCACAGAAAAGGATCCATGTTGGAGCAGTTCATGAAGGGCTGTAGCTCATGGGAGGACCCCATGCTGGAGCAGGGGTAAAGAGTGAAGAAGGAGCAGCAGAGACAAAGAATTATGAAATGACCACAACCCCCATTCCCCATCCCCTCTGTGCTGCTCAGTGGGAGAGGAGGAGGCAGAAGAGTTGGGAGTGACGTTTTGCCTGGAAAGAAGGGGTGAGGGGTGGGGAGAAGGTGTTTTTAGTTTCGTCTTTGTTTCTCACCATCGTACTTTATTTTTAATTGGCAATAAATTAAATTAATCTTTCCCAAGTCGAGTCTGTTTTGTCCATGATGATATTTGTTGAGTGATCTCCTTGTCCTTATCTCAATCCACAAGTTTTTTTCATTGCATTTTCTCCCCTTGTCTTGCTGAGGAGGGGAAGTGAGAGAACAGCTTGGTGGGCACCTGGCTGCCAGCCAAGGTTAACCCACCACAAACCAAACAAAAATCTAGCAACAAACTAGGGACCAGACTGTGCAATGACCCTTAGCTGATATGCAAGAAGAATATAGAATAAAGAGTTGTTCTTCTTTTGCACTTGAATAATTTGAGTCCTTTTACAGACAACATGCATTAAGACTAGAAAGTATTAAGACTGCATAGGGCTGGCATTGCTGTATATCCCAAAATTAGCTATCAGGAGACAGATCCACTCCCACCCACTGACATCATCCACAGAACCATCTATCTACTTACATGAATGAATCACAGAATCACAGAATTGTCTAGGTTGGAAGAGACCTCAAGATCATCGAGTCCAACCTCTGACCTAACACTAACAAGTCCTCCACTAAACCATATCACTAAGTTCAACATCTAAATGTCTTTTAAAGACCTCCAGGGATGGTGACTCCACCACTTCCCTGGGCAGCCCATTCCAATGCCTCACAACCCTCTCAGTAAAGAAGTTCTTCCTAATATCCAACCTAAATCTCTCCTGGAGCAACTTTAGCCCATTCCCCCTAGTCCTGTCACCAGTGTCCTGGTTTCAGTTAGCACAGAATTAATTTTCTTCCTAGTAGCTGGTGGAATGCTGTGTTTTGGCTTAGAATGAGAAGAGTGCTGATAACACCCCGATGCTTTAATTGTTGCAGAGCAGTGCTTATACTAAGCCAAGGACATCTCAGCCTTTGCTCTGTCCTGCCAACGGGCAGGCTGGGGGGTGCAGTAAGAGCTGGGAGGGGACAGACCCAGGACAGGTGACCCAAACTAGCCAAAGGGGTATTCCATACCATCTGACGTCATGCTAAACAATATATAGGGGTGGCTAGCCGGGGGGAGGGGGCCGGACTGCTCGGGGTTAGGCTGGGCATCGGTCAGCGGGTGGTGAGCAATTGCATTGTGCATCACTTGTTTGTACATACTATTATTACTTTCGTATTATCACCATTGTATCATCATTATTATTATTGTTATTATTATTTTTGTTATTTTTTTTTTTTTCCTGTCTTATTAAACTGTCTTTATCTCAACTCACGGGCTTCACTTTCCATTTCTCTCCCCCGTCCCAGAGAGGGAGGGGGGAGGGTGAGCGAACGGCTGCGTGGTGTTTAGCTGCCGGTCGGGTTAAACCACGACAGTCTTTTTGGCGCCCAACGTGGGGCCCGAAAGGTTGAGATAACGGCAGATCTGATCAGAGTGTGTTAAACTAAAATTGGTGTAAGGATTAGACCTGCTTAATAGTCACTTGTCATGATGCTGATTGCTTTAATCACAACTCTGCTGCGCCTGTTTTCCAAATTGAGTATTATAGTACATTATTTTCCGTATTTGCTCTCTGTAGTGTTGTTTCTCCTCTCCGGGCCCTGGTTTCAGACCATTATGGTACTAAGTGTTATAGCAATGGCTTATGAGACGATAAGATATCTGGTCATGACTCTAACTTGGTATTTATACTCAGTAACATCGTGGACTCTGTACTTTGGAAACAGCATCTTGGGAACTATTAGCAATTATACCTATTGTTTTTCTCCATTAGAGAGTCAATCTGTGGAGGGGAAAGGGGAGGATATTTTTTCCTTACTTGCTTACTCTCCCTTTCTCCTTCACCACCCCTGTATCCTCCTGGGTCACTCTGCCTTCCTCCTTCACCACCCTCTTATCCCCTGAGCTTGTCACAATAGCTCTCCAAGATATTGAATATTTCTGGAATACTCAGAATACCATAGTCTTGTTGTTCTGCCTCATGAATGCACTTCAGATTCTGCTTAAAGTTAAACAACTACTTATGAAGCTCATCCGGAGATCTGCCCGGAGGCAGTATAGTTGTGGGTGGCAGGGAGTATGGGTGGATATGGGCAGGCATCTAGAGCAGTTGGCACCCCCAGTGTGTTGGAAATTCACCCCTGAACAATGGCAAAATCCTCAAAAACTGGCAGAATGCTTGAAAAAAAGGTGTAATGATTCTGGCAGTTCCAAAGTAACACAAATCATTGTAACGTGCTGGGGCCTGGCTCATGCCTATCGAGCTGCCATTGATACTGCTGTCAACTTAGTGACAGACCCTGCGGCCACTCCAAACCCTGTGACAGATCCAACGGCCACTGTGACCCCTACGGTGGATTCTGCAGCCGCTCCAGTCCCAGCTCCTGCAGCTGCTCCAGTCCCAGTTCCTGCAGTCGCTCCAGTTCCAGCTCCGGCCGCTACTCCAGTCCCAGTTCCTGCAACTGCTCCAGTCCCAGCTCCTGAAGCCGCTCCAGCTCCAGCTCCTGAAGCCGCTCCAGCTCCAGCTCCTACTGCTGCTCCAGTCCCAGCTCCTGCAACTGCTCCAGCTCCAGCTCCAGCTCCTGTAGCCGCTACAGCTCCGGTTCCTGCAACTGCTCCAGCTCCTGTAGCCGCTCCAGCTCCTGTGGCCGTGTCAGAGAAACGAGCTGTAGCAGTGCAAGTTGACCCTGCAGAGGGCATTCCAACCCCTGTGGCAGACCCTGTAACAAAGTCAGAGAAACGAGCAGTAGCAGTGCAAGCTGCCCCTGTAGAGAAGGTGAAAATATGGTATAGAAATTCAAGTCGTTTAGAACGCAGAGAGTCTTCTGCCAATCCAGGTAAGGCTTCTGCCAAAACTAAGTATAGAGATGACGAAGATGATGACGACGCTGGGCCGTCAAGGATTCAGGAGGAGGAAGATGAGGATGCCGAAAGAGCAACAGTAACTACCCGAAGCCTAAACGAGCGCGAGCTACGAGATGTGCGAAAAGATTTTGGTCGCTGTATAGGTGAGCAGCTTGTCACCTGGCTGCTCCGGTGCTGGGACTCTGGAGCCAATTGTGTGGAATTAGACGGCAGGGAAGCCAAGCGGCTGGGATCCCTTGCTCGAGACGCCGGCATTGACAAAGCAATTGCAGATGGAGCACGACCCACCAGCCTCTGGAGGCGTCTCCTCTCAGCTGTGAGGGAAAGGTATCCCTTCAAGGAAGATATTTTATGTCTACCAGGCAAGTGGACCACTATGGAGAAGGGAATCCAGTACCTGAGGGAATTAGCCGTACGGGAAGTGATTTATGAGGATCCAGACCTCAAACAAACATCCACAGATCCAGATGAAGTCAAGTGTACACGACCCATGTGGCGGAAGTTTGTACGGAGTGCACCATCATCATATGCCAGCTCATTGGCAATAATGGCCTGGAAAGAGGATGAGGAACCCACAGTGGGTGAAGCGGCTAAACAACTCCGGCAGTACGAAGAAAGTCTCTCCTCTTCCTTACAGGCCTGCGTCTCAGCTGTGGAGAAACTTTCTGAAAAGGTTCACCAACTTGAAGAGAATCTATTGTCCTCCCCACCTGAACCAACCAGTGCCCACCGACCAAAGGAGAACACTTGGGAGAAACTTTCTGAAAAGGTTCACCAACTTGAAGAGAGATTATTCTCCTTCGCACCTGTACAAAGCAGTGTCTCAGCTGTCAGGGGTAGGCGTTCACCCACACAAGGAAGACGATATGGTGGGTACTCACCCCGTGCCACCCTGTGGTTTTACTTACGAGACCATGGAGAGGACATGAGAAAGTGGGATGGAAAATCTACCGCGACCCTAGAGGCACGGGTACGTGAGTTGCAAAAGAAAACAATCAGGAAAAAGGGATTCTCCGAAAAGTTTGCTGCTCCAACTTCCAGCAGACAGTCCTTCAAACACAGAAACGAGGAAGATTCTGACCAGGATTAGGGGGGCCCTGCCTCCAGCCAGGGGGAGGAAAGGGACAATCGAGTTTATTGGACTGTGTGGATTCGATGGCCTGGCACATCACGCGCACAGAAGTATAAGGCTTTAGTAGACACCGGTGCACAATGTACTATAATGCCATCGAGCTATAAAGGACCAGAGCCCATCTATATTTGTGGAGTGACAGGGGGATCTCAGCAGTTGACTGTATTGGAGGCTGAAGTGAGTCTGACTGGGAATGAGTGGGAAAAGCACCGCATTGTGACTGGTCCGGATGCTCCATGTATCCTTGGCATAGACTATCTTAGAAGAGGATACTGCAAGGACCCAAAAGGGTTCCGGTGGGCTTTTGGTATTGCTGCCTTAGAGACAGAGGGCATTAAACAATTATCTACCTTGCCTGGTCTCTCAGAGGACCCCTCTGTTGTGGGGTTGCTGAGGGTCGAAGAACAGCAAGTGCCAATTGCTACCACAACTGTGCACCGGCGGCAATATCGCACCAACCGAGACTCCCTGATTCCCATCCATAAGCTAATTCGTCAATTGGAGAGCCAAGGAGTGATCAGCAAGACTCATTCACCTTTCAATAGTCCCATATGGCCAGTGCGAAAGTCTAATGGCGAGTGGAGACTAACAGTGGACTATCGCGGCCTGAACGAAGTCACGCCACCACTGAGTGCTGCAGTGCCGGACATGCTGGAACTTCAGTATGAACTTGAATCGAAGGCAGCCAAGTGGTACGCCACAATTGATATCGCTAATGCATTTTTCTCCATCCCTCTAGCAGCAGAGTGCAGGCCACAATTTGCCTTCACTTGGAGGGGAGTCCAATATACTTGGAATAGGCTGCCCCAGGGGTGGAAACACAGCCCTACCATTTGCCATGGGCTGATCCAGTCTGCACTAGAGCATGGGGAAGCTCCTGAACACCTGCAGTACATCGATGACATTATTGTGTGGGGTGACACAGCAGAGGAAGTTTTCGAGAAAGGGAAGAAAATAGTCCAAATCCTTCTGAAAGCCGGTTTTGCCATAAAACAAAATAAAGTCAAAGGACCTGCACGGGAGATCCAGTTTTTAGGAATAAAATGGCAAGATGGACGTCGTCAAATCCCAATGGATGTGATCAACAAAATAACAGCTATGTCTCCACCAACTAACAAAAAAGAAACACAGACTTTCCTAGGTGTTGTGGGGTTTTGGAGAATGCACATCCCAAATTACAGTCTGATTGTAAACCCACTCTACCAAGTAACTCGTAAGAAGAATGAGTTTGAATGGGGCCCTGAACAACGACAAGCCTTTGAACAAATCAAGCAGGAAATAGTCCATGCAGTAGCCCTTGGGCCAGTTCGAACAGGACCAGATGTAAAGAATGTGCTCTACACTGCAGCCGGGGAGAACGGCCCCACCTGGAGCCTCTGGCAGAAAGAACCTGGGGAAACTCGAGGTCGGCCTCTGGGGTTTTGGAGTCGGGGATACAGAGGATCTGAGGCCCGCTATACTCCAACTGAAAAGGAGATATTGGCAGCATATGAAGGAGTTCGATCTGCTTCGGAGGTGGTCGGTACTGAAGCGCAGCTCCTCCTAGCACCCCGATTACCGGTACTAGGCTGGATGTTCAAGGGAAGGGTCCCCTCTACGCATCATGCAACTGATGCTACATGGAGCAAGTGGGTTGCACTGATTACTCAGCGGGCTCGAATAGGAAACCCCAGTCGCCCAGGAATATTGGAAGTGATCATGGACTGGCCAGAAGGCAAATACTTTGGGATATCATCAGAGGAGGAGGTGGGTCGTGCTGAAGAAGCCCCACTGTACAACCAGTTGCCAGAGAATGAAAAGAAATATGCCCTGTTCACTGATGGGTCCTGTCGTATTGTGGGGAAGCATCGGAGATGGAAGGCTGCTGTATGGAGTCCTACGCGACGAGTTGCAGAAGCTGCTGAGGGAGAAGGTGAATCGAGTCAGTTTGCAGAAGTGAAAGCCATTCAGCTGGCTTTAGACATTGCTGAACGAGAAAAATGGCCAGTTCTCTATCTCTACACCGATTCATGGATGGTAGCAAATGCCCTGTGGGGATGGTTACAGCAATGGAAGCAAAACAACTGGCAGCGTAGGGGCAAACCTATCTGGGCTGCTGCATTGTGGCAAGATATTGCTGCTCGGGTAGAGAACCTGGCTGTGAAAGTACGCCACGTAGATGCTCATGTGCCCAAGAATCGGGCTACTGAAGAACATCAAAACAACCAGCAGGTGGATCAGGCTGCTAAGATTGAAGTAGCTCAGGTGGACCTGGATTGGCAGCATAAAGGTGAATTATTTATAGCCCGATGGGCCCATGACACCTCAGGCCATCAAGGTAGAGATGCAACATACAGATGGGCTCGTGATCGAGGGGTGGACTTGACCATGGACGCTATAGCACAGGTTATTCATGACTGTGAAACATGTGCTGCAATCAAGCAAGCCAAACGGTCAAAGCCTCTTTGGTATGGAGGACGATGGCTGAAATATAAATATGGAGAGGCCTGGCAGATTGATTACATCACACTCCCTCAAACTCGCAATGGCAAGCGCCACGTACTTACAATGGTGGAAGCAACCACCGGATGGCTGGAAACATATCCTGTGCCTCATGCTACCGCCCGGAACACCATCCTGGGCCTTGAAAAGCAAGTCCTATGGCGACATGGCACCCCAGAAAGAATAGAATCAGACAATGGGACTCACTTCCGAAACAACCTTATAGACACTTGGGCCAAAGAACATGGTATTGAATGGGTGTATCACATCCCCTATCATGCACCAGCCTCCGGGAAAGTTGAACGATACAATGGCCTGCTAAAGACTACCTTGAAAGCAATGGGCGCTGGGACGTTCAAAAACTGGGATACGCATTTGGCAAAGGCCACCTGGTTAGTCAATACTAGGGGATCTACCAACCGAGCTGGACCTGCCCAATCAAACCTGTTACGTACTGTAGATGGGGATAAAGTTCCTGTAGTGCATGTAAAAAATATGCTGGGTAAAACAGTCTGGGCTACTCCTGCCTCAGGAAAAGGCAAACCTATTCGTGGAATTGTTTTCGCTCAGGGACCTGGATATACTTGGTGGGTGATGCAAAAGAACGGAGAGGTCCGGTGTGTACCTCAAGGAGATTTAATACTGGGTGAGAATAGCCCATGAACTGAATTGCACCATGTTAAATAGTATATTATACTGTATGTTATCACTACCATGATTACTATAGGTGACTAATTAGAATGTATGGAAAAGAGTGTAACCTGAGCATGACATAAATGGTATGGAATAAGGGGTGGATAGATGTCCTGGTTTCAGTTAGCACAGAATTAATTTTCTTCCTAGTAGCTGGTGGAATGCTGTGTTTTGGCTTAGAATGAGAAGAGTGCTGATAACACCCCGATGCTTTAATTGTTGCAGAGCAGTGCTTATACTAAGCCAAGGACATCTCAGCCTTTGCTCTGTCCTGCCAACGGGCAGGCTGGGGGGTGCAGTAAGAGCTGGGAGGGGACAGACCCAGGACAGGTGACCCAAACTAGCCAAAGGGGTATTCCATACCATCTGACGTCATGCTAAACAATATATAGGGGTGGCTAGCCGGGGGGAGGGGGCCGGACTGCTCGGGGTTAGGCTGGGCATCGGTCAGCGGGTGGTGAGCAATTGCATTGTGCATCACTTGTTTGTACATACTATTATTACTTTCGTATTATCACCATTGTATCATCATTATTATTATTGTTATTATTATTTTTGTTATTTTTTTTTTCCTGTCTTATTAAACTGTCTTTATCTCAACTCACGGGCTTCACTTTCCATTTCTCTCCCCCGTCCCAGAGAGGGAGGGGGGAGGGTGAGCGAACGGCTGCGTGGTGTTTAGCTGCCGGTCGGGTTAAACCACGACACAGGCACATGGGAGAACAGACCAACCCCCACCTCACTACAGCCCCCTTTAAGGTATCTGTAGAGAGCGATAAGGTCGCCCCTGAGCCTCCTCTTCTCCAGGCTGAACAACCCCAGATCCCTCAGCGCTACTTGTAAGACTTGTTCTCTAGACCCCTCACCAGCTTCATTGCCCTTCTCTGGACACGCTCGAGCACCTTCTTGAAGTGAGGGGCCCAAAACTGAACACAGTACTCGAGGTGCGGCCTCACCAGAGCCAAGTACAATGTTAAAGCTCTTATTTTTATACAGCAAACTGAATTAAGTAAAATAGCTTAACATCTGTTCGTTCTTCAGAATGTTTTAACCATATGGATTTAGCTTCTATTATGTGTGGAAATTAATAACCTTTTGGCTAGGAAAGGAAGTGGAAAGGCTTATAAACGTTTTTAGATGCACTTAACCCCAACTTGAGGGCCTTTAAAATCCCACCTGTTAGTCAGTTCACTTCTTATCTGGGCCTTTACCAAGCCTTCTGCATGAAGGATAACATTCCTGGGATTATACACAAAGCAGTTAGAGTCACATTACTGGAAAAGTGTAAGGAGACCTAACTGAAGAATAATTGCAATACTTTGACAACCTTTGTATTCTTTTAACTTTTTCATTCTCAGAGCTACAGAAGAATCATAATTCACAGGAGTGTCTCATAATAAGTGCTTCTGAAACAGAAAGGTTGTCAGTAAAGACCAGAACTGTATTACATAATCTTGAAAATCATTTGCAGCACTCAACAGTCCATAATAATCCTAGTGCAAACTAAAGAGACACTGGTGAGATTTTAGTATCAGCATTCCTGATATATCTAAAAAACCTGTTCAATGCTTGATGATGCAGAATAAATCAGGATAAAAATTTTTACTAGGAGAGACAAGGGTATTTTGAGGGTTGTTCTTTTTTTAAAAACAACAACAACAACAACAAACAACAAACAAACAACTTGGAGCACCTATATTTTCTTTTTTTTGCAACCTCTGTTGTGATTAATATTGGAACACAAAATTACTTTTTGCTGCTGGAGTACTGTTTATAGAGTATTTTGTGAGTAAGGACCTGAAGAAGAATGGATACACTAAACAGATCTGAACTTTCAGAGGACAGATCATAAATAATAATTCCCTTAATGTTCTGGATGACTGTAGTCAAAAAAATTCTCAGCTGTTATAACCAAAAGTCAAGCACAGTCACAAAAGAACCCTGTTAAAGGGCAGTGACCAACTCTAAAGCATTATAGCACTGAGAAGGCTTTCCAACACATTATTTGGAAGCACTAAGGTCTTCCAATAAGATCTTCTCATTTCCAATAGCAATTGCTAGGAAGTGAATGGATGTTGAGGCATATTAATCTTCTCTGCACAAAAGTAGAAAACCTGGGGATTCACATGCTACCCAACAAAACAACTCATACATATTTACAATGTGTATTAGAAGTTTTTTTTCTAGATAGTGTTCTAAGTCAGCAGTTTCTCCAAATGAAGCAAATATGAGTAAAATTCCTTTCAGTTCAGGAAATTCAAAAGGAAACGGCTATTTCTTTTTAAATCAGCAGAAACATCTCATTGTGCACGTATGCACAATGAAAAAAAAAAAAAACTCACTGAATGTCTCAACCTAAGTTAAACATAGGTATAAATATAACTAGAGTCTAGAGAAAAGGACCCAGTGTGATGGTGTTTCCCCCCACTCCCCCACCCTGACCTTTATTTCCCATAACCCTGCTCAAGCAATAACCACCAGTGGCTGTAGTAATGGGTGTGTCTGGTTGTGATCCAGCTCAAGGTGGATTCAGGGGAGACAGATAAGAACACAATAGCAATGCGCCCACCTAACCACAGTGCTGGCCACTGTCTGAGTCAAGCCAAATTTGGAAGAATGTCTCACTCAAGGCAAATTTGGAAGAAATTAACATCTGCACTTGGTATGCAAATATGAGTGTAAGTCATATTTGCATACTTATCATACTATCTTACCCTGTAAATAGTGAGCAGCCCAAGAGCCTTTTGAGCTCTCCTTCATGGCAGCAGGCTACATAGCAGGGTCTCCCTTTGAGTAGGGACGCCTCTAGAGGTTATACTTGCTGCAGAGATCCCTTACTCCTTGACACTGAGAGATTGCTTACCGCAACAGACCCTTGTCAAGTGCCTATTAGCTTGCTTTGTAAGCTTCACTAAGATTATATCTTAGATTAATTGTGTACATATAATCCTTTAGACATAAACCGTTGACCAAGTCTGGGACTAGGACTGGATCCAGTTGCACCTACACTCCTCTCAGCAGGAGTTTAGAAAGCGAGAGGGTCCTCTCTGAACATTGTGACTCAACAGGAAGGTCTCCCCGATGTGTTTGGCACACCCTCTCCTCTATACAGTAAATGACCTAGTGTACTTTACCATCATCAAATCTTTGTTACATCACATAAGCTTTGTTAAATCACTACTTTATATCAATAAACATATTGCTGCTTCTCTCTTCCAAGTGAAGTGCATATCATTTCCATCTGCAGAACCCAGAAAAAAAAATGGTAGAGCATTAGACACAACAATAAACAAACTTACTCAATATGAAGCAGCTACTGTAGCATAGTACACGAAGTTATTTACTTCCATAGAATGTTAAAACTTCTAAAGTAATTAAAATAATTTATTTGCAGTGTGTAGTTCCACTAAAATCTATCACAAAGTACACTTCAAAGCATTTCTATAAAACTTGTCCATAGACATCTACTGATGTATTCATAATGGAAAACAATTCTGAAGTTATAAATGTAAGTCACTTATAAAAGATTAAAGATTAACATTTAATGTATGCTACAAGCAGGTTATAAGTACAGATGGTTTGAGTTTCACGTAACTGATACAGCTGAGATGTGGCATGGAGCTCAAGATGAAAGGCTTCAGTGGGCTGATGCTGGCTCCATGCAGAATCAGCTCAGAATACAATTAGCTGAGTCCAAAAAGGCTTACTAGTTTGGGTTTATTCCTGGTGGTGATAGAGTTACTGGAAATGGGGAGGAGTAAGGTAGTGTTTTTCTCACAGTAGGAAAAATGCGGAATATAGAATAAGGGAAAGACAAGGAGGCAGCAACAAGGGCTGAGACTAAGGGTGAAAGAAAAGGATTCAAGGAGAAGCAACGGTGAAGCTGAAATAAAACAAAAGGTTGGGGAAGCACCACTGTAGGTAAAGTCTAATAACATCAGTTAATATCACAGATGTCATAAACTGAACAAGATTATTTTTGAAATTCTATAATGATCAATAATGCTTAATACTAATAGTTTATGAATTATATTTATAAATAAAATCTTAACATAAAATGTAAATATGTTTACATACAGTACAAGGATGAAAAATATACCAGAAATATAAAAGCTCTTCAGCAATTCCTCTAGTTGCAAATAACAAAGAGGTACCTTGTTTAGAATGAGAAAATATATAAGTAAATCATCCCTGTATATTTACCAATCCTCATCTTCTGGTATTTTGCTTAAGGTGTTGAGGGATTTTTGAAACAGCAAGGAGGCTATGACTTGCTTCCTCTGAGCAAACCGAGCTACCAGGATGACTATGAGAAGTTCCCATGACAGCGTTCCCACATCTCCCAATTGAGGAATTAAAAAAAAATATTGTTGCCAGCAGCTGGCTTCAAGGACGAGATCTACGTGACTGCTAATCACAAGATCACAAGGGGGTTGTTTTCTTGCAGGTGGGGTTATTTTCTTGCAGTTGTTTGAGTGCTTTTGACCAATAATCTTGTGTGAGACACTATCCGCCCCTGTTAAGTTTGCTATAAAAGTCTGGTTCAACTATCCCCCTACCACTGATATCACCGACTAAACCATGTCCCTAAGTACCACATTCAACATTTCACAGAATCACAGAATCACAGAATTTCAAGGTTGGAAGAGACGTCAAGATCATCAAGTCCAACCTCTGACCTAACACTAACAAGTCCTCCACTAAACCATATCGCTAAGCTCTACATCTAATGTAGATGTAGGCCCGTTCCAATGCCTAACAACCCTTTCAGAAAAGAAGTTCTTCCTAACATCCAACCTATTTCCTTGAACACCCCCAGGGATTGTGATGCCACTACCTCCCTGGGCAATTCCTTCCAATGTCTGACTACTCTTTCTGAAAAGAAATGTCTCCTAATTCCCAAACTAAACCTCCTCTGGTGCAACTTGAGGCCATTCCCTCTAGTCCTATCTCTAGTTACCTGAAAGAAGAGGCTGACCGCCAGCTCCCCACAACTTCCTTTCAGGTAGTTGTAGAGAGCAATAATGTCTCCCGTGAGCCTCCTCTTCTCCAGACTACACAACCCCAGTTCTCTCAGCCACTCCTCATAAGACTTGAGTTCCAGGCCCTTCACCAGCTTCATAGCACTTCTCTGGACAACAATACAGGGCCTCGATGTCTTTCTTGTAGTGAGGGACCCAAACCTGAACACAGTACTCGAGGTGCAGCCTCATCAGAACAGAATACAAGGGGACGATCACCTCCCTGGTCCTGCTGGCTACACTATTCCTGATACAAGCCAGGATGCCATTGGCCTTCTTGATCGGGGGGGTGGGGGGGTGGGGTGGGTATTCTTCAAGCATATGCGAATCTGTTTTGAGTGTTGTTTTTAAATTTAGGATAACAGGAGTGATTTGGACAAAATATTTTATTGTTTTATAACTTCTTGGCATTAAAAATGTAAAGGAAGGATGTGAATTCATTCTGGAGAAATACAATTGTTATTATAGTTTTAAAAAATCAAATCTAATATAACATATAATAGGAAGTTTAAATTATTAACTACAAACCTTGCAAGAGAAGAGTAATTTTAATAAAAAACAATCCAGAGATTTCAAGATCATAGGATAATTCAGGTTGGAAGGACCCTCAGGAGGCCTCTAGTCTAACCTCCTACTCAAAGCAGTCAGCTATGATGCCAGACCAGGTTGCTGAGGTCTCGAAAACCACCAAGGATGGAGACTACACAACTTCTCTGGATTCCTATGCTCCACTTCCTGACTGTCCTGATGGTTAAAAGGGTTTTCCATAATATTTGTTCTAATGCATTTATTATGTATGTGACATTTGGTGAAATACAGAAATGGACTTCACAACCTACTGCAAAACAAAGCTGTACAGAGGTTGATTTGTATGAACCTCTGATATGAACCTCTGTTTTTTGAAAATGTTTTTTAAAATGCTTTTGTTGTCACAATGACAGGAAATAACAAGGGCATGTGTGTTGCATGTAGTGGTTCTGTAGAATCAATAAAACTTATGATAACAAAAATATACATTTTTACTACATTTTTGATGTGCATATGTGTTATGTGGTATATCTTTACTCATTTATCATTCAAACCCTAGTGGAAAAATTTGTCATTGCTACTGTATTATTTGGGAAACCAAGATAATTTAGAGAACATTATCAGAGAAGAGTGAAACTGAACTAAGACCAAAAAAACCCACAAACATCGGAATAGTATATCTAACCATATATTAATAATTCTAATTTGTGCTTTATCTGCACTGCAATTAAATGTTGTCACTGAAGTGTTTTTGAAGCCTATCCAAACTGCATTTAATGCATCTTAAATACAAATATCAACAAAGCTGTGATGCTATAAGCACAGGCTTTGCAAGTCTGCCCAAGAGCATAGGGCTTTTATGATTTTGATCATGTTTCATTATTTTCAGTTCAGAGTCGTCATTCCTGTTTCTCTGGTACCACCTTTGGATTGGTTTGCCAATTCTACTTACAGTTCTGTGAACTTCATCTATTCTTCCTTTCTTTGTGAAGTTTTTTCTTTCATGGTGAAAACAATTATTAGTAATTAGGGTATTATTATTTTCTTCTCTAAACATTCAATAAAGCATATATATGCCTGTTTGTAGAGGGTCACTGTGAGAAGAGCCTCTCATTTCATCCAGACTTTGGTAGTTGGCTGACAATGAAAATCGCAATAGGTCAAACTAAAGTTCAAATGAAGATTTGACTTTTTTGTTTGGCAGGCTTCAAGGTTGATGAATTCTCACTTTTTCTTCAGTCAGTTAATATATTAAGGACATTTGAAGGTTTGAATTTAGCAAGGGCCTCTCAATACCATGAATTGTCTTATTTAAATCTTTGGATTAATTTAAGGCTAACAGTAAAATCAGTTTGCAATAGATACATTATGCATCTTTCTCCAAGCAAATATATCATGAATCTGAGGAATTCGTTAGACCAGCAATAATGGAAGGTAGTAGGAAGGATCTTAAAATAGCTTTATACTTTAATGTTAGTTCTACAAACTGTGTTGCACTTTCTGCTCTTAATCTGTGCTTTTCCAAGCATTTTTTGCATTTTGTACATTGCTGTCTTTTTATTGTGTTTTTACATTTAATCCAATGGATTTTGAGACTTTATATCTTCCGCAATTAGACACAACTTCTGCTTTTTAGGATACTCTCTTGCATCTTATAATTTCCATTTCCGTGCAGTTTAGCCTTGCTTGGATTCCTTTTACTAACTCCTGAAATTTTGATAGGTGGTGTACATCTGTTCTCAGTGTCCAATATGTTAAGTAGTCTTCACGCTGCTTGTACAGATTTTACTCATAATTATTGTTTGAGAAAGGTTTTGTATTTCTGTTTAATTTTCCTTTTTGAAATTGAACATTACTTGGCTTTTCTTGCTCTTGAAAAGATACTGGATTTAAGTAAATCATTACAGGTCAAAAAACCCTGTCTGCAGACTTATTGCACATATACTTAGCTTATTTTGATATAGGTATATATACCCTTCTTAAAGGGGTGAGAGGAGGCTGAAAGAATTTTAGTAGATAAGATAGCCTAATGGGCATGTGAAAGGAAGCCAAAAGAATTTTAGTAAATAAGACAGGCTAAGGGACATGTACTATATCTTCCGCTACCTATTGTGCAAAGAAACTGTGGCAAGAAATTCTGGGATTCCTCACAAAAAACAGTTCCTGATAGAAAACAGGAAACACATTTCAAGAACTGTGGTGGTTTTACCGTGCTAAGCAGCTAAACACCACAACCGCTCTCTCACTCCCCCTCCTTAGATGAGGAAGGGAAGAAGCAAAGGAAAGAACAACTCACAGGTTGAGATAAGGATAATTTAATTAAAGGGAAAAAAATAATAATTATTAAGGAAAGATTATTATTAACTAAACAATTTAACTAAAGGGAAAAAAAAGGGAAAGGGGGAAAAGGAAGGGGGAAGAAAAAAAAAAAAAAAAAAAAAAAAAAACAAATAAAGGCTATGTGAAAGTGCAGAGGAAAGAAATTACTCTCTACTTCCCACAAATGAGCGATGATTGACCACATCCTTGAAGCAGGGCCTCAACGCACGTAGCTGGTGTTCGGGAGGAGGACCAACATTTTCACAACGAGAGCCCACCCCTCTTCTTCTTCTTCCTCTTTCCACCTTTTATTGCTGAGTGTGTGTAGTGGGTTTACGTGGCAAGGTTTAGGTAGCAGGGAGCCATAGGGGTGGTTTCTGTGAGAAAGATCTAGAAGCTGCCCCATGTTTGGGAAGGGTCCCATTGTTTTCCAGATCTGAGCCAATAAGCGATGTTGTTTTGCGCCTCTGTGAGAGCATATTTAAGACAGGGAAAAAAACGCTGCGCCACACAGCAGCCGGGAGAGTGAAGGGAGTGAGAAAACAGCCTTGCAGGTGCCAAGGTCAGTGTAGAAGGAGGGGGAGAGGTGCTCCAGGCGCCGGAGCAGAAGTCCCCTGCGGCCTGTGGTGAGGACCATGGTGAAGCAGGATGTCCCCCTGCAGCCCATGGAGTACCACGGTGGAGCAGGTGGCCCTGCACCGACGGAGGCTGCCGCCTGTGGAAGACCCCTGCCGGAGCAGATTCCGGGCCGGACCTGTAGCCCGTGGAGAGGAGCCCACGCAGGAGCAGGTGATCTGGCAGGAGCTGCTGCCCGTAGGGGAGCCAGGTTGGAGCAGTTTTCTCCTGAGGGATGGACCCCGTGGTACGGACCCATATCTGGAGCAGTTCTGAAAGAGCTGCTGCCTGTGGGAAGCCCATGCCGGATCAGTTCATCAAGGACTGCATCCCGTGGGAGGGACCCCACAGCACAGGAGACGAGAGTGACCGAGAAGGAGCGGCAGAGAAGAAGTGCTGTAGACTGACCATAACCCCCATTCCCCTGTTCCCCTGCGCCGCTCGGGGGGAGGAGGTGGAAGAGGGCGGATGGGGGGAGAAGGTGCTTTTTCCTTTTTTTTCCTTTGTTTTCTCACTTCCCTAGCTTGTTAGTAATGTGAGGAATGTTTTAACAATTCGTGTCCATAAAGAACAATTCTGTTTGAATCCTGTCTGCCTCTGGGCCCTGCACTGGCAATTTAATTCTTGAACCACAGATGCAGTGTGTCCCAGTCTCCCCCTCATTCTGGTCAATTTATCACTTCTTAAATTTATGAACCTGTTTGCTTTTGTTATTCCGGACTTCTATTTCTAACACTGCTATAGATGTGTCTGTGAATGGCTGGGGAAGAATATTTTAATTACTCATGTGTCTGGGAGTTTCAGAACAACTGATAACAACTAGTGACTGTTATGGGATTGTCGTGGTTCCGCTCGAGTGGGCAGCCGAGCTCCACCACAGCCGCTCTCTCACTCCCCCTCCTCAAAGAGGAATGGGGAGAAAATATGTGAAAAGGGCTCAAGGATTGAGATAAGGACGAGAAAATCACGCAGTAATTATTGTAACGGGCAAAACAGACTCGGCATAAGGAGATAGTAAGATTTATTGCCTATTACTAACAAGCGAGAGAAGTGAGAAAACAAAGGAAAAAGCAAACCAAAAGCACCTTCCCCCCCATCCACCCTCTTCCACCTCCTCCCCCCGAGCGGCGCAGGGGAATGGCGGAATGGGGGTTATGGTCAGTCTACAGCACTTCTTCTCTGCCGCTCCTTCTCGGTCACTCTCGTCCCCTGTGCTGTGGGGTCCCACCCACGGGATGCAGTCCTTGATGAACTGATCCGGCGTGGGCTTCCCACAGGCAGCAGCTCTTCCAGAACTGCTCCAGATATGGGTCCGTACCACGGGGTCCATCCCTCAGGAGAAAACTGCTCCAACCTGGCTCCCCTACGGGCAGCAGCTCCTGCCAGATCACCTGCTCCTGCGTGGGCTCCTCTCCACGGGCTACAGGTCCGGCCCGGAATCTGCTCCGGCAGGGGTCTTCCACAGGCGGCAGCCTCCGTCGGTGCAGGTCCACCTGCTCCACCGTGGTCTCCTCCACGGGCTGCAGCGTGGAACCCTGCTCCACCATGGTACTCCATGGGCTGCAGGGGGACATCCTGCTTCACCATGGTCCTCACCACAGGCCGCAAGGGACTTCTGCTCCGGCGCCTGGAGCACCTCTCCCCCTCCTTCTACACTGACCTTGGTGCTATTCCTCACTCCCTTCACTCTCCCGGCTGCTGTCTGGCGCAGCGTTTTTTTCCCTGTCTTAAATATGCTCTCACAGAGGCGCAAACATCATCGCTTATTGGCTCGGATCTGGAAAACAATGGGGCCCTTCCCAAACATGGGGCAGCTTCTACATCTTTCTCACAGAAACCACCCCTATGGCTCCCTGCTACCAAAACCTTGCCACATAAACCCACTACAGGGATACTATGTGGATCTCTGGTATCTGGTTAGGGGGGGCCGAGAGATAAAGAGGAAGGAGAAAGAAGCTGAAGGACGGCTGGGAGACAAGACTTGAAGAGGATGTTCTATAAACTTGGCATGGTGCCCAGTAAGTACAAAGGGGGAGAGGAAGACTACGAGCCTTCAGCATGAAAGACCCCTAGAGGCCCCCAGAAGAGACCCCAGAGGAGACTGTGCATGCTCCAGTAGGAGGGACTGCACCCCGGAAGCTAATTTTAATAATCTATTTTTTTTAGAAGTACTATTGAATATGTATTAGTCTAGGAGCATAAAAATCAGCTGCTTGATGTAACTGGTGTGCGTCCTGGTGGAGCGGAGACTCCCGGTGCACCCAGCGCTGTTTGCTTACCTCTATTCCTTTATATTCTTTCAATAAATCCTATTTTATTATTTAATCCTAATTTGAATCCTGAGCCATTTATAACAATTTGGGGGCTCGTCCGGGATGGCTATAGTTCCTGAATTCTGATTTAATCTAGGAGAGGCGCCCCACCATTTGGTGGCTCCTGTTTGAGTCAGATCGGGACTAATGCCATCCTGAACCTGAATAAAGGTAAGCAAAGAATTTGATTTTTTTTGAGCTCCCTTGCCGGCTGTTTTTGTGCCCGTAATTCTGCGCGCGAAGATCCGGATGAAGACGACAGTCGTTTGGATACCGTCTGGTTCGATCCCAGACGAAGACGCTTGTGGATACCGTCCAGTTGGACTCTGGACGAAGACGACTGATTCGTAAGATACCGTCCGGTTGGGTAAAGGTACGGTTGCCCGTGTTTGTGTGTGAGAGTGTAACTGAGGCTTCTAAAGTCTGCGTAGAAGTCTTTTTGTTTTCTCACTGGTTCTAATCTCCTGTTGGGGGGGCTGGGCTGGTGAATGGAGTGATACGTGGGTGGGTGATAGGTCCTAAACCCCCTGCAAGACACTCTCACTGGGGGCAACCAAGGGCTGTGGGAATTGCCACTAGTAAAATTCCCAGATGGGTCAGATAAAATCGAAGACCAAGGACCAGAAAGGGAGCAAATTACCAGATATATGACCAAAAAGTCCATTATGAATAATGATTAGAAATTGGAACAACAGGGGCCCCAGAAAATTAAAGAGTAAATTAAAAATGATCCAGTATTTTATGATAGAATGACCAAAAGAACCCTTAAGACCCCATGTATTTTGATCCACGGAGGACGGGGTCTGTCAGGCTTTGAACATTAATAGTAGAATACCTGTGGATCCGGAAAAGAGCAAGCTGAAACATTGGAATTAGAAATTAGAGAGCAATTGATTAAGAATGAATATGTGCTACATTTGTGCCTGTGCTGCACTTATACCACCAGATAACAGGAGCCTCTCGGACCCTGAGAACCAGATCAAAAACAACCTCATGGTTCAGACTTTAATCAAGGGGTCTGAGATAAGGAGGACTGTTCACAAAGGGACAGGTTATGCATATCTATAGGAATGTTCATGTATATGTAACTCTTTACTAAAGCAATTTGCCACATTAGGAGTGCATGACTTTGGTGGGACTACCTGCCCTGTGCTGCATGGAACTGAGTAAACATACCTACTTTACAATCTTACTGATTGTGGAGTCAGCTTTCTGTGAGTCATTTTGGTGAGCCAGGCAGGAGACACTCTGCTCGGCTGCGGGATCGGCTGCAGCGCGGACGCCCCTAGGTGCACCCTGAGCGTTTTTGCTCGGAGGGGACTCCACTCTCAGCTGCTCACCGCAGGAGCAAAGATCTCCTGAAACTGCAGACAAACGGTATGTTTTCGGCTGCTGGAGGGATACTAACTGGAGTGTTAATAATTGTATGTATTTTGTGTTGTATTTTGTGTTGAAATTTTGTATATTGTAATATTTGCATATTGTACGTATTTTGTGTTGAAAGTATTTGTGTAAGTGTAAGGGTTTGAAACAAAGTGTTACAAGTCACTTCACGAAGAACACAGTCAGAGACAATACTTATTTGGTTGGTTATCATTCTAAATTATGTTCCTGTGGTATGAATGAGATGTGCTGGAGGCCTCCGTGTGCGATTGTGCTGTGTGAGTGAGACGCAGCGTTGCTGCAAAGCGAGTGCAGAGTTCCGATCCATGGTTCCGTACTCTCTGCAAGGGGAGTGGGCAGAGACGAATGAAGTGCTTGACAGACTGAAAAGAAGTGCTGTTTTATCCAAGTTTTGAGTGGTGCCTAATATATGGGCCCGGTGTATCTTGTGTATTTTGTGTATCCTATTTTTGCTCTTAAATGTTTTGACTGTGACAAGAAAAAGGCAGGAGCATGATCTGACTCTACTGGTGCTTTCGGCTGTGCTTCCTGCAACATATGAGGCCCGCACAGGCCGAGACCTGGACTCGCTGAGACCTGAACAGGCCGAGAGACTGGAGCGGTGCTGGGAGACCAGAGAAACTACGGAGGGACTACCGCTGGACGGAGAGAGCCCTGAGAGACGCTGCAGAGCCACGGACGGCTCTGAGAGACACAGAATAGACCTGACAGAAGCTGCAAAACACGGGGAAATTGAAGTAATTGCGGAACATCCGAGATCGAGTTGCTACGGGAGACCAGAGGCGTCAGTGGACACCGGCAGTCGACTCTCACCGTGAGGCGAGTCGGCACAGAGCAGAGGGGCGGACATCAGGACCCTGCAGCCTGTCTGACGTAACCATGGAGGCAGCGGCAGCAGCGGCTGTGTTGCTTCACTCTAGCATTCTTTTTATAAAAGGTTTATCTTGCAATGCAAAAAAAGACTATTAGTCCCCAGATCGGTGTTATAACCATTACTAATGACGACTTAGCTCTATTGCAGGGCAGGAGTGCAGAGACGCAGATTACACTGCCAAATGACCACCGGCAGGCTCTTTCACAAACCTAAGGTTGCAGCTGGCACTGCCTGCAGCCATATAGCAGATGTTACACTCTCTTTCCTAACTAGTAATCATGTGTCTCATCCAGTTGTGGTGAATGGTCAGTGGCAAAAAGAAAAGGAGGATGCCACTGACACTAACAGCATGGGTAATAGGAGTAGTATAAGTGACACAGGTGACAGTGCGGGGCGCTCTGCCTGCTGCTCGCCTTCACCTGACTGTGCACTGCTGCCGACGGTGCTAGAGTAAAATGTGAAGACTGCTCAGATGGCAGTGATGAGAGTGCTTGTATGAAGAAGACGTGTGCTGAATCTGACTGTGTGTGCAACAGTGGTCAGTGTGTGCCAAACAGATGGCAGTGTGATGGGGATCCGGATTGTGAAGATGGGTCTGACGAAAGTGCTGAGCTGTGTCATATGAGAACAGTGTCATGGAAATGTGATGGTGAAAAAGACTGTGACAGTGGAGAAGATGAAGAGAATTGTGGCGATGTGACAGAGATCCTTATTGTAAGGATGGAAGTGATGAAATTAACTGCCCTTCCTGGACCTGCAGGCCAGACCAGTTCAGATGTGAAGATGGGAACTGTGTCCATAGGAGCAGTGGTGTGAGAGACTGTCTGGATGGCACTGATGAAGCAAACTGTAACAATGTTGTTCAGTGCTCTGGACCTGGCAAATTCAAGTGCAGAAGTGGAGAATGCATAGATATCAAAAAAGTGTGTAACCAGCAGAGAGACTGCAAGGACTGGGGTGATGATGCCAAAACCCTGTATCTGTAGTCAAATCTGTATCAACCTGAAAGGCTATCAGATGAATCCTGCTACAGGAACCTGGAAAGGGCCATACGGCAAAGCAAATTAGATAACTGTTATTTAACTTGTCAGAAGATAAAAAAGAAAGTGTTTCAACAAGCAGCCATGGGAGGGAAGAATCACTGAACCCCCGATGTGAGGGACTGTACCTTGTTTTACTGACTACTGAAACAGCTGTGAGAACTGCAGAAAGGGACCCACGCATCCAGAATAAAAGGACCAGTAACTACTGAAACTTGGAGGGTTGAGTCCGCTCCTGGGAAACTGAAACTCAAGCTAAGGGAGAACTAATATTCTGGCAACGAGGCTCTGCATGAATTAAGGATGCCAAATAAAGGGGACAAGCCTAAAGGGAGAAAAGGGAGAAGGCAAGACCGGGGCAGGACCCTCCACTGCGGTGTGTATGGTCTACCAAGGGAGGCAACCCCTATGGGTATTGACTGCCGAGTGAGAGGGCCTCGACCGGACTTCTCCCACACTAAGATCAGGTTGTCCCGAGAAAATAACATAAAAAACCTCTTTTTTTTAAAAAACTATATAAAATTGTGATTCGTTTTACAGGAGCTGGATCACCCTGACAGGCCGAACGGTAACACAAGCCTGAATTGACCCTGAAAGCGGGCCTAACTCCTTGACTGAAGGCGTTTGCCTATTATGATCCAGCTACGTGGGCAGAAGACAGATCCTGGGACTATAGGACCCCAGTATATATACTTAATAGAATAATTAGGTTATTAGCTGTAATAGAAATAGTTATAAATGATGAGAACTGATTTAAATGAGTTTTAAAGATGAGAACTGCTTTGTATCAAAATTGCCTAGCTTTGGATTATTTACTAGCACAAGAAGGAGAAGTCTGTGGAAAATTTAGCTTTAGTAATTGCTGTTTAAAGATTGATAAAAAGGGTGTTTCTTCCTAGTAGCTGATAGAATGTTATGTTCTGGTTTAGGATGAGAAGAATGTTAATAATATGCTGATGTTTTAATTGTTTTTAATTGTTACAGAGCAGTGCTTACACCAAGCCAAGGACCAAGCCAAATTCAGCTTCTCACTGTCCTGTCAGCAGGCAGGCTGGGAGGAGGGCCGGACTGCTTGGGGTTAGGTTGGGCATCGGACAGCAGGTGGTGAGCAATTGCATTGTGCATCACTTGTTTCGTACACATTATTACTAGTAGTACTATTATCATCATTATCATCATTATTGTTATTATTATACACCCCTGGTAGGTTCACTAACCAGCTGCGTAAGGAAGCTATCTTCCACGCTCTCCAGAAACCTCCTAGACTGCTTTCTCTGGGCTGTGTTGTGCTTCCAGGATATGTCAGGGAAGTTGAAGTCCCCCACGAGAACAAGCGCTGAAGATTTCACAACTTCTGTCAGCTGCCTGTAGATTTCCTCATCCGTCTCCTCATCCTGGTTCGGCGGTCTATAGCAGACCCCGACCAGGACACTAGCCTTGTTGTCCCTGCCGATCCTAACCCAAAGGGACTCGACCTTGTCATTCCCAGCCTCGAGTTCTACAACCTCGAAAGACTCTCAAATATAGAGAGCCACACAATGGTCTAAAATGCATTCATTTTAGATCATTCTTTAAGATAAACTGTAACTGCTGGTATTTCCAAAAGGTATTTGTCTAACCTGTTTCTAAGGACATCCTTTTCTTTCCTCCCCTTTCTTGTTTCTATTCTCTTCCTCAGCCACAATTTCCATTTTACAAACCATTCCTGTGCCCTGGGTAGTTCACAAAATCATAGAATGGTTTGTGTTGACAGGGACCTCAAAGATCATCTAGTTCCAGCACTCTTGCCATTGGCAGGGACACCCTCCACTAGAAAAGGTTGCTCATGTCGTGGTTCCGCTCAAGTGGGCAGCCGAGCTCCACCACAGCCGCTCTCTCACTTCCCCTCCTCAAAGAGGAATGGGGAGAAAATATGTGAAAAGGGCTCAAGGATTGAGATAAGGACGAGAAAATCACACAGTAATTATTGTAACGGGCAAAGTGAGAAAACAAAGGAAAAAAAAAACAAAAGCACCTTCCCCCCCATCCACCCTCTTCCACCTCCTCCCCCCGAGCGGCGCAGGGGAACGGGGGAATGGGGGTTATGGTCAGTCTACAGCACTTCTCTGCCGCTCCTTCTCGGTCACTCTTGTCCCCTGTGCTGTGGGGTCCCTCCCACGGGATGCAGTCCTTGATGAACTGATCCGGTGTGGGCTTCCCACAGGCAGCAGCTCTTCCAGAACTGCTCCAGATATGGGTCCGTACCACGGGGTCCATCCCTCAGGAGAAAACTGCTCCAACCTGGCTCCCCTACGGGCTGCAGCTCCTGCCAGGTCACCTGCTCCTGCGTGGTCTCCTCTCCACGGGCTACAGGTCCGGCCCGGAATCTGCTCCGGCAGGGGTCTTCCACAGGCGGCAGCCTCCGTCGGTGCAGGGCCACCTGCTCCACCGTGGTCTCCTCCACGGGCTGCAGCGTGGAACCCTGCTCCACCGTGGTACTCCATGGGCTGCAGGGGGACATCCTGCTTCACCATGGTCCTCACCACAGGCCGCAGGGGACTTCTGCTCCGGCGCCTGGAGCACCTCTCCCCCTCCTTCTACACTGACCTTGGCACCTGCAAGGCTGTTTTCTCACTCCCTTCACTCTCCCGGCTGCTGTGTGGCGCAGCGTTTTTTTCCCTGTCTTAAATATGCTCTCACAGAGGCGCAAAACAACATCGCTTATTGGCTCAGATCTGGAAAACAACGGGGCCCTTCCCAAACATGGGGCAGCTTCTAGATCTTTCTCACAGAAACCACCCCTATGGCTCCCTGCTACCTAAACCTTGCCACGTAAACCCACTACAGCTCAAAGCCCCATCTAACCTGGCCTTGAACTCTTACAGGGATGGGGCATCCACAACTTCTCTGGGCAACCTGTTCCGGTGCCTCACCACCCTCAGAGTAAAGAATTTCTTCCTGTCTTTCTGTCCTGTTTTAAAGGAAGAGAAAGAAATTTCAGGAGATTCCACTGCATTTAGAGGACTGGAGAGATTACAGTTTTTAACTGCTTAAGCATTAAACCTCCTGACACTTCCACATCCCTGATTCTTAAAAGAGAAAATGAAAGGTCATTCCTTAGGTCTACCTGCCACTCCCCTGTATGTATCCTCCTTCCATTGCAGTCTGGAAGAATTGATATTTAGTCATTAATGGTTCAGTTTTGCTGTTAAAAATGGATAAAAATGTGTTGTTATACATATCAAGTGACTTTGACTGTGAATGTGCTGGTTTTTTGTCTTGAAATGTAAGTGCATTGAAGTTGCAGACCAAATGTATCTTATTTGAGATAGTGTTATCTCTTGAGTTTAAATAGCTAAATTGTTTACGAGCTCTGTTTTACTTCATGGCAAGAAGGTGGGGAAAAATAGAGATTAAACTTGTTTCAAGGAAAGAAATTGTAAAGCTTACTGTGAGATTTGATTTTTAATTTTATTATGCACTGTTTGGTAATTGCATTTTGTACTCTTTTGTGTTCAAGAATACCTGGAATCAGAGAACAATTGACATAACGTTATTAGTTTAGCTTTGTGACTGGCTTCATGGCTGATCATAGATAGATTATCTAGGAAAGTTTTATTACTGTTTAGGTATTTGAGAAGTGTCTAAAGAAGCTGTGTTGCCAGGCTTGGTGCTGACATGCACTAATGCTCCGTGCAAGAGGAAAGCGATACACTCTGTTATAAATGAAGATACAACTCAATCTGAATTTAGTAATATTTATAAAAGACAAGTAAACAGTGCTGGGTGCACGGTGAGTCTACGCTCTACCAACACACACACACAACCATTGAACTTTCTAAATATACAGAACATTGCTTTTACATATTAAACCCGAGTACACCTATACATATGTACAAGCAGAAAAGGTAACAATTGAAACATAAACATTGCAAAGTTTTTAAAGGCAAGTGTTTAACAAGCAATCCTAAGATTCTATTACTATTAATGTCCATGACTGGGGAAGCATAGTTGGAGTTGGTAATCCTGGTTGAAGTGAGAAACACTCTGTAGCCAATAATTTGGCTCGGGTGAGGATCTCAGTGAAGTAGTAATTTATTCGCGATTGCAATGGCGGGCGCCCCACAAGCAGGAGAGAGGGCATCTACTAGTTCCAAAACACAGTTTATATACCTTTTGATGACAGGACCCTCCCCTGTTTCCCCACTGAGTGGGTAATCCAGGTTCACTATCTATCTGATGCTTCACAAACAATGCATGGCCTTCAGTCGCCGGCCTGTTAAATTTCAAATTTCTTTTGACATTTTTACTGCTTGAAGTGGTAATGTTTCTTCACTTATCTGACTTGACTTGACACTGTGATTTTCACCTAATTGTCCTAAGGAGTCTGATTGTCTGCATTCTACAAGGTCGCCTGCTAAGCTTTCTTATCACTGTAAGCATATCTCAGTACCACATTCCCTCCTTCTAAACAATGTAACTCTGCAAAAACAACATTTATATTCCCACAAAGTGCTCCCATATCTTCATTAATTTCTCTCAGATCATATAACAGTCTCCATTTTCCATTCCTTTTCTTGATTACAAACACCGGAGAATTCCAGGGCTAGTCGTGGGAACAATATGTCTCACTATGTCAATAGAGGGTTTGAAAGGTAAACCTTGAGACTCGGGTCTAGGGGATAAGAGAACAAAGGAGTTTCAATATAACTATCGCATGAGGCGCTTCACGGGTCTCTGATATCCGGCTAAGAGATGAGTGAATAAGGAGAAAGGGGGGGAAGATGAAGAACAACTGAAAGACAAAGCCTGGAAGGAAGACTATGAGCCTTAAGTATGAACGACCCCCCAGAGGGACCACCGGAGACTGATACGCAAGTGTCTGTGGGATGGTTCGGATCCCGGGAAACTAATTATAATAACCCTGCCTTTTCCAAAAAGTGGTGTGGAATATGTATTAGCCTAGGAGCATAAAAAACAGCCATCTGATGTAATAGGTGTGCGTCTTGGTGGAGCAGAGACTCCCGGCACACTCAGCGCTGTTTGCTTGCCTCTATTCTTTAATAAGTTGTAAACTTTAATTTCAATCCTATTTGGGACTCAGTCAATTATTACAGTTAATAAAGGGAATAAGCTGTAAGGTTACCAGGACAGTCTTTGTTCCTAAGTGTTATAAGTTAGACCATACAATTTACTGGTCTATTGAAATTATTTTATTAATCAAGTAAGCAGACACAAGCAAAACAGCGCTGGGCGGCTGGGGAGTCTCCGCTCCACCACGGCACGCAACTTCCCCTTTCCAGTGTCGCTGTTTTATAGCATTGAAGTTCCAGCTTGTCGAGACTTGTCGAGACCTGTCGAGACCTGTCGACTTGTCGACTTGTCGAGACCTGTCCTGAGACTGCGCAGTCTGTTGTTGGGGGTCGTTATTCTTCCTCTGGTGATCATGCGTTGTGCTTGTGTTCAGGTGGGGGCAAAACAGGATGTCTTGCTTTGTCCCCATGTTACAATGCCGTGAGTTGTGAAACCTTATCTCCTCAGTAGATTCTTTAAATTCTCAAGGACAATGAACAAACCCCCACTAATTTATCACAATCCCTCCTTTTTCTTTTTCTAACATATTTTGTTCATTGAATTTTTGCAATATCTGCTTGCTGAGCATCAAAGTTTCTGCGTTGTCCTCCTCTTGCTCAAGAGATTCATACTTAGCATGCACAAGCATAAGATGAGCAGCTTCTAATCAACTTTTCACAATTGCGATTACTTGATTGAATATACATGGTCCAAAAGTCAGTGTTAATATAAGTAACAACAAGGGGGCCCTGCTATGGTTGATAGCAGGGTAGTAAGCCAAGGTGAGTAAATTAAACCAGGATTCATACCAATTCTTACGAGCCTCATTTTCCCTTTTGCGTTTTTCTAATCCTTCCCGCAATTTAGTCATTGTATCCCATACCACCCCAGTATGATCTGCATATACACAACATTCTTCACGTAGGGCTGCACACAGTCCTCCTTGTTGTAAGAAAATCAAATCCAACCCTCTACGGTTTTGGAGTACCACTTCAGATAATGACCTAACTGATTTTTCCAGAGCTGTTATTGACTGCTCTATATGGGCCAGATCCTCATCTACGGCAATGCGTAGAGAAGTAAATTCCTGGCTTTGTTTTATCAGGGAAGCAATTCCAGTTCCTGCACCTGCAGCCCCGAGAGCCATTAAAGTGGCTAAGGTGACGGCCGTAATAGGCTCCCTCTTTACCAGATGGTATTCAGACACTGTGTGATGGGTATACATATACTCTTCAGTGTGGTATAGAATCCTTGGTATAATGACCACCTGTACACAAAAATCATGAGATGTGCTAAACAATTTTAAAGATAGGCAAGGAGTGACTCCTAATGATGAACATACCCACCTAGTGTTATTTGCAGGAATTAACCATTTGTGTGTTTGGTCCATTTTTTTCAGTGACATGGCACAAATCATTTTTATCTCTTGGAACTGTGCCGATACCTCTACCTTTTCCCGTAACTTGAGTCAAAGTTCTCCCGATTTCCTGACCCCAGCTGCATTTGGAAGGATTTAACTCATTTGAATATTCAGACCTCACCATATCTCCTGTAGCTTCATAATATGGGGGCTTAACACTTACACATAGCCAGCACCCTTCAGTTATCTCAGGATTAGTTTGATTTAGTACCTGGAAACTAGCATTTATAACTTTCCACATACTACTCTCGGGTACAACCCCTTTTTTTTTTTTTTTTTTTTTCATAATGTTTGGAAGCAGTGTGGGAAAGGATAACTCTGTCGACTTACTAGAAAACATTGTAGTAGGTTGGGCAGTCCCAGGTATATTTACAGTCTGGACAACCAAACCTTCCCCTAGTAACTCTTTATTAAGCCCGACTACCTTGGAAGTCTCGGGTTTTTCCTTCTTTATTAGTATGAGTCCTCCCCTATCTGTTCCGTGTTCGTAAAATCTGACATTTTTCCTAGTACCCAGCTAGTATCGTCCGAGTTTGTTATATTTATATATAGAACCTTGCATATTTCTTTATTTCCGTGGAAGGTTCCTGTATACACTATACCATGCCCTCGCCACCTGTAACAAGGATCCAATTGTTGGTTACAACCTTGCAGCCCATATTCCACCTGTAAGAATTTATCCCGACCAGCCCCGAGTGTCCAGTCTGTAGCAATGGTTTCACACCCCCGGTATGCACAATAATACAAGTTCAGGCATTTACAGTACCCCTTTCCCGGGTTAGAACTTGGGCAGAAATAAAATCCCATATATTCCCAGCATCGGGGCCTCGAGATCAGCTGACATAGTGTAGAAGTAATGCTTGCCCCCCCCCCCGATGTTATCTGGGTTGCAATAACCTGTTGATCTTTGAGTCGACTTAAAGTCCATTTAAAAGGTTGGTGGGGGTGGTGTTGAGTCATTATGCAGGATGAAATCACTGCGAGAACCCCCAAATACCGATAGGAATGGCTGAGGCCCATGTCTTTCCCCACTTATTCAGTCCTCTGCCTCACTCGTCAGTTGGGTTGCAGCCAACTACGAGGTTTTAGTTCTTCTCGGCAGCAGTAGTGTTCTTCAGGGGAGAGCCTCTACCTTAACCCACGGTACCTATCGAGTTCGTCGCAATGTGAGCTTCAGGTCTTTGTTTCCTGGAGCGATCTCCCACTTCTCATCACAGATGGGTCCTTTAACACAGCTGGCATGTGTCCATCCTTTCTCCGCAGTCCGGATGACTGTTTCTGTAGTAAGCAAAACAACATAGGGGCCTTCCCCGTCGTGGTGTTAAAAAAAAAAAGTCTCTTTCCAAGTCTTAATTAGAATTGAGGGTGATCAAGTGGCAATTCCAAGTCACAGGGCATACCATATAGCATTTCAAAAGGAGAAATTCCTACATCAGTTCTGGGCTGCGTCCATATGTTTAACAGTGCAAGGGGTAAGCATTTTACCCAAGAAGCCTTAGTTTCCAGCATAAGTTTTGTTAGTTGTTTCTTAATTTCACCATTCATTCGCTCTACCTTTCCAGAAGAGGAGGGGTGCCAGGGGCTGTGAAAATCCCACTCAATCTCTAAGGCCTGTTTTAATCCTTGCAGTAAAGCTTTACACCCATTCAGTCATGTGGTCAATTCGGACAAACAAGTAACTCAGTAAAGTCTACCTGTATACTTTGGAAAGGTCAAAGCCCTGGCTCCCGTCCCCCTCTAGATAGGTTACAGAAGACCTTTTTATTTACCCTTTGACATATAGTACATCCTCTGCATGTGTGCTTCCCTAAAGTATATATTTCTACACAGACATGCTTTCTTAGAACAACATCACACATTGCTTGCACCTCCCAATGACTCTTCTGACGTAAAACAGTTAATATTTGCCTCATTATCACTTTATTCAGCATTTCTCTCCCATCAGGGAGTATCGATTTTCCTTAAAATGATCCACATATTTGTAACATTAATAACTCCTTGGGAGGTTGTAATTGCTCCAAAACCTTTTTTAGAATTTACCCAAATATATAGGTGGCCCTGTAAACCCCTGAGGTAAAATTGTCCACCTATATTGTTGCTTCCACCCCCATTTCAGAGTCTTTCCAGTCAGAGGCGAATATACGTTCTCAGGGCCTGAGAGCACTCCATTCATAACACTGTTTTTCCAGTCTAACAATTTACTATTTGAATGCCCAATTTAATCATCAAATCCCTTCCCAACAAGTTAGTATCCGCCTTGGATACATACAATAATTGCCCAGTGATCATTTTATCCCCTGGTCTCAGCTTAGTATTCCCCAAAAGTGGCACTGTTATCCCAATACCTTCTACCCCCATCACATTTAGGGTTTCATTAGTTAATTTAATCCCTGATGCTTTACAAGTCAGTAATGACTTAACTGCCCCAGTGTATTGGGTTTGATGACAGGGTTCGGGGGGTGTGAGGGGTGTGGGAGTGGGAAACTGCAGTGGCAGCCCCCGTGAGAAAAAAAACAGAAACTTCCCCGTGGTAGATAAGGGACATTTTCATCTGGCCCCAAAGGGGCCCACTGCTGCCCAGAGCCAAGCCATGAGCAATACAGTCCGTGCCTCTGTGAGAGCACATCCACAAAAACAAACAAACAAAGAAACAAACAAAAACCTGCTGCTCAACAGCAGTTGGGAGAGCGAGAAACCCCCCCGCAGACACCAAAGTCAGTGCAGAAGGAGGGGGAGGAGGCGCTCCAGGCGCTGGGGCCGAAGCCCCCCTGCGGCCGCTGGAGAGGCCCCTGGTAGAGCAGGCTGTTCCCCCCTCCCCGATGCTTGGGAAACTGAACAAACACCACAGCAAATATGCAAATATACCAAAACTTCTAGACTGTTACTTAGATAATGCCTACATCACCTTTCCCTGCTCATTCAATTTCAAACAGCTCTGTTAAATATTACATGCCACACCTTTAACACCTTCGGCAAGACTTTTAATACTTCCTTTATCTTTCTCCAGCCCGTACTTTTCTAATACCAGCACCAAAGGCTCAGTCAGAGTCCAACTTAATTCCATACCTTTTCCCTCCAAGATACTGAAACAACATATCAATCAATATACCATATTTCATCCCATTTTTATTCTTTCCACAAAAACAACATTGACTGTAATATGGTGTTATAATTAATAGTTCCATTTAGGGGCCACTCTGCTCCATCCTCTAGTTTATAAAGTGGCCACCATTGATTACAATATTTGATAAGAGTTCTTTACTTTCTGTACCCTCTCACCCCACTATATCCCTCCAATGTGTTAGTATACATCCTAGGGGGCTTTTCCTCGGGATTTCTTTGCTTTGAACTTTTCCTATTGTAATCTACAGTGGTTAATATTCCACTGTTTTCCTAGAAGCTCTTTACTAGTCAATCCCAATTCCTCCAAAATTCACAATATATAGATACACAAGTAAAATCAGACCACAGTAAATTAACTGCCTGTTGACAATTACACTGAGGACATTTAAACCTGATGAGCCGATAATATGCCTGGGCAAATTTTGTTCCCTTAGACATACACCTCAATGGCAGTTCTTATATTTACATATTTACATATTAACATATGTAAAAAGAATACTTTAACAAAAAATGCCCGGGCTTTTATATATACAATATACAATGTACAGTTATTATTCCAGTTAGAATTATTCTTCAGCAGCTGCAAACATTATGCCAGAAGCCATTAAAGCTCGCTTACCCTCCTCCTGTCCTTTTCTTAAAATCTCGGACATCCCCAGAGTTAATGGGGATGGCCACATATTCCATTCCTGGCTGGGGTCCCCCCATCGCTATTTCTCGTAGGGGATATAATCCCTCCCTTAAAGCAGATTTCTGATTTCTTGCCCTGCTTCTCGTTACCGGCCCCTGTGTTTCATGATCTGATTCCAATTCTCCTGGATTAGCTAATTCGGGGAGTCCATTAAGGACGGGAGCCGTTGGTGCAGGCGGTGGAATATAGGGCGGGGGCGGTGTCGGGACTTCTAAGTCCTTTCTCTTTTTATCCCGCCCTCCTTTTTCTTTTAGAGGATATAGATGCGTCCTCGTATCTGAATTTATCCAGAGGTGCGCATACTCACTTTCTTCCAGGCTAAAGGGTTCCTTTGAGTTTACATAAATATTTAGACCTGACAAACCCAATCTTCAAAAGACCCAAATACAGGTCAGTAAAGGTGGTCTCCTCGAATCTGTTTACCACCCCAAACTTCAACACAATAATGTATCATTTTTACTTTATTCCTTCCCCGCCTAAAAGGGGAATCCTCCCAATTTTTAATCATTAATCCCGGGGTAACCTAACATCAGACGTTACCCCACCCATGGGACCAGAAGGCTTACTCTTCTTCTGTCCCATCTTCCGGAACACCTTCACACACACACGCATGGATCGCTTCCCCCTTTTTGTGGCCCAGTCCCTCATGGGATGTGGGAACCGCACTACCGAGGGGTCCACACTTGCTTCGTCCGCAATTGGACGTCTCGTTTGTTGTGTTCCGGGATACCCAACCCCAACCGAACAGAACACCGGCCTATACTTACCCACCCCGTGGGTCTTCGTTCGGGCTTCGTGCACAAAGGTTGCCTGGGGTTTACCGGTTTTATTTGCTTGTGTCTAATTTGGGGTTCGTCGGTGAAGGATTTGAATGAAAATAGTCCTAGCGAAGGCCACTGAAATCAGCGGGGCGCCCCCTCCAAAGGTCTTTCAATCAGATTGCCTTCATCCGAGTCATGGCACCAAATTGTTATAAGTTAGACAATAGAATTAACTGGTCTATTGAAATTATTTTATTAATCAAGTAAGCAGACACAAGCAAAACAGCACTGGGCAGCTGGGGAGTCTCCGCTCCACCACGACACGCAACTTCCCCTTTCCAGTGTCGCTGTTTTATAGCATTGAAGTTCCAGCTTGTCGAGACTTGTCGAGACCTGTCGAGACCTGTCGACTTGTCGAGACCTGTCGACTTGTCGACTTGTCGAGACCTGTCCTGAGACTGCGCAGTCTGTTGTTAGGGGTCGTTATTCTTCCGTTATTCTTCATGCGTTGTGCTTGTGTTCAGGTGGGGGCAAAACAGGATGTCTTGCTTTGTCCCCATGTTACAATGCCGTGAGTTGTGAAACCTTATCTCCTCAGTAGATTCTTTAAATTCTCAAGGACAATGAACAAACCCCTACTAATTTATCACACTAAGGACATATGATTTCCTATAATGCGCAACTGCTTACCAGCTAGGTGAAGTTGTGTGCGTGGGTCCGCTTCTCTCAACTTGAGTTTCTTTCCAGCTCCGGTGCGCCTATTTCCAGCGACTTTCTGTATGAGCTTCTCTGAGCGGTTTGCTGAGTTTATATACTTATATGTACTATATATACTTATATACTTTATATACTTATATACTTTATTTACTTATATAGTATTGCATTTTCATCTTGAGGACAGGCTCCCCTCTTATACCCTTCTCTCCACAGCAGTTCTTTTCCACTAACTATTCATTGGTCAACAACTTTGCTAGGCAACTCGCATATCCCCAGCAACTTCCATGCCTTAACGGCTGGAGAACAAGCAACCCGAGACTGCATGGCCTCTCCTGAATCACCCTTCTTTGTTCCCCCTAAACTCTTTTACATTCCTGATGGCCTCATCTTAAGAGTCTGTTGTGCCGACCCCCATGGCCACACTCCCAAATCTCCCCCTTCTTTATTAATATCAACCATTTTCTTGACATGAATTACCACTCCATATATAATGTTTTAAATGAAGTCTCAACTCAATCTGAATTTAGTAATATTTATACTTATAAAACGTATAAAAGGTATAAAAGGTATAAAAGGTATAAAAGGCAAGTAAACAGCGCTGGGTGTGCGGGGAGTCCACGCTCCACCAACACGCACACGCGAACATCAAACATTCTAAATATACAGAACATTGCTTTACATACTAAGCCCGAGTATGCCTATACATACATACAATCAGGAAAGGTAACAAACAATCCTTTAAGTTCCATGACTTACTAAAATCAAGTATGCCTATACATATTCACATTCAGAAAAGGTAACAAACAATCCTTAAAGTTCCATGACTTAACAATCTCCATTTTCCACTCCTTTTCTTGATTACAAACAAGTCTCCATTTTCCATTCCTTTTTGTTATAAATGAGGTCTCAACTCAATCTGAATTTTGTAATATTTATAAAAGAAATATTTCTAAAAGGTATAAAAGGCAAGTAAACAGCACTGGGTGTGCGGGGAGTCCACACTCCACCAACAGGCACACACAAACATCAAACATTCTAAATATACAGAACATTGCTTTACATACTAAACGCAAGCATGCCTATATATACATACAATCAGGAAAGGTAACAAACAATCCTTTACGTTCCATAACTTACTAAAATCAAGTATGCCTATACATATTCACATTCAGAAAAGGTAACAAACAATCCTTAAAGTTCCATGACTTAACAGTCTCCATTTTCCATTCCTTTTCTTGATTACAAACAAGTCTCCATTTTCCATTCCTTTTGAACAATATGTCTCGCTTTAAGTTGTCAAGCAACTTGGTCTTCAGACCTTATGTATCCCGTTCTTCCCAGATCGAAGAAAAGCATATCCATCTCCTTTTCAAGGCCAATAGGCCTGGATCAAAAGGCACGTTCAGGTCAACAGGGGGCATAACAGCAAAAGCCTTTGATGGCTGTAGCAGCAGAGGGGCCGATGGCGTAGCAGTTGGATCAGTAAAGGAGCCCGCAGCTCCCTCACTATCTGGCAAGCCACACTTTTGTGATTGTGGCTCCACATGGCTCTTTAAGGCCTCAGAGACTGCTCGCCAGGTGCCAAGCAATTCCACTGCAACCTTGCCGTTTTTAGTTGCAGAGTCCCACACCTTGACCTCAGTTTGGTCCCATATTTCAGGCTCATAAACTGTCCGATTGTTAATAAAGAGAATAAGCTGTAAGGTTACCAGGACAGTCTTTGTTTCTAAGAACGTATGATTCCCCATAATGTGCAGCTGCTTACCAGAGAGGGGCAGCTCTGTGCGCGGGTCTGCTTCTCTCAGCTCGAACTTCTCTCCAGCTCCAGTGTACCTGTTTCCAGCGACTTTCTGTACGAGCTTCTCTGAGCAGTTTGTTGAGTTTGGCTGAAGCTATGTTCATGAGGCAATCAAAGTGCCTGTTCTCGTCCTAGTCTCCATTCTGCCAGCCTGTTCCTCTTCACTTCTTTTTCCTGCTTCTTTATTGATATAACTTCATCATGTTGCCTTTTTTTTATCTTGAGGGCAGGCTCCCCTCTTATACCCTTCTCTCCACATTTACGATGGCATACCTTGATCTTCTTTTTCCATCTACTACTTTTGAAGATACAACAATAAATAATTTTTCCCCTGTTTCTAATTCTGTCTCCTCGAGATCGGGTCGGATTTTGGTTTGCAATTCAATCACTTCCACGCAGTTATGCTGTAGTTCTGTTAGGGGTTCCCCATATAGAAATTGTGCAGGACTCTGTGCAGCAGTTACTTTTAGTTCTAAATCAGGGGAGTCGATCAGGATGGCCTCATACTTCAGCATCCTACTATCAGTTAACCATTTTTTTCAGCCTTTTGCTGGAGTACTCCCCTAACATTATGTGGAGCATATATCGTCAGAGGTGCCCTAAAAGTGACTTTTCTAGCTTCCTCAATCAGTAAGGCAGTAGCCACAATTGCCTGTAAGCACACTGGCCACCCCCTACTCAGGGTCTAATAGTTTGGAACAATATACCACAGGTTTCTTGATTCCTGCCCATTCTTGAGTTAGTACTCCATATGCAGTTTGGTTAGAAACATTTACAAATAAATAAAAGGGTCTTTCTAAATCTGGGAGGCTCAGCACTGGAGCTTCTACATGTATTAACGTTTTCTTGATCAACCTCAACTTTTCCTCATCTTCCTCGTTCCACTTAATTTTTTCTCCAGTCAATTTTTCATATAAAAACTTTGCCTTTTCACTAAACCCTTCAATCCAGGGCCTACAATATCCCAAGAGGCCGAGCATTTGCCTCACTTCCTTCTTCATTTTGGGTGATGACAGGGCTAAAATCCCAGATACCCTGTCAGGATCCAATTTTTTCTTTCCTTGGGTTCTCTTTCACCCTGTTTTTTTCCTGATCCTTTCCTGCTTTCCTGTCCACTTGGTTTTTCAGTTTCCCTTATTGCTGCCATAAAAACATTTGCTTTTGCCTTCTGTTTTTCCCCATCTCTCCTCACATAGACCTTTTATGTTTCCCTCAATAATTCTTCTAATCCTTTTTCATGCCAATCATCAAGTTTCTCCGATTTCTTTTGGATGTCTTCCCAGGATTTTGCTACAAACTGTGTTCTCAACAGTGCCCCTCCTGCAGGGGAATCAGGATCTATACCCGAGTACATCTGAAGGCTTTTTCTCAGCCTGTCTAACCATTCAGTTGGAGATTCATCTCTACACTGACACTCATTAAAAGCTTTATTTATATTTTGTCCCCTTGGAACCGATTCCTTTATCCCTTGTATCATTATGGTCCTAAGATTCCTCATATTTTGCCTCCTCTGAGCAGCCTGATGATCCCAGTTAGGGTTGGTATTTGGCCATTTCACATCCCCTGGAGGACCTCCCTGATTTTGTCTTTCCCACAGTCTCATTCCTGCTTGCCTGATCATTCCTCTTTCTTCTATAGTGAAGAGGATTCCTAATATGGACTGCATTTCTTCCCAGGTATACGTGCTCAGACCTAGGAACTGGTCCAATCTTTCGGCAACTCCTAAAGGGTCATCTAAATGGTTTCCCATTTCCTTCTTAAAATTTCTTACATCTGACGTGTTCAAAGGAACCACTACAAACCCTATTCCTCCCTGGTTCTCCCCAAGGGGTACCTCCCTCAAAGGGTAAAGGCCTCCTAAATCGTCAGTCCGGCCTCGTGTTTCACTTTCCTCCTTTTCTATGGCCCTTATCTTACTTCTAGTCCTTTGTGCAGGAGGAGAGGGATAGAGAACAGGGGCTGTGGGCAATTGACTTTCGAAATGTGGTGGTTCTGGTTGCCATGAATAGGGAGGGGGTAAATTATCCAGAGGTTCCCATTCTTCCTTTCCCCGTCAGTTCTTGTAATATTTGTTTTGGGGGAAATGCGTTTGAGGCTCCTACCCACAGAGCCGCATAATCTCTTTCTTCTTGGTTAAAAGGCTCCTTAGAGTTAACATAGAGGTTTAATGCCTGACATACCCAATCCTCAAAGGATCCAAAAGCTGGCCAAAAAACATGTGGCCTTAAAGGTTCCTTTGGCCATTTTATCATACAAAATTGAGCCATTTTCTCTTTATTTTTTCCTTTTCCTCGATTCCCAAACATCCCAATATTTTAACATTATCCCTAATGGGCTTTCTGGTGGAATGTCTGGGCTCTCTGAGTCTCCCAGGTCAGAGAATCTACTTTCCCCCAGACCCATCCTGGAACCTTCAAATAAGTTCCGAATCCCTGGAACCCTTAAAGAGGTTCTGAATCCCTGGCTGCGTTTGTGTAGAGGTGTCTTGCAAGTGGTTAACCCACCCATGAATTCCTAGACCAATCGCATCAGTCCTTCACCGGCCGAGTCCCTCGCGGGAGATCGGAACCGCGGTTAGAAGACCTCTGCACTCGCTTTGTAACTAAGTTCCGTCTCAGTCACACCCTTACACACAGTCACACAGCCGAATCCCACCCAACCAAATGGTATCTTCATTCGGGTCTTTGCGCGCAGAATTATGGGTCACAAAGGGAGAGCTCTTGGTTCTTTACTTGCCTCTTATGTTTGAAATCTTGTTGGACTCTAGCACCACTATCGGCAAGGGCCACTATGTGGGGCGTCTACCTTTACCGGTCACAGATCCAAAGTCCAAGAAGATTATGTCGGGGTCACCAATTTGTTATAAATGAAGTCTCAACTCAATCTGAATTTAGTAATATTTATAAAAGGCAAATAAACAGCGCTGAGTGTGCGGGTGTGGTGCAGTTGCCTGAAGTAACTACAAAAATAAAACTAACATTCACATTTTAAAGAAAATGTACAGCACTGAAGAGGCTTTTAGGGTAGGGCATAGCTGTATTACCTGAGTGTTCCCTAGGCTTCCAACCTTAGATGCTATCGCGCTGGGGAAACCTGGTGTGCTAGCTCTAAGGAACAGTACGGAGCATAGAGTGGAGTGGAGACACCACGGCTAGGCTCTGTGATCAGGTGGGGACTCGATTGTTCTTGTGCACACCGAGACCGATAAGCTGCACTTTTTGCCACCCTGAGCCAAGAACCTGTAATTTTTTGACAAATGCTGTACCCTAGTGTACTTTTGCTCATTATAATATCATTATAATACCAAAACACACCTCCATCCCAAAAGCTACCTGCCTCCAAGGTGCAATCACCCCTTACTGAGCATGCGCTCTGAATTTCTTGGAGCCTATTACTTTAAACGGAGACGGGAGAACTTTTCACCAGTCATAACTAAGATATGCTTGACTAGAGCCACTCAAGCTCCACCTAAAAGATAGAAAATAATATAAATTGTCTTAAGAGAAAGGGGATGTTAGAGAAGATACCATTGTCAGGGAAGATACTGTCGTGAGGGACCTTCTGACTTCTGGGATCAGTCGATGAGCTGAGCCTCTCTTCCCCCCCACTGGTATGCCTTTGGGTGAGATTTGAACACTTGGTTATAAATCTTTCTAGAGTCTTTGATCCTTTTAACGCATTTATTTCTAGGCTGCGCACCTGTAACACTTGTAACACCTGTGTTTCATGCATGATAGCTTGCTTTTGCAGACAGTCACTATCGCCGGCAATCCAAAGAGTGTACCTGTTGCTGTAATAAATCACACTTGATTGTATTGTTATAGCTCTCATTAAGTGCAACTAGGGTAAGGGTGGTTATACGTTATTGGTGAATCCGTGACCGTGATAGTTCAGCGTTCTGAATCCAACCAGACCCCAGACGGTTAACGCATTATTGGTGAATCCGACTGGACCCGAGACGGTTAATGCGTTATTGGTGAAATCTGTGATTGATAGTTCAGTACCCTGAATCTGACCGGGCCCATAACGGTTAATCAGCTACACCCCTTAACGCGACAGCGGGGAGTCTACGCTCCACCAACATGCACACACGAACATCAAACTTTCTAAATATACAAAACATTGCTTTTACATACTAAACCTGAGTACACCTATACATATGTACAATCAGAAAAGGTAACAAACAATCCTTTAAGTTCCATGACTTAACAGTCTCCATTTTCCATTCCTTTTGAGCAATATGTCTTGCTTTAAGTTGTCAAGCAACTAGGCCTTCGGTCCTTATGTATCCCATTCTTCCCGTATCGAAGAAAAGCATATCCATCATGTCCATGGCTCTATGTCCAGGTGGAGACCAGTGACAAGTGGTGTCCCTCAGGGGACTGTCCTGGGACTGGTACTGTTTAAAATCTTTATCAATGACATAGACAGTGGGATCGAGCGTGCCCTCAGCAAGTTTGCAAAGGGCATCAAGCTGAGTTGTGCAGTTGATACAAGAGAAGGAAGGGATGCCATCCAAAGGGACCTGGACAAGCTTGAGAACTCGACCCACATGAACCTAATGAGGTTCAAAAAGTCCAAGTGAAGCATGGGATTAAAAATTAGAGAGTGATTGATTAAGAGTGAATATGTAGGCAACACTCATTGCTTAATATGTGCTATATTTCTGATGTACTGTGCCTGTGCTGCGCTTAGGCCTCCAGATAACAAGAGCCCCTGGGACCCCGAGAACTAGATGAAACCAACTTTATGGTTTGGACTGTGATCAAGGGCTCAGAAATAAGAAGGACTATTCTTAAAAAGGGATGTCAAACAAGCAAGGCCTTGAGATAACAGGAGCCCCTCGTGAGAGAGGGAGTTAGGAGAATCTTACCAAGTAGCGATAAAGCGCTGACGGCATTAAACTAGGATGCTACTTAGTGTCTTTGCTAACTATGGTGCATTGTGCAAATTAACTAAAGCAAGAAGCCTTGGGCCCCTTACCAAGGTCAGTCTCCTAATGTGTGAGCCTATTTTAAGAAACTGGTAGAAACTGGTCCTGCGGATCGACAAGAGCCAAGGAGCAACTGAGTCTGCGCAAAGACAAGAGGTCAACTAGCGGTGACGAGGAAGAGTCATCAATCTTCGTCCCCATGATCCCCGACGACCACCACCAGAATACACTGTGCAAGCGCAGATGGGAGGAGTTTATGGAAATGACTCTGGAACTAATTTTAATACAAAGCGGGGACAGGTTATGAATATGTATAGGCATATTGTGAAACTTCATGCATATGTAACTGTTTACTACATATAGCTAAGGCAAGTTGCCACGTCAGGCGCACACGACTTTGGCGGGACTACCCCCCATGCTGCCCAGCGCTGAATAAACATACCTACTTTACAATCTTACTGATTGTGGAGTCAGTTTTCCATGACTCACAAGTGCAAGGTGCTGCACTTGGATTGGGGCAATCCTGCACATGAGTACAGACTAGGAAAATAACTCATTGAGAGCAGACCAGCATGAAAAGGACTTCGGGGTTCTGATGGATGAAAAGCTCGATGTGAGCCAGCAGTGCATGCTTGTAGATCAGAAGGCCAGCTGCATCCTGGCTGCATCAAAAGGCGAGTGGCCAGCAGATCGAGGGAGGGGATTGTGCCCCTCTCCTCTGCCCTTGTGAGGCCCCACTTGGAGTACATCCAGGTTTGGAGCCCCCAGCACAAGAAATATGTTGATCTGTTAAAGCGGGTCCAGAGGAGGACTACAAAGATCATTAAGGGGTTGGATTAGCTCTTCTACGAAGAAAGGCTGAGAGAGTTGGTGCTGTTCAGTCTGGACAAAAGAAGGATCTGGGGCAACTTTATTGCAATCTTTAAGTACTTAAAGGGGCCATAAAAAAGTTGGAGAGTGACTCTTTGCTCAAATAGATAATGTCAGGAGAAGGGGGAATGGTTTAAGCTAAAAGAGGTGAGATTTAGATTAGAGGTTAGGAAGAAATTCTTCACTCAGAGGGTGGTGAGGCACTGGAACAGGTTTCCCAGAGAGGTTGTGGATGCTCCATTCCTGGAGGTATTGAAGACCAGGTTAGATGAGGCCCTGGGCAACCTGATCTAGTGGGTGACATCCCTGCCTATGGCAGGGGGGTTGGAACTAGATGATCTTTGAGGTCCCTTCCAACCCAAGCTATTCTATGATTGAATGACTCTATGATTCATTCTATGATTCTATGATTATATATGGCTACCATTGGTGTGAGAATTGCATGTAAGAACAAACCTCTAACTTGGAACCTATCAAAAATTCTTGACAGTTCCTAAATTGATAGCAGGAAAAGAACCCTTTTGCATTCCTCAATACAAAGAGCAATAGAATAGTCTGTAAACTTGCAGTACTGTAGAAAGATGCTGTAAGAAAATCATCAGGGACAGGTATGACCCCTTCCCCCCTATTTGAGAACAAACAGAATTTGGGTTGGTATGCATTTCACTTTTACTTGTGTCACAGTCCAGTCTACCCCTCTACATCAGCATCATCAGTTGCAAGCTAAACTTAAAGTAACATGTACATGTAGGGTAAGTATATTTAGATACACAAATACATATAGATGGCAAAACACCTACAACCCCCCAATAGAAGATATTAACTGACATTAATAGTTAATTTCAGCATGATAAGTAGTGAAGTATGGGGATAAAAATTGATTATGGAATCATGTATGTCATTCTTGTTCCAATAGTTGTGTGTTTAAGAACATAAAGGACTAGCTCACATAATATAGTACTGGGGGCGGGGGCAGGGGTAGGGGGGAATGGAACAACTACCACCAGCCTTGCAGGATTTCAATTAGCTTTTTTACTTTTATTAACAAGCATATAATATTATTTGGCAAAACACTGAATACAAGCATCACTATCATAAAATCAAAACATTAAGCAATAATCCCAAAAGACTTCTTCAGACCAAAACTATACACCAATAGTACAAAAATCACAGAGGAAACAGTATAAAAAGTAAACTCTCAAGTGAAACCAAGTAAAAAATATGGTCTTACACTGTGATAGTTTTAGTATTTCTATTATGCCACATATTGAGGATAAAGGTTTAGTGATTGCACTAGCTTATTGTATTTAACCTTAATTTAATACTGTTGCAGAAAGAACAAACTCTTTTTGTCCAATTAAACTACTTCGATAAAAACTCTATTAAACCAATGCTTTAAGTTAAATGTTACAGAAACATCAATCCATCCTTCAAAAATTGGGACTCCATCTTGCAGACGCACATTTAAGCAATTCCACTGCCTTCAGTGGAATCATCCAGGTTAGTAATAAAGTTACCAGTGTTAGAATTTGCAGAATTGGACTTTTAACCTCTGTTCTGTAATCTAACCTTAGCAGGTCATGACAGCTTCAGAAGGTTTCCAAGAAGCCTTGAGGATCCGCTCAAGTGGCTCAATGAGCAGAAATGGAGTTTTAGATTTGTATATACGCATATCAAACTATGTTGTAGAAATTTAACTGTTGGCTTTCCATAAAAGGCAGGTACCCAGAGAGTGTCTGTACCTGATTACAAATTTTGAGGAAAGCAGATATTACCGTAATGCTCTCTCTGTACCTTTAAAAGAGACAGAAGTCAATACCTCTCAGTTGTATCTAAGTGAATCTTATGCAATGATTCCAATGCGTATGACATTTTTTCTTGTTATTAACTACTACCTTCTGGCAGAAGAACTAAAGTATAAATTGTATTAATATCTCCGGGTGAAATGTCCAAACTGAATCAATCACCATAGGAAATACATAAACTAAATTTCTCTATACAATTCAGCCTTATGTACTAAACACATTTCTTAAGTACTGCTGAGAAAACACATTTATTAAGTTTAATGTGTTGATGTACAGACTAGTTGGCTCTTTCCTATTATACTTAACTAAGATTCATATAATTGGAGAATAGGCTAGCTGCATAGTCACTTTTACCATCCAGTAGGAACAACAACAAAAAAGTGAATCTCTTAAGACTAATTATACTGTTATAACAATAGAGCCAGAAAAGCTTTCAAAGCTTCATAGTCTATTGAAAAAACAATAGTACCATCATAGTTGTAGTATTATTTTGGCAGTTGCATGTTATCAGAGGTTACAAGTGCTGTGTATATTATTGCACAACCAATAAAAATACATATTCCCAGTTTAGATGATACACAAAGATACCAAACATAACTATGGCAAAATACAATTTTAGATAGGCTGCATCTTTTGCAGATTACTTCCACAATTCTTGCTAGATAATTCATTTTAAAATATTGCTGATGGGTAGTTCTTGCACTTACATATTTTACAACCCCATAAAATTCCAAACTTCGTTCTTAAACACAAAAGAACGACAAAAGCCACAAATGACAATCCAAAGCAAAAACCCACTGAATATATATATGAAAATTCCCTCCTACATTCCTTTTCAGTTTAGGAGTAGATGCTAAATTTACAATTTAAACACATACCTTATAAATGCATGTTTCTGACCCACTGGACAAAAGAATAATCAATGCTCTTTAGCCATACAACTCAAAGACATACAAATAAAAGGCATTCAAACTTCATATAAAAAGAATCTCTAAAACCTTTTTTGTTCTTATATGCAAATAAAACCAGACCTTTGAAACCAAAAATACTCAGATGACAAAACAGAATGCTTAATATAATGAATAATTTTTATAAAGTTAACTTAAAGTTCACAAATCTTATTTAAATACAATATTATATATATTTCTGTGAATTACCTATTTTTAATGAAAACTATATCTACAGAAGCTCTGAACCTGGGATAATTCAGTCTCATTGCTGCTGAGGATGATATGAGATACTTTTTATCTCAATTATTTACCAGCATAAGTGGATGCAAAAATTGCTTCACAATAATGCTATCTTTATTAAGATCAAAATAAATTAATCATGACCTCAGCAAGTTTCAAGAAATACCAAGCCCAACTTTAAGATTTTAAAGTTTTAAAAGTCAGTATTTTTTTTTACCCAATATAATTTTGACATTAAACCAACGGTTTCTTAAGCTTCAAAGAAATAAAACTGAATTTTGACCCCAAGGCTTGCCTCTGACTTTAATTAACAGCTGTTGTGTAGTCTTCCTATAAAGCTAGAAAGCAAACAAATTGTGTAGACACCCTCCCATTCCTCCCTATGGGAAATAAGTTTTTGGAATGAATATATTGTGAAATGATGAGAAAAAATAGGGCTGTGAGGTGTGGGTTGTTTGTTTGTTTGTTTGTTTTATTTTGTGTGTGTGTGTGTTTTTTTTTTGTTTGTTTTGTTTTTTTAACATTGCTGAGGTTTTATCAGATTAAACACAGATAGAATTATGAGTAATCACCAGCTATAAGTATTAACACTGGCTACAGGTGCATACCTATATAAACAGATTTAAATATATTGATATAGCACCATAACAAATTCAAGTGATTCCAAATGTAGTTACATATTCTGTACTATAGACTGTTAGAGCAAGAGTTAGAACTGAATGGCTGAGTGGTTTCTGAAATTACGTTTGTAACTGCTAACCTCTTTCAGTTGTAGAACTAACACTAAAATCTCAATAAACTTCAACAACACTGCATCAGCATCTGATCTTGCAATAAGTTTCCATGGTGTACATATACTGAGGTAGACCAATCACAAATGTATTTATTAAACCCTTACATTGCACCTGAAGAATTAGGCATTTACATGGTCTGTGGGTTTGAGCTCCATGTCTACATCGGGTACATGGAGGATGGGTATTTAGAACCATATTTGCACTCTCTGGGGGCTTCAATAACTGGAACCAGACCCTGATTTACACTGGGAAGTATACAATGATAGTGACATGAACAGCTCCAGAAAGGCCTATTATGTCAACTTGCACACACATCCATGTCACCTGCATACACTGTTCTGTAGAAAAACTACTAATAATATAGATTAATTAGATCTCATCTGTCCTCTTCTGCCACTTCTATTAATGCTAAAATGAGCTAAAAGCTAAATTGTAGGTAAGCAAGTATAGAAACAATACAGCAAAACTGGACCAAACTTCTAATTCCATCATGCACATTCTCTAACCTTTGACATAAAGAAGTCCTGTCTAACCCAGGTGTTCAAAATTAGTGGTCTCACATCACTATTTGCAGAGATGGCAGTATTCCACTGGCCTTACTGTGTCTTTCTTGGTCATCCCCATAGTTCAGTAGACTTTTTTTTTTTTCTCTTTGTATTTCTTTCAACTTCCTTACCATTCACATATGGGTACTGAAATGAAAACAAGGGTCCCATTCCCAAAGAAAACCAAGAAAACTTAACACTTCACTCTAGCAACAGCAAAACTAGGAACGAACTAAAAAGCCCAATTAAGAAAAGCATGGGAGATGCACAGAACAACATGTTTGAAAAATTCAAAAAGAGACAATAGGATTTAGAATACTCGAATAAGCCTCTTGTGGGATCAACCTCCCATTATCAAGTAACATTAAGCAATGCTTTCTTGCAAAGTAGGAGAATACATCTGAAAGAAACAGGACAGTGCTAACTGGCATACTGATTTTCTGAGTCATTGACATTTTATGAAAGAATAAAGTGTTTGATAAAACTGCCATTTTCAGCTGACAGGAAAACTCATCCAAGAGTTAAAAACTACTGGCAGCCACCAGCTGCCAATAATACTACTTATCTTCTTTTCAGTGACTTAAGACCCCATGTCAAACACACACACCCATGCTATATATAATGCTATGCAGCATAAAGCTTGCAGAAATCACTTTCAACTACTACCACAATTTTATGAAGCTGACTATTTTAAAAAGTCTTTCAAGCTGTGTAATCAATACTCTGCTAAGTACTACTGAAGGTGGATTCTCTAAGGTGCATGCACATCTGTACATAGACACCCATACACATATTGTATCTCTCAGGGGTTGACACAATCAAAATTATCAGATAAGGTCAGAAGGTACCCCTGTAATCTAATCTGACCTCAAAGATAACTATCAGTTGCGCTTAAAATAGTTATGGTTTCATATAGAAAACGGAAAGAAACACAGAACTGGTTTGCAGTTAACTGAAGAATTTTTATCTAGTGAAATGGAAGCTTCTGCAGCATCAATAAAAGGTGCCTAACAACCATAGTTTTTACAGCTATGAAACAGCAAATACTCCCTAAAGTAAAATTTGAGTTTTGCAATCTCTGATTACATGACATATTTGTTTTAAAACAATTTCACAAGTTCAGTACTTCTGAGTATTTGTTACAATCAGACCTAATGTATTCCATGGCAAAAATATTAAGACTTATTTAAAAAAAATAAAAAAAAAGATTAAAGAAAAAGTCAAGTGAACTCATTTCTATTAAACCCAAAACAACACATAAATGTGGGGATATTAAAACATTACTGAAATACAAAATAAAGATCAAACATTGCATAAAACTAATGAACTAATTGGATCTCCAGGCTTTTTGGAAGTTTATAATGCAGCATAATAAATATTACCAGTCACTGTATCATTAATTCAATGATACACTATGATTCACTATATTCAATGTTCTATAGAATGGCTTGATTAAAGGTGACAAAACTGGACATATTATATAAAACAAGAAAAACTCAGAAAGATATACGGAAATAAGTTGTAAAGTTTCAAGAAAAAAATAAGCAAATGTAGTAATTTGGTGTTAAAAGCAACATTTTAAATCATTCCCACGACATTCTAACTTATTTTTGTATGGCTACAAATAGATGAATCAGGCTGAGCTCCATGGAACTGTGAAGTGTTCACTACCTGTAAATTCAGTGCTGGTAGAGTACTGTTGAGTTGTGAATTATTTTATTTTGTACAAAAATATATATATATATATTTGTCCAAAAATCCATGCAGCAAATCACTAGAAATATTCAGAAGGACAGTCTGCTATAAAAGCACTACAGACTTCCAAAATGATTCTGTTGGTTCACATCACATAAGAGTTAAATGCTGCACTAAGGTGTCAAATGATAGTCTCTGCAAAAAAAAAAAACAAACAAACAAAAAAAAAAAAAAAAAAAAAAAAAAAACTGTCCAGAAGGACAATAAAGATCTCTTACAGCAATTCCATTTTGGGTCTGTAATGTAGAAGTAGAGGTGCTTTCTGCAAGACAGAATCATCGGACAGGTTAAGAGGCAAAATTAAAATGAATTAAACTACTTTGTAAATAAAACTTATCTGTTTCATAAATTAAAGCTTAGAGGGACTATCAGTGTAGCTATATTCCAAAATGCAACCAAAATATCCCACCTATCGAGCTTCCCCCAAAGAATCCTTCTATTTTTGTTTGCAATCTGTTCCCAGCAGGGGCCAACTGCAGATCCTTGAGGAAAGGCATAAGAATGGCAAATAAATAACAATAGCCTCCAGAATGCTCCCCAATTACAAACAATTCAGGACTTTCCTAAACCAGATGTGGGGCCTTGTATTAATAATCCTCAGCCAATAATTTTTCTGAGAATTTACCAATTGCTTTTTAAAAGCTATGTAAATGTCTAATACCCACATCATCCTGCAGTACAGAGTTCTATAGTGTAAGTATACACAACATAAAGAACTGTTATAAAAGCCTCTTCCGTACAAATTTGTGTGAATTGGCTCTATAGGTACATATGTATGTGGATGGAGCAATAGTTACCAGAAAAGAGCAGGCCAAAGAAGAAAAACCCATGCTGAGAAGATAATATGTGAAAGTCTCCCAAGGACTGATAAGCTCCTAAAACTAGCAATCCTGTTGAATCCACAAGAACCGATAAACTCAGAACACCAAAGGTCTGCTGAATGTCATAGCCATGAGCACACACTGGCATCAATAATGGGTTGCATACTTGGACCACATTCCAGACAGTGGTGGCTACTATAAGCAGGTGAAAACTAAGAGTATTATATACCATAGAATAATAGAATGGTTTGGATTGGAAAGGACCTTAAAGACCATCAATTTCCAACCCTCCCCCGCCATGGGCAGGGACACCTACCACTAGAAAAGGTTGCTCAAAGTCCCATACAACCTGACATTGAACACCTCCAAGGATGGGGCGGGCATCCACAAGTTCTCTGGGCAACCTGTTCCAGTGCCTCACCACCCTCATAGTAAAGAATTTCTTCCTTATATCTAATCTAAATCTACCATTTTTTAGTTTAAAACTTTTACCCATTCTCCTATCACTACATAACCTGGTAAAAAGTCCCTCATCTTTTCTGTAGGCCTTCTTTAAGTGCTGAAAGGCTGCTATAAGGTCTTCCTTGAGCCTTCTCTTCTCTAGGCTATAACCCAACTCTCTCAACCTACTTTCTGAGGGTGTACTCAATCCCATTGTCCATTTCACCAACAAAAATGCTAAATAATACCAGTCCCAAAAAAGACCACTAAGGGACAACACTAGTCACTGGTCTCTACCTGGACAATGAGCCGCTGACTTCAACTCTGTATGTGAACATACAGCCTACTCACTGGCGAGGCAGCATGAGAAGCACTATGTAAGCACTGCTTAGCAAAAACTAAAATATCAGTGTGTTATCAGCACTACTGTCATTACAAATCCATAACATAGCACCATACCAGCCACTATAAAGAAAATTAACTTTATCCCTGTGGGAGTATTGCCATGGGAGTCGACAAGCCCCATGACTGGTGATAAGTTGGACTCCTGATGATGAAGCCATGAGGAATGTAAACAAGTAAGAAGGAACAAAGAAGGGTGATTCAGGAGACACCTTGCTGTCTCAAACTGCTTATTCTCAAACATTAAGATATGGAAGTTGCTAAATATTTGCTTTTGCCGAGCAAATATTTAACCAATGAATAGTTAGTGGAAAAGTACTACTGGTAGAGCTAATGATATAAGAAGGGAGCCTGTCCTCAATAAAGTAGTTGAAGTTATTGATCCTAAAAGAAATGATGGTGTCCTTGTGGTCATTACGCCACATGTTCCAACCAAAGACCAGATCAATATCTATTCCTTATTCTATACCATTTACATCATGATCACGTCTCACACTTTCCTATATGTGATAAATTAGTAGGGGTTTGTTCATTGTCCTTGAGAATTTAAAGAATCTACTGAGGAGATAAGGTTTCACAACTCACGGCATTGTAACATGGGGACAAATGGGGAAGGGGGGTTGGGTAAACATCCTTGTTAAAACAAAGATTTTGTAAGATACCACCCACCCACCGCAAGACATCCTGTTTTGCCCCCACCTGAACACAAGCACAACGCATTATCACCGGAGGAAGAATAACGACCCCTAACAACAGACTGCACAGTCTCAGGACAGGTCTCGACAAGTCGACAAGTCTCGACAAGCCGGAACTTGAATGCTATAAAACAGCGACACTGGAAAGGGAAGTTGCGTGCTGTGGCGAAGCAGAGACTCCCCAGCCGCCCAGCGCTGTTTTGCTTGTGTCTGCTTACTTGATTAATAAAATAATTTCAATAGACCAGTAAATTGTGTGGTCTAATTTATAACACTATACATCTTCATTAATCACTACCACCCTTCCCGTTCTTTGATATATACACACAGATACCATTCTCTTAGGCTATGGACCATCCCTCTAAAATGTCTGTTGAGTTCATTTAGTCCACGACTTTGGGCCCCATCTGTCATAATGCTCCATCAGGGCAGGAGGGATGGTGTACGGTGTTCAATTGCTTCAAGTTGAAGGCAGCTCAATTTGCATCACCACAACCAATTCCTTATCCACCGAGTGGTTTGTCCATCAAATCCATGTCTCTCCAATTTTAAGACAAGGATATAGTGCAGAACAGCGTCAAATGCTTTGCACGAGTCCAGGTAGACGATGTCAGTTGCTCTTCCCCTATCCACCAATGCTATAACCCTGTTGTAGAAGGCCACCAAATTTGTCAGGCATGATTTGCCCTTAGCGAAGCCATGCTGGCTGCCACCAATCATGCCCTTATTTTCATAGTTTGCAGGAGGGTCTGTTCCATGATCTTGCTGGACACAGAGGTGAGACTGACCAACCTGTAGTTCCCTGGGTGTTCCTTTTTTCCCTTTTTAAAAATAGGGGTTATGTTTCCCCTTTTCCAGTCACTGGGAACTTCACCAGACTTCCACGACTTCACAAATATAATGGATAGTAACTTAGCAACTTCATCTGCCAGTTCCCTCAGAACCGTTGGATACATCTCACCTGGTAAAATGGACTTGTGCTCCTTCAGTTTCCTTAGATGGTCTCAAACCTGATCCTCTGCTACACTGGGCAGTTCATCATTCTTCTAGTCCCTGTCTTTGCCTTCTGGGACTTGGACTATGTGGCTGGAGCTCTCATCAGTGAAGAGTGAGGCAAAAAAGTCATTGAGTACCTCAGCCTTCTCTATATCCTGAGTACCCAGGTCTCCAATTTCCTTCTGGAGAGGGCCCACAATTTTCATAGTTTTCTTTTTATCACTGACATAATTATAGAAGCCTTTCTTGTTGCCCTTGATGTCCCTGGACAAGTTTAATTGTAAAAGGCCTTTAGTATTCCTAACTTGATCCCTTGCTGCTCAGACAATGTCTCTGTATTCCTCTGAGGCTGCCTGTACTTGCTTCTAACCTCTGTAGGCCTCCTTTCTGTGTCTGAGGTTCTCCAGAATCTCCTTGTGCATCCATACAGGCTGCCTGGTATTTTTGCCTGATTTCCATTTTGTTGGGATTCATCTCTCCTGAGCTTGGAGGAGGTGATCCTTGAATATTAGCCGCCTTTTGTGGGTCTCTCTTCCTTCCAGGGCTTTATCCCACATGACTCTACTAAGCAGATCCCTGATGAGGCCAAAGTCTGTCCCCCCAATGTCCAGGGTGCTGAGCTTGCTGTGCACCCTCCTTGCTGCCCTAAGGGTCTTGAACTCCACCGTTTCATGGTCACTGCAGCCAAAGCTGCCCTTGAGGTTCACATTCCCCACAAGCCCCTCCTTGCTGGTGAGAATGAGGTCCAGCAGAGCATGTCTCCTCGTTGGCTCCTCTATCACTTGGAGAAGGAGGTTATCATCAATGCATTCCAGGAACCTCCTGGATTGCCTGTGTCCTTCTGTGTTGTCCCTCGAACAGATATCGTGGTGGTGAAGTCTCCCATGAGGACCAGGGCTTGTGAGTGTGAGACTGCGCCTATCTGTCTGTTTGGGGCATCATCTGCTCCATCTTCCTGGTTGAGTGGCCTGTAGCACACTCTAACTATAATGTCCCTTGTTCCTGCCCTCCCTTTAATCCTGACCCATAAGCTCTCAGTCAGCTCCTCTCCTCATCCATTCCCAGGCAGAGCTCTATGCACTGGTCATTGGCATAGAGGGTGACACCCCTTCCTCATCTCCCCTGCCTGTCTTTCCCAAAGAACCTGTATCCTTCCATTCCAACACTCCAGTCATAGAAGCCACTACATCTCCGTGATGCCAATAGGATCATAGCCCTGCAGGCACGCATACATCTCTAACTCCTCTTGTTTATTCCCCATGCTACGTGCATTAACGTAGAGACATTTGACTTGGGCCTCTGATGAAGCTAACTTACTGGCTGGAGTGGCTGGACTTCCTTTGTGCTGCTCTTCAGGTGTTTTCCTGCTGACCTGTGATACTTTTCCAGGCTTTGGGCATATATTACTGGCACTGGCATCAAACTGGTAGGAGCTGGATGGATTGAGGTTCCCCTACAACAGCAACTTTAGTTTAAAGCCCTCTTCACTAGCTTGGCAAGCCTATGACCGAAGATGCTCTTCCCCTTCTCTGACAGATGGATGCCATCTGCCCCAAGTAGACCAGGTTTCTCAAAGCAAGTCCCATGGTCTAACTAGCTAAACCCTTGGTTGTCACACCAGTCCTGCAAACATCTGTTAATTTTCCAGCTTTGACTTTGGCAGAGGAGCTGGCCAAGCCACTGTCCATCACTTATCAACAGTCCTGGCTATCGGGGGAGGTCCCAATCGACTGGCGGCTAGCAAACGTGACGCCCATCTACAAGAAGGGCCGGAGGGCTGACCCAGGAAACTACAGGCCTGTCAGTTTGACCTCAGTGCCAGGAAAGCTCATGGAGCAGATCCTCCTGAGAGTCATCATGCAGCACTTGAAGGGGAAGCAGGCGATCAGGCCCAGTCAGCATGGCTTTATGAAAGGCAGGTCATGCCTGACGAACCTGATCTCCTTCTATGACAGAGTGACGCGCTGGGTGGATGAGGGAAAGGCTGTGGATGTGGTCTACCTTGACTTCAGCAAGGCTTTTGACACCGTCTCCCACAGCATTCTCCTCAAGAAACTGGCTGCTCTTGGCTTGGACTGGCGCACGCTTCGTTGGGTTAGAAACTGGCTGGATAGCCGGGCCCAAAGAGTCGTGGTGAATGGAGCCAAGTCCAGTTGGAGGCCAGTCACTAGTGGCGTCCCCCAGGGCTCGGTGCTGGGGCCGGTCCTCTTTAATATCTTCATCGATGATCTGGACGAGGGCATCGAGTGCACCCTCAGTAAGTTCGCAGATGACACCAAGTTAGGTGCGTGTGTCGATCTGCTTGAGGGTAGGAAAGCTCTGCAGGAGGATCTGGATAGGCTGCACCGATGGGCTGAGGTCAACTGCATGAAGTTTAACAAGGCCAAGTGCTGGGTCCTGCACCTGGGGCGCAATAACCCCAAGCAGAGCTACAGGCTGGGAGAGGAATGGTTGGAAAGCTGCCAGGCAGAGAAGGACCTGGGAGTGATGGTGGACAGTCGGCTGAATATGAGCCAGCAGTGTGCTCAGGTGGCCAAGAAGGCCAACGGCATCCTGGCTTGTATTAGGAACAGCGTGACCAGCAGGGCTAGGGAGGTGATCGTCCCCCTGTACTCAGCTCTGGTGAGGCCGCACCTCGAGTACTGTGTTCAGTTTTGGGCCCCTCGCTACAAGAAGGACATCGAGGTGCTTGAGCGGGTGCAGAGAAGGGCGACGAAGCTGGTGAGGGGCCTGGAGAACAAGTCCTACGAGGAGCGGCTGAGGGAGCTGGGCTTGTTCAGCCTGGAGAAGAGGAGGCTCAGGGGCGACCTTATCGCTCTTTTTAGGTACCTCAAGGGAGGCTGTAGCGAGGTGGGGGTTGGCCTGTTCTCCCACGTGCCTGGTGACAGGACGAGGGGGAATGGGTTTAAGTTGAGCCAGGGGAGTTTTAGGCTAGATGTTAGGAAGAACTTCTTCACTGAAAGGGTTGTGAGGCATTGGAACAGGCTGCCCAGGGAAGTGGTGGAGTCACCATCCTTGGAAGTCTTCAAAAGACGTTTAGATGTAGATCTTAGGGATATGGTTTAGTGGAGGGCTGTTAGCGTTAGGTTGGAGGTTGGACTCGATGACCTTGAGGTCTCTTCCAACCTAGAAAATTCTGTGATTCTGTGATTCTGTGACTGGCCCTTTCAATCTTCTCCCCTTTGACCAGCAGGACTAATGATAAAACTACCTGCACTCCTGAGTCCTTTACTACTGCTCCCAGGGCTCTGTAATCCCTCTTGACACTCCTCAGGCTGCTCCTGGCTGCATCATTGGTGCCCTTGTGAAACAACAGCAGCGGATAATTGTCCTTAGGCCGTACAAGGCTTGGCAGTCTCTTGGTAACATCCCGGATACGAGCCCCTGGTAAGCAGCAGACTTACTTCAAGAGCAGATCGGGTCAACAGATGGGTGCCTCTGTACCTCTCAGAAGAGAATCTCCTACTAGAATCATAATCATAGAATCATTAGGGTTGGAAAAGACCTCCAAGATCATCTGGTCCAACCATACCCCTACCACCAGTATCACCCACTAAACCATGTCCCTAAGCACCACATCCAACCTTTCCTTAAATACCCCCAGGGACGATGTAGTGGGTTTATGTGGCAAGGTTTTGGTAGTGGGGGGGGCAGAGGGGTGGCTTTTGTGACAAAAATCTAGAAGCTGCCCCATGTTAGGTAAGGGCCCCGCTGCTGACCAGAGCTGAGCCAATAAGTGGTGTTGTTAGCGCCTCATATTTAAGACAGGAAAACAAATAAACAAACAAACAAACAACTGCTGGGGAACAGCAGCAGAGAGAGGAGTGAGAAACAGTTTTGTAGGCACCAAGGTCAGTGAAAGAGGGGGAGGGCAGGAGCGGCGCTCCAGGCAGAAGTCCCCTGTGGCCTGTGGTGAGGACCATGGTGTAGCAGGTTATCCCCCTGCAGCTCATGGAGTACCACAGTGCAGCAGGGTTCCACACTTCAGCCTGTGGAGGAGACCACGGAGAAGCAGATGGACCTGCACTGAAGGAGGCTGCGGCCTGTGTAGGACCCCTGCCGGAGCAGATTCTAGGCCGGACCTGTAGCCCATGGAGAGGAGCCCACACAAGAGCAGGTGACCTGGCAGGAGCCGTTGTCCATGGGGGACCCAGGTTGGAGCAATGTGCTCCTGAGGGATGGACCCCGTGGTACGGACCCATATCTGGAGCAGTTCTGGAAGAGCTGCTGCCTGTGTGAAGCCCACGCAGGATCAGTTTGGATCAGACCTCCCTGGTCCTGCTGGCTACACTATTCCTGATACAAGCCAGGATGCCAGTGGCCTTCTTGGCCGCCTGGGCATACTGCCAGCTCATGTTCAGGCGAGCATCAGCCAACACCTCTAGATCCCTTTCCTCTGCACAGCTTTCCAGCCACTCTGCCCCAAGCCTGTAGCGCTGCATGGGGTTGTTGTGGCCAAAGTGCAGGACCTGGCACTTGGCCATGTTGAACCTCATCCCATTTTTAATCTCTGCCTATTTATCCAACCTGTTCAGGTCCCTTTGCAGGGCCCTTCCAACCCTCCAGCAGGTCGACCCTTCCCCCCAGCTTGGTGTCGTCTGCAAACTTACTGAGGGCACACTCTATTCCCTCATCCAAATCAGTAAAGATATTAAAAAGGGTGGGCCCCAACAAGGCCCACTAAGGGCTTGTTGAAGCACCAGATATGAGAGACTGAATGTTGGGATCACTCAGGCTGGAGGAAAAAGCTGTATGGGATCTCATCAATGTATATATACTCCTGATTAGGAATGAATGGGGGAAGCAGGGAGTAAAGAAGATGGAGCTAGACTCTCAGAGGTATCTAGTGACATGACAAACAGCAGCATACAGAAGTTGAGATACAGCATATTCCATTTAAACATAAGAGTAAACTTCTTTGCTATGAGAATGGTCAAATAACGAAACAGCTTCCCTAGAAGTGTTGTGGAGTCTCTATCCTTGAAGATATTCAAAATCCAACTAGATGTGGCCCTGGAGAACCTGCTGTAGTTGAGCCTACTCTGAGCAGTGCATGGCAAGGTGGATGTCGTGGTTTAACCCGGCTGGCAGCTAAACACCACGCAGCCGTTCGCTCACCCTCCCCCCTCCCTCTCTGGGACGGGGGAGAGAAATGGAAAGTGAAGCCCGTGAGTTGAGATAAAGACAGTTTAATAAGACAGGAAAATAATAATAATAATAATAATAATGATGATACAATGGTGATAATACGAAAGTAATAATAGTATGTACAAACAAGTGATGCACAATGCAATTGCTCACCACCCGCTGACCGATGCCCAGCCTAACCCCGAGCAGTCCGGCCCCCTCCCCCCGGCTAGCCACCCCTATATATTGTTTAGCATGACGTCAGATGGTATGGAATACCCCTTTGGCTAGTTTGGGTCACCTGTCCTGGGTCTGTCCCCTCCCAGCTCTTACTGCACCCCCCAGCCTGCCCGTTGGCAGGACAGAGCAAAGGCTGAGATGTCCTTGGCTTAGTATAAGCACTGCTCTGCAACAATTAAAGCATCGGGGTGTTATCAGCACTCTTCTCATTCTAAGCCAAAACACAGCATTCCACCAGCTACTAGGAAGAAAATTAATTCTGTGCTAACTGAAACCAGGACATCTATCCACCCCTTATTCCATACCATTTATGTCATGCTCAGGTTACACTCTTTTCCATACATTCTAATTAGTCACCTATAGTAATCATGGTAGTGATAATATACAGTATAATATACTATTTAACATGGTGCAATTCAGTTCATGGGCTATTCTCACCCAGTATTAAATCTCCTTGAGGTACACACCGGACCTCTCCGTTCTTTTGCATTACCCACCAAGTATATCCAGGTCCCTGAGCGAAAACAATTCCACGAATAGGTTTGCCTTTTCCTGAGGCAGGAGTAGCCCAGACTGTTTTACCCAGCATATTTTTTACATGCACTACAGGAACTTTATCCCCATCTACAGTACGTAACAGGTTTGATTGGGCAGGTCCAGCTCGGTTGGTAGATCCCCTAGTATTGACTAACCAGGTGGCCTTTGCCAAATGCGTATCCCAGTTTTTGAACGTCCCAGCGCCCATTGCTTTCAAGGTAGTCTTTAACAGGCCATTGTATCGTTCAACTTTCCCGGAGGCTGGTGCATGATAGGGGATGTGATACACCCATTCAATACCATGTTCTTTGGCCCAAGTGTCTATAAGGTTGTTTCGGAAGTGAGTCCCATTGTCTGATTCTATTCTTTCTGGGGTGCCATGTCGCCATAGGACTTGCTTTTCAAGGCCCAGGATGGTGTTCCGGGCGGTAGCATGAGGCACAGGATATGTTTCCAGCCATCCGGTGGTTGCTTCCACCATTGTAAGTACGTGGCGCTTGCCATTGCGAGTTTGAGGGAGTGTGATGTAATCAATCTGCCAGGCCTCTCCATATTTATATTTCAGCCATCGTCCTCCATACCAAAGAGGCTTTGACCGTTTGGCTTGCTTGATTGCAGCACATGTTTCACAGTCATGAATAACCTGTGCTATAGCGTCCATGGTCAAGTCCACCCCTCGATCACGAGCCCATCTGTATGTTGCATCTCTACCTTGATGGCCTGAGGTGTCATGGGCCCATCGGGCTATAAATAATTCACCTTTATGCTGCCAATCCAGGTCCACCTGAGCTACTTCAATCTTAGCAGCCTGATCCACCTGCTGGTTGTTTTGATGTTCTTCAGTAGCCCGATTCTTGGGCACATGAGCATCTACGTGGCGTACTTTCACAGCCAGGTTCTCTACCCGAGCAGCAATATCTTGCCACAATGCAGCAGCCCAGATAGGTTTGCCCCTACGCTGCCAGTTGTTTTGCTTCCATTGCTGTAACCATCCCCACAGGGCATTTGCTACCATCCATGAATCGGTGTAGAGATAGAGAACTGGCCATTTTTCTCGTTCAGCAATGTCTAAAGCCAGCTGAATGGCTTTCACTTCTGCAAACTGACTCGATTCACCTTCTCCCTCAGCAGCTTCTGCAACTCGTCGCGTAGGACTCCATACAGCAGCCTTCCATCTCCGATGCTTCCCCACAATACGACAGGACCCATCAGTGAACAGGGCATATTTCTTTTCATTCTCTGGCAACTGGTTGTACAGTGGGGCTTCTTCAGCACGACCCACCTCCTCCTCTGATGATATCCCAAAGTATTTGCCTTCTGGCCAGTCCATGATCACTTCCAATATTCCTGGGCGACTGGGGTTTCCTATTCGAGCCCGCTGAGTAATCAGTGCAACCCACTTGCTCCATGTAGCATCAGTTGCATGATGCGTAGAGGGGACCCTTCCCTTGAACATCCAGCCTAGTACCGGTAATCGGGGTGCTAGGAGGAGCTGCGCTTCAGTACCGACCACCTCCGAAGCAGATCGAACTCCTTCATATGCTGCCAATATCTCCTTTTCAGTTGGAGTATAGCGGGCCTCAGATCCTCTGTATCCCCGACTCCAAAACCCCAGAGGCCGACCTCGAGTTTCCCCAGGTTCTTTCTGCCAGAGGCTCCAGGTGGGGCCGTTCTCCCCGGCTGCAGTGTAGAGCACATTCTTTACATCTGGTCCTGTTCGAACTGGCCCAAGGGCTACTGCATGGACTATTTCCTGCTTGATTTGTTCAAAGGCTTGTCGTTGTTCAGGGCCCCATTCAAACTCATTCTTCTTACGAGTTACTTGGTAGAGTGGGTTTACAATCAGACTGTAATTTGGGATGTGCATTCTCCAAAACCCCACAACACCTAGGAAAGTCTGTGTTTCTTTTTTGTTAGTTGGTGGAGACATAGCTGTTATTTTGTTGATCACATCCATTGGGATTTGACGACGTCCATCTTGCCATTTTATTCCTAAAAACTGGATCTCCCGTGCAGGTCCTTTGACTTTATTTTGTTTTATGGCAAAACCGGCTTTCAGAAGGATTTGGACTATTTTCTTCCCTTTCTCGAAAACTTCCTCTGCTGTGTCACCCCACACAATAATGTCATCGATGTACTGCAGGTGTTCAGGAGCTTCCCCATGCTCTAGTGCAGACTGGATCAGCCCATGGCAAATGGTAGGGCTGTGTTTCCACCCCTGGGGCAGCCTATTCCAGGTATATTGGACTCCCCTCCAAGTGAAGGCAAATTGTGGCCTGCACTCTGCTGCTAGAGGGATGGAGAAAAATGCATTAGCGATATCAATTGTGGCGTACCACTTGGCTGCCTTCGATTCAAGTTCATACTGAAGTTCCAGCATGTCCGGCACTGCAGCACTCAGTGGTGGCGTGACTTCGTTCAGGCTGCGATAGTCCACTGTTAGTCTCCACTCGCCATTAGACTTTCGCACTGGCCATATGGGACTATTGAAAGGTGAATGAGTCTTGCTGATCACTCCTTGGCTCTCCAATTGACGAATTAGCTTATGGATGGGAATCAGGGAGTCTCGGTTGGTGCGATATTGCCGCCGGTGCACAGTTGTGGTAGCAATTGGCACTTGCTGTTCTTCGACCCTCAGCAACCCCACAACAGAAGGGTCCTCTGAGAGACCAGGCAAGGTAGATAATTGTTTAATGCCCTCTGTCTCTAAGGCAGCAATACCAAAAGCCCATCGGAACCCTTTTGGGTCCTTGCAGTATCCTCTTCTAAGATAGTCTATGCCAAGGATACATGGAGCATCCGGACCAGTCACAATGCGGTGCTTTTCCCACTCATTCCCAGTCAGACTCACTTCAGCCTCCAATACAGTCAACTGCTGAGATCCCCCTGTCACTCCACAAATATAGATGGGCTCTGGTCCTTTATAGCTCGATGGCATTATAGTACATTGTGCACCGGTGTCTACTAAAGCCTTATACTTCTGTGCGCGTGATGTGCCAGGCCATCGAATCCACACAGTCCAATAAACTCGATTGTCCCTTTCCTCCCCCTGGCTGGAGGCAGGGCCCCCCTAATCCTGGTCAGAATCTTCCTCGTTTCTGTGTTTGAAGGACTGTCTGCTGGAAGTTGGAGCAGCAAACTTTTCGGAGAATCCCTTTTTCCTGATTGTTTTCTTTTGCAACTCACGTACCCGTGCCTCTAGGGTCGCGGTAGATTTTCCATCCCACTTTCTCATGTCCTCTCCATGGTCTCGTAAGTAAAACCACAGGGTGGCACGGGGTGAGTACCCACCATATCGTCTTCCTTGTGTGGGTGAACGCCTACCCCTGACAGCTGAGACACTGCTTTGTACAGGTGCGAAGGAGAATAATCTCTCTTCAAGTTGGTGAACCTTTTCAGAAAGTTTCTCCCAAGTGTTCTCCTTTGGTCGGTGGGCACTGGTTGGTTCAGGTGGGGAGGACAATAGATTCTCTTCAAGTTGGTGAACCTTTTCAGAAAGTTTCTCCACAGCTGAGACGCAGGCCTGTAAGGAAGAGGAGAGACTTTCTTCGTACTGCCGGAGTTGTTTCGCCGCTTCACCCACTGTGGGTTCCTCATCCTCTTTCCAGGCCATTATTGCCAATGAGCTGGCATATGATGATGGTGCACTCCGTACAAACTTCCGCCACATGGGTCGTGTACACTTGACTTCATCTGGATCTGTGGATGTTTGTTTGAGGTCTGGATCCTCATAAATCACTTCCCGTACGGCTAATTCCCTCAGGTACTGGATTCCCTTCTCCATAGTGGTCCACTTGCCTGGTAGACATAAAATATCTTCCTTGAAGGGATACCTTTCCCTCACAGCTGAGAGGAGACGCCTCCAGAGGCTGGTGGGTCGTGCTCCATCTGCAATTGCTTTGTCAATGCCGGCGTCTCGAGCAAGGGATCCCAGCCGCTTGGCTTCCCTGCCGTCTAATTCCACACAATTGGCTCCAGAGTCCCAGCACCGGAGCAGCCAGGTGACAAGCTGCTCACCTATACAGCGACCAAAATCTTTTCGCACATCTCGTAGCTCGCGCTCGTTTAGGCTTCGGGTAGTTACTGTTGCTCTTTCGGCATCCTCATCTTCCTCCTCCTGAATCCTTGACGGCCCAGCGTCGTCATCATCTTCGTCATCTCTATACTTAGTTTTGGCAGAAGCCTTACCTGGATTGGCAGAAGACTCTCTGCGTTCTAAACGACTTGAATTTCTATACCATATTTTCACCTTCTCTACAGGGGCAGCTTGCACTGCTACTGCTCGTTTCTCTGACTTTGTTACAGGGTCTGCCACAGGGGTTGGAATGCCCTCTGCAGGGTCAACTTGCACTGCTACAGCTCGTTTCTCTGACACGGCCACAGGAGCTGGAGCGGCTACAGGAGCTGGAGCAGTTGCAGGAACCGGAGCTGTAGCGGCTACAGGAGCTGGAGTTGGAGCTGGAGCAGTTGCAGGAGCTGGGACTGGAGCAGCAGTAGGAGCTGGAGCTGGAGCGGCTTCAGGAGCTGGAGCTGGAGCGACTTCAGGAGCTGGGACTGGAGCAGTTGCAGGAACTGGGACTGGAGTAGCGGCCGGAGCTGGAACTGGAGCGACTGCAGGAACTGGGACTGGAGTAGCGGCCGGAGCTGGAACTGGAGCGACTGCAGGAACTGGGACTGGGGCGGCTTCAGGAGCTGGGACTGGAGCGGCTGCAGGAGCTGGGACTGGAGCGGCTGCAGGAGCTGGGACTGGAGTGGCTGCAGGAGCTGGGACTGGAGCATCTGCAGAAGCTGGGACTGGAGCATCTGCAGAAGCTGGGACTGGAGCGGCTGCAGAGTCCACCGTAGGGGTCACAGTGGCCGTTGGATCTGTCACGGGACTTGGAGTGGCCGCAGGGTCTGTCACTAAGTTGATAGCAGTATCCATGGCAGCTCGATAGGCATGAGCCAGGCCCCAGCATGTTACAATGATTTGTGTTACTTTGGAACTTCCCGAATCGCGACACCTTTTATTCAAGCATTCTGCCAGTTTTTGAGGATTTTGCACTTGTTCAGGGGTGAATTTCCAAAACACTGGGGGTGCCAACTGGTCTAGATGCCTGCCCATATCCTCCCATACTCCCTGCCACCCACAACTATACTGCCTCCGGGCAGATCTCCGGATGAGCTTCCTAAGTAGTTGTTTAACTTTAAGCAGAACCTGAAGTGCATTCAGGAGGCAGAACAACAGGACTATGCTGGTCTGAGTATCCCAAGGATATTCAATATCTTGGAGAGCTATTGTAATAAACTCGGAGGATAAGAGGGTGGTGAAGGAGGAAGGGAGAGTGATCAAGGAGGGTACAGGGGTGGTGAAGGAGAAAGGGAGAGTGATCAAGTAAGAAAAATTATCTTCCCCTTTCCCCTCCACAGATTGACTCCCTAATGAAAAAAGGCAACAGATACAATTGCTAATAGTTTCCAAAATACAGTTTCCAAAGTATAGAATCGAAGATGTTACTGAGTACAAATACCAGGTTAGAGTCATGGCCAGATATTTCATCATCTCATAAGCCACTGATACAACACACAGTACCATAATGGTCTGAAACCAGGGCCCGGAGAGGATAAACAACATGACAGAGAGCACATACGGAAAATAACGTGCTATAATACTCAATTTGGAAAACAGGCGCAGCACAGTTGAGATTAAAGCAATCAGCATTATGACAAGTGACTATTAAGCAGGTCTAATACTTATACCAATTTTAGTTTAACACACTCTGGTCAGATCTGCCGTTATCTCAACCTTTCGTGCCCCACGTTGGGCCCCTCCCAGCTCTTACTGCACCCCCCAGCCTGCCCGTTGGCAGGACAGAGCAAAGGCTGAGATGTCCTTGGCTTAGTATAAGCACTGCTCTGCAACAATTAAAGCATCGGGGTGTTATCAGCACTCTTCTCATTCTAAGCCAAAACACAGCATTCCACCAGCTACTAGGAAGAAAATTAATTCTGTGCTAACTGAAACCAGGACAGTGGAGGAGGAGATGGACATTCACACAACTAGCTGATTTCCAGAGTTTTCATCTAACCTCAACAGTTTTGTAATTGTGTGAAATATTTTGATAAGCGTACTTTTAACACCACAGGTACATCAAAACATCCTTCTGCAAAAGGGGCGGGGGTTCCTGGTGCACCAAGAATCAGGTTCTTAACTCAGAACTGTACTATTACCAAAAGTCAAAACTATGAAATGCTAGAGTACACTAACAACTGTTTATCTTAAACGTTTCAGCTTACTATATTATTCAGTCAAGTTTGACCAAGTGGGAAGGTTACATAATAAGTTAGCTATCCGATAAGGAGGAAGTCAGACAACTACTCAAACCTCATTATGCGAACCTATACTTTTCTGTAGATGTCTGGGAGAAGCAGATTGCTTGCAAAGAGCAAAAAAAAAGGAGGAAACTGTTTCTGTCAGTTGCCATTGCAACTGTAATAATTTAAAAATTAAGTGCAGGAAGTTTGGTTCACTGCAATGGTACAGAACAACGTAATAAATTAAGCAAAATATTTTCTAGATGAGACTACTCTGGGCACATGAAAAGCATTTGCATATACTGAACAGTTAGTTTACAATCCAAACATACTACTCTTACTTGGAAAATTTCTGTGTGACTATACTGAGGTACACAAAGATCAATCATAGATGATTTAGAGATTTTTAGTGATAATTCATTTTTCGCTTGTCATGCGTTGTTAGAATCTTCAGAGGCAAACTGCTAACCAGGCAGAGTCATAAGGCAAGTGCAAACTCAGCTACTAAATGTCCCAGACTGCTTAAAGAAATAACAGTATGCAACAAATACTACTATCACCCATTGCCTTTTCTTAGTTAGACTACTTGTTACGCGGGGAGCAGATCGGGCTTTCTCAGCTCCACCCTCCCTGCAATGGGTCTTTCCTTTTCAGTCTGCAGAGAGGGGTGAAGCAGTTCTGTAAGGGTACCTCAGGCTTTGGGGGGAAGACCGTGAGTGTCAGTGAGGGAGTTTTGGGCTGTTTGGCTGTGGGCTGTTGGTCCCCTGCAGACTGTCCTAGGATCCAGTTAACTCTGTTTTGTGTGAAAGAGATAAAATATGTACTTTGAGGAAAGGACAAGATGACCCAGGCCTTGGAGATGTCTAAAGGATGATGAACTGAGGAACTGCTAATCAGGAAGACCATTATGTTGACATTCTTGAGGGAAATAGGTCGCCAATCAATGTAATGTGAATAGTTCCCTGTAAAACAAAGATCAGGAGTATTCTAATATAATCTATCTGTGAACTATCCTCATTATAATAGTAAAAATCATGCCCCTTGTCTGGAAGACCCTGGCCCAACAAGGAACCCTTCCTCTCTGAGGATGTGCAGAATGATTATGTCATGTCAGCAGTATGCTAATTATGTAACCAATCAGAGGCTAGGGGATTGTAAAAACATGTAAATGTATTGATAAGTGATTGTATAAAGAGTGGCACAGAAAATCCTTAGGTGTGCCAGCTTAGTGGTAATCCACCTGGTACCCAGACTTGCACAATTCTGAAATAAACAATATCTCAACCTAGTGTGTGGATTGTCTCATTGCACACCAGGTAACAAATCTGAACTTCTTATCAGACAACAACGTGGCCCTCCATGGGCTGCATTGGGAACAACCTGCTTCAGGTTCATGGTCTTCTCCTAGGGCTTGTGGGGAATCTTTGCTCTAGTGCCTGGAGCACCTAGTGCCTGGAGCACCTCCTCCCCTTCCTTCTTCACTGACCTTGGTGTCTGCAGTGTTGTTCCTCTCACATTTTCCTCACCCATCTCACCAAGGTGCTGCTGTGCAGTGTTTTTTTTTTTTTATCCTTTCTTAAATATGCTCTCACAGAGGTACAACCAGCATCACTCATTGGCTCAGCTTTGGCCAGCAGTGGGTCCCTTTTGGAGTCAGCTGGAACTGGCTCAGTCTGACACGGGGCCAGCTTCCGGCCTCTTTTCACAGAGGCCACCCCTGCAGCGCCCCCCCCCCAAAAAAAAAAAAAAAAAAAAAAAAGTTCCATGTCAAACCAATACAGTACACACACCCACACACCCCCCTTAACTTATTAATCTGTCTTTATCTGGACCCCTGAGTTTTCTTGCTTTTACTCTTCTTATTCTGTTCCCTGTCCCATTGATGGGGAATAAGTGAGTGACTGTGCGGGTGTTTAGTGGCTGATCAGGGTCAACCCACAACAAAGGATTATCCAAAACAGCAGAAGTATAGGCTACCATAGAAGTTATTAAAAGGCAAACCCTCTAAACAGAACCCATTAAATCTCTTTATGTACAGTGATTATTGGAGTAAAATAGTAGACTAATGACTAGGTGAAAGGGGAATGGAAGACCAGAATGGAAGAAAACCAGAGGTTCATTTTACAAGCTCAGAGAGACAGTGGGAAAAATATATAAGCATGTTAAAGCACATGAGAAGACTGAAAACAACACTGAGAAACAGTTCAATGATCAAATAGATCAGTCAACAATTGCCACAGTTTAAACCAGGAAACAGGTAATGATAAGAGGAAATGGATAGCAGTGTTGTCTTAAAGAAAACAAATCATCTTAGATTGTCATAATAAGTTACATGAAGGAGCACAAGGCACTCTAAAAAGAGTTCAAGGAATTTATACTTGGCCACAAATGAAGCAAAAAATTGAGCACATAATTAAAAATTATATAAGATATTCAATGATACAAAAGTAAACTAGTAAAACTAAGGTGCCACCTCTATTGTATCAGAAAAGCATTGGATCTTAGCAAATACTTCAAATGGATTATAAAGATAAGTTTCCATGAACTAAAGGAGGATATAAGTATTTCCTTGTCATCATAGATATATTATCAGGATGGGTTGAAATTTTTTCCACTAAAAGGAACACAGCCACTGTAACTGTAAAAAATCTGTTTAAGGAAATTATGTGTAGATATGGAACACCAGCAGACAGAGGATCAGAAAACAAAGGGACTTTTGTAAATGAAGGTACTCGAGCCTGAATGAGTGACCGGGGGATTAAACAAAGACTGCATATATCCTACCACCCACAATCATCCAGAATGGTAGAAAGAATGAATCAGACTATAAAAAATAGTCTAACAAAAATTGTAGGACAATATCCAAAACAATGGGCTGGAAAAATACCCTTTATATTAGCAGCTTTAAGGAATGGTGACAGATTAAGTAGTGGTTTAAAACTGTACCATATAACATTTGCACAGCCCATACCTTGGTGACCCCTAGAGCTCCTGAAAAGAGATCAGTGTGAAAAAGTGAAAACATTACAACAGGATGAAGAAGAAATCAAGTCTCACGTGGAAGTAATACAAGAAAAATATGGAAAATAAGAAAGGAAGAATTGAATTCATGTATATCCTATAGAAAAGGGGACCAAGTGATGTATTTGAAACTGGATAAAAAGGAACATGCTTTAGAGCTGAAATAGAAAGGGTCCAATTATATAATAGATAGGATGAACCCTGTAACATCAAATAGATGAAGGTAATGGCAAATGTCAGGACTTTGAGGGCACTAATAGGCCTTAATGGACCTGAACAACATCACCTGGGGCCTCCCCTCATCTGTCCATCTCAGAGCTGAGCCTTCACTTCTTGTCTGAGATGTGTTGTGGGAGTATTGATCTCCACAGCTGTTGCTGATCATATACCCTCATAGATCCTGACCTGTGGCCTAACTTTCTGGCTTGATCTTGGACCTGACCTGTTTTGGATGTTACTTATATCTAATAATCAGAACTTAACCACTAAACCTAGCATTTCTGTAAAAGAAGAAAGAGAATGGTAGAAGTCTATACATGAATGTAATGAATGTGAACAGCTCTGTGTAATTCCCCCTTGCTATTTCTCCTTCTCCCTCCCCAACTGTTTAGTCACCTGCGTCCCAAGGATCCAAAGCCCAGCTCTGATACTACACAGCTGCCTAGCCTGGGGACACATTTCTGAGAAAATCACTAAGTTATGAGAGAGCCTGCAAGAAGATAAGAAGGGCAAAATTAGAGCAAGGCTAGCTGAGAACTTTGGATCAGATCAAGCCACTAATATCAACAGTGAAAGCTAGATGAAACTGGTTTGATCATGTTCACTTTTTCAGTAGTGACCAGGAATATCACTATTCTTGTACCAGGGCTACATTATGTGACAATTATATTAGGATACCTAACAAGATATGTAAAATGTACATGTATAATAGAAATGGGAAAGATCTACTGTAAATGTAATCTTACTCATGATAAAAGAGAACATATTGGCTAACTAAACAATTATATGAGGAATGAGAAACATTTCAACATTACCAACATGTCATGGGGAGATATTGGGGAAAACATTTAAGGGATAAGGCTGAAGGAAATATTTGTATATCTTTTAAGCCCCTCCCCGTTGTATGATTAATCACATTTGAATGTATAGTTTTATTAATTGTGATAATCATAAAATACTATAGAATCAAAATGTTTATGCTTATAATTATTATACAGTTAATGAAACATTCTGTGATTATGTAAACTATGAATGAAAATTGACAATACTGTTTAACTTAGGTATGAACGTGGAGAGTTGTGTCATAAAGGACTGTTTGAACACCTACTTAGAAGCCACTGGCATGTCTGTATGACCCTCTGCTTCTGAATACACAGATGGAGTTGGTCTCCCTGTTGTTTTTCCAACTGGGTAACTATGAGCAAATGTGTGAGGGAATAAATGAGTTATCATCTGCTATTAATAATAGTTTGACCCTATTAATAACAGCTTTATAAATTCTGTTATTAATGAATATTGGTTGTGATCTTTGTTTCTCCCAACTCAATCCCCCATCAGGGTAAATAGAATTTACAACAAAATTGCTTTTCCTCTTTGTTCATTCCAAACTTCATACCTACTAGTTTCACTTGCCACCCTTCATCTCTTTCATAGAATATGACAGTTTATAGTTTTTCCTTTTTCCATGCCAATCACGACTGCACATGATACAGGTAAATAGTGGATTTATACAGAAGCACAGCAGTGCTCTTGTTTAGCTCTCTATTCTTTTCCTAATAATTTCTAGCATTTCTTCTGTGTTTTTCTTGGACCATTACTGAGCCAATATCTTTATGTCTAACCCCAAAGCCTGATTACTGTTTGATGTCAGTCAATTCAGAGCCCACCATTTTTATATATAAAGTTCAGATACATGTTTTGCCCTCGATACATGATTTATCTATGTATCTATGCCCAGATACATGATTTACCCTTACTGAACCTCAGGTGCCATTTTATCATCTGGTCATCCAGTACTATAAAGGTCTCCTGCGACCTTTCATCACTAACATTTATCTTTACTGTCTTGAATAACTTTATTGGTGCCAGTGTCACCTCACTATTTCACCTCTCTTCCAGGTCATTCACGAATATGTCATAACTGACCTAAGTCTCATATCCTCTATTTCCTAATCTGAAATCAATTATTTCCTCATACATGGATAAAAATTGCCTACCTATTCTCACTCATCCCTTCTATTTATGCATCCAAAAGTATTAGGAAGCTTGTGTTGCATATTCATTATGAACACTAACCCCTCTTCAAAGTTCAAACTCATGAGGTATGAACCTCAAGAAGTTCAACTAGGCCAAGTACAAGGTCCTGCACCTGTGTTGGGGCAATCCCAAGCATAAATACAGGATGGGCAGAGAATGGACTGAGAGCAGCCATGAGGAGAAGGACTTGGGGGTGTTGGTTGATGAGAAGCTCAGCGTGAGTCAGCACATTGCTAACCATATCCTGGGCTGCATCAAAAATAGTGTGGACAGCAGGTTGAGGGAGATTATTCTCCCCCTCTACTCTGATCTTGTGAGACCCCACCCAGAGTACTGCATTCAGCTCTGGAGCCCCCCATATAAGAAGGACATGGGCCTGTTGGAGCATGTCCAGAGGAGGGCCATGAGGATGCTCAGAGGGCTGGAACACCTCTCCTACAAAGACAGGCTGAGAGAGTTGGGGTTCTTCAGCCTGAAGAAGAGAAGGCTCCAGGGAGACCTCATAGCAGCCTTCCAGTACCTAAAGGGGACCTACAAGAAAGCTGGGGAGGGACTCTTTATCAGGGAGTGTACTGATAGGACAAGGAGGAATGACTTTAAACTACAAGAGGGTCGATTTAGATTAGATATTAAGATGAAAGTCTTTACTCTGAGGGAGGTGAGGCACTGGAACAGGTTGCCCACAGAAGCTGTGGATGCCCCATTCCTGGAAGTGGTTGGATGGGGCTTTGAGCAACCTTGTCTAATAGAAGGTGTCCTTGCCCATGGCAGGGGGGTTAGAACTAGATGATTTTTAAGGTCCCTTCCAATCCAAACTATTCTCTGAACCTATTATTCTATATAGGTTCTCTCTCCCAAACCACACACACTTCTAGGTGTGACTTGTAGCCTAGATTTTTAACCTGACATTTCATGATACTTAAACCCATTTTATTTGTGTGGGTATAAATCACATGAATGCACAGTATGAATCCTCATGAATCCAGTATAAATCTCTCAGTATGAATGCCCCATCATTGCTATTCAGTTCTGTTTTGTTGTGCAGGGTTTTGGTTTTATTTTGTTTAAAGATACTAACATCAGTAACTCAGAGACCCACTCAACTGCTTTCCCCAGACTACTAAATGTTGATACAAGTCTCTTGAACTTAAAGTGGGGAGTAAATTTAATTCATCCTCATCCTTTAATGAGTATATTCACCCTCTCTCTACCAAACTACAGGGTACGAATATACTAAATATTTGTCTCTTCTGCATTGTAACCAGTTTCACAACCTACACAAAGTAATATTAATTGTATATGATTTACATGGCTGAGAAAAATGCCCTTCTCAATGGCTTCAGCCTCTTTTACCTTATAATTTTTAATTGCTATCAACTTGACATCTGCCATTAACTTCCCCTTTTCCTTAGTGGCATATTTTAAAATTTTCCTCCCTTTTCTCTTTCAAACCAAGAAAAATACCTGCTTTTAAAGGTAGTTTATTAGACATTTTTAAAAATATGTTTTAACCATTTTGAAGTTATTGCAGTATAGACATGTGAGATATATGTTTTATGAACTTTGTTCTTTAGTCAGCTAACAATTTATATGGAACATGAAAATTTTGCTGAAAAGCAGTTGTGTCATACCTTAAACCTCCATCTAGTAACGACTACAAACTTGAGTGTGTGGTCCTTGCCAAGAATCTCTTCATTGCATAATATATCCAGCTGACAAAAAAAGAAGAAATAATTAATTCACTGATACACAGAACATGGCCTTGAAACAATACACTTCATACAAGGCCCAATAAAAAGATCAAAGAAACAGAACAATTCTCAGGTAAAGACAGCTTTGTTGTTTGACATGCTATGAAAATTGCTTACACAGTGCCCAGGAAGTGACTTTCTACTTTGAAGATACATTTTTAAAAAGGCTATTCCCCCTTACACATCAGTGGGGTTTTTGTTTTACAGAGACTTTATAGTTGTTTTTTCTTTTCTATGTCAGCTTTGAAAGATCTTGATATTGGAAACAGCGAGGGTATGGATACATGAGCAAATGTGAAATCATGTGACCAGCCATCAGCTGAATTTCAATAGATGTTCACGCACATGATCTTATCTTACTTGAACTGCAAGGTGACATGTACTGAAAGGATAAGTCACCGTGACAGTGACATATGCTAGTGGCACTTTACCACAACCTGAGAAAGCTAAGAATGTGCATGCAATCCATTAACATGGCTTAGCTGACAGACTCAAATCAGGATTTGTCTATAGCATTCAACCAAGTGTTCACATCCTTATAGCTTTCCTCCTCAACACATATTTTCACTGGACATACCAATACACTGTTTCCACAAAAATGCTGTGTGCCCTTTAAGGGGGAAAGACTCCTGAAACTCAAATACATGAACATTCTTGCATTTCAATAAGAGCCAGGTAGGTTGTAAAAACAGAGATTGCTGCAGTGGAATAGTAAGTTTAAACACAAAAGGAATGGTGCAATTGGTAAGAAAGCAGTCCAGGTTTCTGAAAGGTATCGGAGACTAACATAGATGCTAGATGGGCCAACCAGGGGTGATATACAGCTGGATCTATTACTCACCAAAAAGGAAGAACTTTCTGGGGACATGATAATCGATGGCAGTCATGACTATAGGAACAACGAAATAGTGAAATTCAAGATTCTGAAGGGAGTGAGGAAATCAAGTAGCAGAGTATAGATCCCAGACTTCAGGAGAGCAGATTTTTGCTTTTCAGGGAGCTGGTGGGTGGAATCCCATGGGAGACAGCTCTGAAGTGCAAAGAAGCTCAAGAGATGACAGGTCTTTAAAGACAACCTCTTCCAACCACAAGAACTGTTCATCCCAATACTCAGCAAAATGAGTAGATGTGTCAGGAGATCAGTTTGACTCAACAGGAAGCTCATGACTGAACTCCAATGCAAAAAGAACATATACAGGAGGTGGAAATGGGAACAGGCTACATAGAAGGAATATAGAAACATTGCCTGGGTATACAGAGATGGTTTGGGGAAAGCTCATCTGGAATTGAAACTGGCAAGAGACATTAAAGGCAACAAGAACTTCTACTGCTATGTTACCAATAAAAGAATAAACAAGGAAAATGTGTGCCCATTGCTGCATGGGCTAGACAATTTAGTGACAGTGTCTGCAGATAAAGCTGAGGTACTCAGTTCCTTCTTTGCCTTGTTTTTCACCAACACGGTCTCCCATGTCTTTGTGCCTAGAGACAGGTTTCAAGGAGGAGAAGAACTACCAGTAGTAGAGGAGGATTGAGCCAGGGATGTATTGAGAAATCTCAACCCATAGTAGTCCAGATGGGATGCATCCAAGGGTGCCACAAGAGTTGGCTGATATAATTGCAAGGCCACACTATCATCACTGAAAGGTCATGGAGATCAGGAAAGGTATCCAATGACTTGAGAAATGTTGCACCCATCTTTAAAAATGGTATTAAGGACTATCTAGGGAACTAGAGACCAGTCAGCCTCACTTTGTTGATCTCTGAGAGAGTCATCTTGGAAGCCATTTCTGGGCACATAAAGGTGAAGGTGTTGGCTATTTCCAGCCACCAAGGGAAAAATAATGCTTGACCAACCTGATTTTCTTCTTTAATGAAATAACTAGATCCATGGATCAGTAGAGAACAGTGGATGTTGTCCACCTTGACGGAAGCAAGGCTTTCAGCACCATCTTGCACAGCATCCTTGTATCCAAATTTGCTGGATGGGTGGACTTCCTGATGGGTGAAAAAATGGGTGGATCGTTGGGCTCAGAGGGCAGTGGTTAATGGGTTGTACTCTACACAGAGAACAGTGACATGTGGAGTATTGCAGGGGTCTATCCTGGGACCTGTCCTGTTGATTGTCCATATCAGTGATCTGGAAGAGGGGACAGAATCCATCTCATCGAGCTTGTGTATGACACCATGTCGTGGTTCCACTCGAGTGGGCAGCCGAGCTCCACCACAGCCGCTCTCTCACTCCCCCTCCTCAAAGAGGAACGGCGAGAAAATACGATGGAAAGGGCTCAAAGGTCGAGATAAGGACAAGGAGATCACGCAGCAATTATTGTAACAGGCAAAACAGACTCTGCATAAGGAGACAGTAAGATTTATTGCTTATTACTAACAAGCTAGAGAAGTGAGAAACAAAGGAAAGAAACCAAAAGCACCTTCCCCCCCCATCCACTCTCTTCCACCTCCTCCCCCCAAGTGGCACAGGGGAATGGGAGAATGGGGGTTATGGTCAGTCTACAGCACTTCTTCTCTGCCGCTCCTTCTCGGTCACTCTCGTCCCCTGTGCTGTGGGGTCCCTCCCACGGGATGCAGTCCCTGATGAACTGATCCGGCGTGGGCTCCCCACAGGCAGCAGCTCTTCCAGAACTGCTCCAGATATGGGTCTGTACCACGGGGTCCATCCCTCAGGAGAAAACTGCTCCAACCTGGGTCCCCCACGGGCAGCAGCTTCTGCCAAGTCACCTGCTCCTGCGTGATCTCCTCTCCACGGGCTACAGGTCCAGCCCAGAATCTGCTCTGGCAGCAGCCTCCGTCGGTGCAGGTCCACCTGCTCCACTGTGGTCTCCTCCACGGGCTGCAGCGTGAAACCCTGCTCCACCGTGGTACTCCATGGGCTGCAGGGGGACATCCTGCTTCACCATGGTCCTCACCACAGGCCGCAAGGGACTTCTGCTCCAGCGCCTGGAGCACCTCTCCCCCTCCTTCTTCACTGACCTTGGCGCCTGCAAGGCTGTTCCTCACTCCTCTCACTCTCCCGGCTGCTGTGTGGCGCAGCGTTTTTTTCCCTGTCTTAAATATACTCTCACAGAGGCACAAAACAATATCTCTTATTGGCTCGCCTCTGGTCAGCAGTGGGGCCCTTACCAAACATGGGGCAGCTTCTAGATCCTTCTTACAGAAGCCATTCCCATGGCCCCTGCTACCAAAACCTTGCCACGTAAACCCACTACACACCATACTGGGGGAGAGCAGCTGACTTAATTGAGGAAGCTGCTGCCTTTCAGGGAGACCTAAACAGACTAGAGGGATGGGCTGACAAGAACCTCATGAAATTCAACAAGAATACTAGAAAAGTCATGAGATGGTACAAGCTGGGCAGCAGCTCTGCTGAAAAGGACCTGGGGGTTCTGGTTGACAGCAAGCTGAACATCAGTCAGCAGTATGTTCTTGCAGTGATGAAGACTAACAGCATTCTGGACTGTATCAATAGAAGCAGAGCCAGCAGATTGAGGGAGGTGATTATTCCCCTTTACTCAGCACTTATTAGACCACATATAGAATGCTGCATCCAGTTTTGGCCCCTCCAGTAGAAGAAATGTTGATAAACTTGAGCAAGTTCAGTGGATGGCCACCAAGATGGTCAGGGTGCTTGAACACAGGTCCTATGAGGAGAGGTTGAGGGAACTGGGCTTGTTTAGCTTGGAAAAGAGAAAGCTTAAGGGGAACCTAGTTACAGACTTCCAGTACCTAAGAGAAGCCTATAGAGAATATAGAGCTAGGGTCTTTGCCTAGGTACATGGTGGGAGAATGAGAGACAATGGTCTTCAATGGAAAAAAAAAGGAAGCTCTGACTGGATATAAGAAAAAAAATCAATACGAGGATAATTAATCAACAGAAAAAGTTGTCCAAAGAGGTCATGGCATCACCATCTTTAGAAGTTTTCAAGATTGAGAGATGGAAGTTTGAGAGTCAGACTGAATGGAAGGGACTTTGACTAATACCAACAAAGGGAGGAACAGAGGCTGAGTTTTCACATGCCTGCCATTATGTGTTCTAGTTTTAGAACCTGAAATGGCAGAACTTGCAGAGGATAGAAATGCCTCTTTCTTCCCTTACCAAGATTTCTTTGAGGATCAGTCTGATTATGTACTCCCTGCAGGGAAAAAGTTGTCCTAGTTTCAGTTAGGATAGAGTTAATTTTCTTCCTAGTAGCTGGTAGAATGCTATGTTTTGGCTTAGGATGAGAAGAGTGCTGATAACATGCTGATGTTTTAATTGTTGCAGAGCAGTGCTTACACCAAGCCTAGGACTTTTCAGCTTCTCACTCTGTCCTTCAAGTGGGCAGGCTGGGGGTGCAGCAGGAGCTGGGAGGGGACAGACCCAGGACAGCTGACCCAAACTGGCCAAAGGGATATTCCACCCCATCTGACATCATGCTAAACAATATATAGGGGTGGCTAGCCGGGGTGGGGGAGGGGCGGCTGCTCGAGGATTGTCAGGGCATCGGTCAGTGGGTGGTGAGCAGTTGCATTGTGCATCACTTGTTCCGTATATATTATTATTATTATTATTATTATTATTATTATTATTTTCCTGTCTTTAAAAACTGTCTTTATCTCAACCCACAGGCTTCACTTTCCCATTTCTCTCCCCCATCGCAGAGAGGGAAGGGGGAGGGTGAAAGAATAGCTCTGTGGTGCTTGGCTGCTGGCCAGCTGTGTGGTGCTTAGCTGCTGGCTGGGTTAAACCACAACAATTAACTCTATCCTAACTGAAACCAGGACAAGGTAAAATAGTTATTTACTGCCCTTCTTCTCAGAGTAGGCAGCACCAGCTGAGTTTCACTCAGAGTAGAGAAGCAGAAGAAAGTATATATGCTGCTTTCCATTAAATCAGTCTTTCAGTAGTCCCCAAGTGTTATCATCTATTCTCCGCACTGAGTGAAAAATCTCAGGTGAAGCAGCGTATCCCTTCATTTAAGGCCACCAAAGCATCTTGGAGAACAGAGGTGGAAATACATAACCAAGCCTCTTGGTATATTTTAAAACTGATCATGGAACAACACACAGAGCTGCACTGCCAACTCTGTATAAAGCCAACAATCAGTAAGAGCTACATTTCCATTGTATTGGGGGAGAGGAATAAAAGGGAAGATGACCAGCATTCCTAAATTAAAGTGTGTGTGTATGTGTGTGTGTGAAAAAAAACTATTTCTCTGCATTAAGCTCATCAATTTAAATAGCCATTTTCTGTTCCTTTATATCAGGAAATACAGTATGCTTTTGTTTTTTGAAAATCTAATTGGAAAGAAATACACTGTTTTGAAAATAATCCATAAGATTTTGATTTACAAAATCATGTTTAAACATTAAAACATTAAAACAATTACCTCATTAAAAGAAGAAAGGTTAAGTTTTTTAGCAATGAACTTCTTTAGATGCAAGACCGTTGCTTGTGCTGAGCAGCGGATCCATTTTCGTTTCAATCCACGTAATTTGCTGCTATTGCATTCCAAGCAGATGCTCACCTTTGGGGAAAAGCAAACAGTCAGGGCTGGTTGACAGAATTTTCAGCAATCCCCATTAAGCATTGCACATCCAGCCTTCATGAGTCCAACAAAAAGGTGAAAATGTAGAATAACAGTATTGTTTAAACTGAAAAACATACAGTCTCACTAAAGAAAAGGTTCTCTAGTATTTTGTCATCTTATTATTAAGCACCATTCAATTCAAAATCACAGAATCACAGAATGGCCGAGTTTAGAAGGGACCTATGAAGATCATCTAGTCCAACCCCCCTGCCAAGCAGGATCACTTAGAGAATACTGTGCAGGATGGTATCAAGGTGGGTTTTGAATATTCCCAGAGAAGGAGACTCTACAACCTCTCTGGGCAACCTGTTCCAGTGCTCTGTCACCCTCACAGTAAAGTGCCTCCTCATATTAAGCCAGAACCTCCTGTGCTTCAGTTTGTGCCCATTGCCTCTCGTCCTCTCACTGGGCACAACTGAAAAGAGACCAGATCCATCCTCTCGACACCCTCCCCTCAGATATTCATACATGTTGATGAGGTCTCCCCTCAGTCTTCTCTTTTCCAGGCTAAACAGGCCCAGTTCTTTCAGCCTGTCCTCCTATGGCAGGTGCTCCAGTCCTCTAATCATCTTCATAGCCTTCCTTTGGACTCACTCCAGTAGTTCCATATTCCTCTTGTACTGGGGAGCCCAGAACTGGTCACACTACTCCAGGTGTGGCCTCACTGGGACTGAGTAGAGGGGGAGAATCACCTCCCTTGACCTGCTGGAAACACTCTTCCGAATGCAGCCCAAGATACCATTGGCCTTCTTGGCCACAATGGCACATTGCTGACTCATGGTCAGCCTGCCATCCACCAGGACTCACAGGTCCTCTCTGCAGAGCTGCACTCCAGAAGGTCAGCCCCCAGCCTGTACTGGTGCTTAGAGTTATTCCTCCCTAGGTGCAGGACCCTGCACTTGCCCTTTGTTGAACTTTATGAGGTTCCTCTCGGCCCAACCCTACAGCCTCTTGAGGTCATTCTGAAAGGCAGCACAGCCCTCTGGGGTGTCAGCCACTCCTCCCAGCTTTGTGTCTTCAGCAAACTTGCTGAAGGTGCACTCTGTTCCATCGTACAGGCTCTTGATGAATAAATTGAACAAGACTGGACCCAGTACTGACCCCTGGCAGACACCGCTATCTACAGGCCTCCAACTAGATTTTGTACCACTAAGCAGAACCCTCTGAGCTCTTTTGTCCAGCCAATCGCCAATCCACCTCACCGTCTACTCATCTAGGTTGCACGTCCTGAGCTTGTCTATGAGGATGTGGGAGACAGTGTCAAAAGTCTTGCTGAAGTCAAGGTAGACCACATCCACCACTCTCTCCTCATCTACACAACCAGTCATCTCATCATAGAAGGATATCAGATTGGACAAACATGACTTCCCCTTGGTGAACCCATGATGACTATTCCTGATCACCTTCGTATCCTCCACATGCTTGGAGATAGCATCCAGGGTGAGCTGTTCCATCACCTTTCCAGGGATGGAGGTGAGACTGACTGGCCTGTAGTTGCCTGGGTCCTCCTTCTTGCTCTTTTTGAAGACTGGCATGACATTGGCTCTCTTCCAGTCCTCAGGCACCTCTCCTATTCTCCACACCATATTCTGGCCTAGCAATAACATCGGTCAGCATCCCTCAGCATCTGTGGGTGCATTCCATCAGGGCCCATGGATTTGTGGATGTCAAGTTTGCTTAGATGATCTCTGAACTGATCCTCTTTGACCAAGGGAAAGTCCTCCTTTCTCTGGACTTCCTCTCTTGTCTCCAGAGTCTGAGATTCCTGAAGGCTGAAGCGAAAAAGGCATTCAGCAACTCTGCCTTCTCCATATTGTTTGTCACCAAGGCACCTGCCCCATTCAGCAGCGGGCCAACATTTTCCCCAGTCTTCCTTTTTTCTACTGATGTATTTGAAGAAGCCCTTCCTGTTGTCCTTGACATCCCTTGACAAATTTAATTCCAAATGGGCTGTGGCCTTCCTTGTTGTATCCCTGCATACTCTGACAGTGTCCCTATATTCCTCCCAAGTAGTCTGTCCCTTTTTCCACATGCTGTAAACTTCCTTCTTCTGTCTGAGCTTTGCCAGGAGTAAGGAATAGTAATAAATAAATAAATAAAGGGAATGGGAAATCAAGGAAATGAGTAATATCCAAAACAATGACGTTTTAAAGAAAGCCTCCTTGGGTGCATATTGGCACATTCGAAGGATATTGTTAGAACTGGGGGCACAGAAACCAAGAGGACTTCCACTAAGTGTTGCAATCAATAGTGGCCACTATATAAACTAAACGGCCACTTTATGGATCAGTCGACTATAACACTATCTTGCAATTAATGTTGTTTTTGAGGAGAGAAGAAAAATAGGATGAAATGTAGTATACTGATATGTTGTTTCAGCATCTTAGAGGAAAAAGGAGTGGAATTAAGTTGGCCCCTGACTGAGCCTTTGGTGTTGGCATGAGAAAAGTACAGGCTGGAGAAAGATAAAGGAAGTGTTAAAAGGGTTGCTGAAGGTGTTAAAGGTGTGGCATGTAGTATTTAACAGAGCTGTTTGAAGTTGAATGAGCAGGGAAAGAGGATGTAGGAATGTTAATAGTTCTGCCTCAACCCAAGGCTGTGATCTTAAAATCACGGGCCTTCCTTGTTGTATCCCTGCATACTCTGACAGTGTCTCTATATTCCTCCCAAGTAGTCTGCCCCTTTTTCCACATGCTGTAAACTTCCTTCTTCTGTCTGAGCTTTGCCAGGAGCTCCCTGCTCATCCATGCAGGTCTCCCGCCCTCTTTGCTTGTCTTTTTGCTCATAGGGATGCACTGATCTTCAGCTTGGAGAAAGTGATACTTGAATACTGACCAGCTGTCTTGGATCCCCTTTCCTTCCAGGTCCCTAACCCATGGAATTCTTCCAAGCAGATACCTGAAAAGGACAAAATGGATCTGGACAAAAGTTCAAGGCAGAACATGAGGGCTGCCTTGTTCCAGAGCTTTACTCCAACTGAAAAGGTTACAAGTAGTTCAGAAGGAGACTAGGTAAAAGCCAAAGTGAGAGATCTAATATGAAAACCTATAACAATAAGATAAAATGAGGTGTTAAAAGGGTTGTTGAAGGTGTTGAAGGTGTGGCATGTAGTATTTGACAGAGATGTCTGAAGTTGAATAAGCAGGGAAAGAGGATGTATTCCAGGGTTGAGGCAGAGACCTCAAAATCACCGGTGTGAGCCCTCTGGAGCAGAGGGATCATGATGGGTCTGAGAGAGTTGTCATGGAAACAGAAAAATAGCTAACTCTTAAAACAACCTGAGTTCATGTGTGAGCTCAGATTGCCAATGGGACCGCTTAGGGAACTTTCAATGATTGCATTCCCCTGACCAACCCCCCCAAGTGAGACCCTAATCACCCCGGAAATTACGGATGGTTATACCAAAATATTGCCTTTGGATGGGAAAATAATAATAGAGGACGGAAAACTCAGCTTACTTAGTGTTACCACAGGGGTTCAAGAATAGCCCCACCATATTTGGGAACTGTGATCTTGAAGCTTGAAAGACCCCTTCAGGAAAAGGGGACACTGCTGCAATATGCAAATGATAGCTACTGAAGAAGAAAAGGAATGTGTACAATGGACTCTTAGTTTACTTTTTTTTTTTTTTTTGGCACTAATACTGTAAACCCAGCCTTTTTCCTCAGTAACAGAGTTTCCAGATCACCCATTCATGATTGCATCAAGACACGGTACACTCCAGCTGACCAGATTTAAAGGAAACACCCCTAGAAGATGCGGAGGATTGGTATATAGATGGCAGCAGCTTCGTCCGCCAGGGATTTCACCTCACAGGATATGCGGTAACAAACATCAGCCCAAAAGGTGGAAATCATCGCCTTGATAAGAGCTCTTGAGCTGGCAAACATTTGGACAGATTTGAAATATGCCTTTGGTGTGGTGCATGCACACGGGGCAATTTGGAAGGAGAGAGGACTGTTACCTTCCTCAATTAAATATGCAGAAGAGGCTGATAGCAGTTATTAGGGAAGAAGGAAAAAGGAGGCCCAGACAGGAACAGCCCCAGCTAGGCAAGGAGCAATGTGCCCTATGTAAGAAATTTGGGCATCCAGGAAGCACGCAAGTTCACCTTGGGACAGAAAATAACTGTACTAGTGTCTCACACAGTGTCCACAGTGCTGGAAGTGAAAGGCGGTCACTGGCTTTCCCCACAAAGGTTCCTGAAATCAGCAGAAACCAAGGAGAGCCAGTACACCATGACTGCCTGGAGACCATTGAAGCTACCTACTCCAGCCGTCCAGATCTGAAAGACACTCCTTTTGATGATGTGGAAATATGGGAGCAGCTACGTCATCAGCGGAAAACGACATGCTGGGTATGCAGTTACCACTTGCAAAGACATAATAGAATCTGGAAAATAAACATCTATACGGACTAAATAATGAGATTATGGGAAGCAGTTCAGCTGCCTGAAAAGGTAGCAATCATGCACACTGAGGCACACCAGAAGGTGAGCTCAGAATTGGAGGAAGGAAATGATCTGGCGGACAGAGAGGCAAAAGAAGCAGCAGAAGGTGAGGTAGCAACTGAGGGAGCCCTGACTCCAGACAGGCAAATTCCCCTTGAAGGTAACCTTGTATATAACAAAAAGGATAGAAAATTAATCAAAAGACAAAAGGGAAAATATAACCAAGAGGGATGGGCTATTACCAAAAAGGGAAGGGAAGCCAGTCATGCCCTCCAATTTATTGTGGTCACCGGTAAAGAAAGAACACCAGAAAACACATTGGGGAATAGATGCTTTGCATAATTATCTAATTGAAAAAAAATATTGCCAGGAACTTATATGCTACCATCACTCAAATAACAATGTGATCTTTGTCTCCAGACTACCCCCAAAAATGCCCCCAAACCAAAACTGTCAAATTGGAAAAGGCCATGAGCCCAGGAAACAGTGGCAAATTGACTTTTTTGAACTTCTAAGAAAAGGGGGGTGTCGATATTTACTGGTGTTGACAGATACCTTTTCGGGATGGCCAGAGGCTTTCCCCACTAGGACTGCCAAAGCCTGAGAGGTAACTAAGTCTCTTGTAGAGAAAACTTTGAAACCACAGTGGAAAGGACTATACCAGGTGCTTCTTACAACCTCTACCGCAATTGAGATCAAGGAACAGAGTGCCTGGATTCACCATTCTCAAGTGAAGAAAGCTCCAGAAGCCCCCTGGAAAGTAACGCCAGGTGACGGTGAACTGAAACTAAAGCTCAGTCGAGCAAAATGAGGACATTATGGTCAGGAGTATTTAGTAATATAGTTAGCAGGAATTTAGTTAACAGAATTGTTTTATTTCTATGGCTTATAAGTTTTAATTGTGATTCAAGAAGGTGCCTCTATGATAATAGAGAATGGTGAGTGGCCTTGGTCTGAAGCTGTAACAACAGAGGATAAGAGCATTAATGGAAAGTTAGATCTTTAGCTCTTAGTTGTATGCAAGCACAGCTATGGATGCAGGCAACGGCTGCCTTGATCGTTAGGGAAGGAAGTGAAGGAATTTTTTCCAGCTGAAGTCCAAAAGACTGTTTGGGACAATACCAATGATTTTGAGAAGTTCCAACCTTGGTGGACTCTGGTGAATTTTACCTATGATCCCATTGTTAACATGGCTACTGCCTTTGTGCTTACTATACATAATGCCACAGCTTATGTTACCCACCCGATCATTGCACTAGGATTAAACCATGAGGAAACAGTGCTCTGTCCTTCAGAGCATAGAACATGGGCACGGATGGAGAATGGAAATTGGCAGTCTGTAAATCTAGAATCATGTGTTACCTGGAAACAACAGGGATTTGTGAAAGCAATACAATTGATGCTCAGGATGTATGTCTTCACATGGAGCAAGGTGTTTGCCACTTTGAAATTCATCCAAATACTAGTCAAAAAACTGTGCTTGTATATGTTGGTCACGGCTGTGTGTTTAAGAACTGCTTGTGATTTTGTAGAAGTAGATAAGGAGTACATAACTCTCCCTAGCAGAAATCATTCTAACTTTTGTATTTGTAACTTTGTTAGAATCGTCGGGTGTGATTTTCTCTATTTGGCATCAATGGTGTCCCACCAGTTGATCAAGCCTAACAACACAATGTATCACAAGTTATTACCTACACCTATTGGGATGAACCTCACATTAGTGAAGCAACTAGTTAAACATCAAGACCTGATCAAAATTTTAAAAGGCATTATGGAAAATGGAGAGAAGACTAATCACTGTCAATCATGATACAAAGGAAATAAGCAGAGTTTTGCAAAGAGTAAAACAAGACACAAATCACAACTGGTGGGACGCACTCTATGGATGGTTGCCAACTGCAATTGGGATTTTGAACACATTGTGTCACCCAATTATTGTTTTACTGATATTAGTTGGTATAAGTTTAATATTGTCTTTTGTAATATTTTCTTGGAATCAGAAATTGTTACAATGAATGGCGATATTAGCTTCCTTGATAAAAGTACATGGCAAGTGTGTTGGGTCTGTCTGAGCTGGAGTCACCTTTTCCCTGCAGCAGCCCACACAGTGCTGTGCTCTGCACTCGTAGCTGGAACAACACTGATATCACTCCAGTGTTGTGTCTATTGCTGCGTAGTGCTGGCACAGCATCAGGACTCCTTCCAAGCCCCCAAGAGCCAGCAGGCTGGGGGTGGGCAAGTGATGGGGAGGGGACATTGCCGGGGCAGCTGATCTAAACCAACCAAAGGGATATTCCATAACACCTGATGTCACAGCAATAAAAGGGGGGGCTCTTGTGGGGGAGGGGGCTGTTCCTCATGAACAACCACTACGCGTTTGAGGCCCTGCTTCCCAGGACGTGGCCGAACATCACTCGTTGATGGGAAGTAGAGAATAATTTTTTTCCCTCCCTCTGTGCTTCCGTGCGGACTGATTGTTTCTTTTGTTTCTTTTTTTTCCTCCCCATTCCCTTTCCCTTTAATTAAACCTTTCTCATCTCAAACCTCGAGTTCTCTGTGTTGTATTTTCTCCTCCTTCCTCTTTGAGGAGAGGGGGAGTGAGAGAGAGGCTGTGGTGGAGCTCGGCTGCCCACCTGTGTAAAACCACCACAGCAAGGCACTGAGGGGAACATATCATAGAAACCGGGAAGAAGAATTTTTGTGTTAAGTAAAAGAATTTACTGTATTTTCCAGAGAAGGGGGGACTGAAACACAGGATTAGAAATTAGAGAGCAATTGATTAAGAACGAATAAGTGCTACATTTGCGATTGTGGGAATAAAAATGTTGTGTTTTTTTTTTTTCAGAGTTACATTGTTTAAAGATAAGCAATGTGGTATTGAGATATGCTTGCAGTGATAAGAAAATTTAGCAGGAGACCTTGTAAAATGCAGACAACCAGACTCCTTAGAACAATTAGGTGAAAATCACGGTGTTAAGTCAAGTCAGATAAGTGAAGAAATATTACCACTTCAAAAAGTAACAAAAGTCAAAAGAAATTTGAAATTTAACAGGCCGGCAACTGAAGGCCATACATTGTCTGTAAAGCATCAGATAGATTGTGAACCTGGATTACCCACTCAGTGGGGAAACAGGGGAGGGTCCTGTCATCAAAAAGTATATAAACTGTGTTTTGCAACTAGTAGGTGCTCACGACTTTGGTGGAACTACACCCTGTGCTGCCCAGCGCTGAATAAACATACATACTTTGCAATCTTACTGATTGTGGAGTCCGTTTCCGTGTTTCCATGAATCACTCAGGGAAGGCAGTGAGACACCCTGCTCGGTGGTTGTTAGCTATACAACGGCTCTTTGATAAATACTACAAACTTGTAATTTTTATCCTGATAAGAATGTGGTGTAATTGCCTGAAGCAACTAGGAAAATAAAACGAACATTCACATTTTAAAGAAAATGTACAGCACTGAAGAGGCTTTCAGGGTAGGGCGTAGCTGCATTACCTGAGTGTTCCCTAGGCTTCCAACCTTAGATGCTATCGTGCTGGGGAAACCTGGTATGCTAGCTCTAAGGAACAGTACGGAGCGTAGAGTGGAGTGGAGACACCACGGCTAGGCTCTGTGATCAGGTGGGGACTCGATTGTTCTTGTGCACACCGAGACCGATAAGCTGCATTTTTTTGCTACCATGAGACAAGGACCTGTCATGTTTTGACAAATGCTGTACCCTAGTGTACTTTTGCTCATTATAATATCATTATAATTCCAAAACACACCTCCATCCCAAAAGCTACCCACCTCCAGGGTGCCACCCCTCACTGAGCATGCGCTCTGAATTTCTCAGAGCCTATTACTTTAAACAGAGACGGGAGAACTTTTCACCCATCATAACTAAGATATGCTTGACTAGAGTCATTCAAGCTCCACCTAAAAGATAGAAAATAATATAAATTGGCCTAAGAGAGAGGGAATGTTAGGGAAGATACCACCGTCAGGGAAGATACCATCCCGAGGAAATACAACATCCTTAGGACCTCCTGACTCCTGGGACCAGTCGACGGGCTGAGCCTCTCTCCCCCCCCCCCCCCCATTGGGACGCCTTTGGGTGAGATTTGAACACTTGGTTATAAATCTCTCTAGAGTCTTTGATCCTTCTAACATGTTAATTTCTAGGCTGTGCACCTGTAACACCTGTGTTTCATGCATGATAGCTTGCTTTTGCAGACAGTCACTATCGCCGGCAATCCAAAGAACCTGTGTACCTGTTGCTGTAATAAATCACACCTGATTGTATTGTTATAGCTCTCATTAAGTGCAACTAGGGTAAGGGTGGTTATATGTTATTGTTGAATCCGTAACCGTGATAGTTCAGTGTTCTGAATCCAACCAGACCCCTAATGGTTAATGCGTTATTGGTGAATATCCAACTGGACCCCTAACGGTTAATGGGTTATTGGTGAAATCTGTGATTGATAGTTCAGTACCCTGAATCCGACTGGGCCCATAATGGTTAATCAGCTACACCCCTTAACGCGACAAAGACTGATATCAGTAATTACTAATGAAATAGAAGACGATTAAATATAAAGCACAGTCACTGTAAGGTAAAATTTACAGGGACTGATGGATTCATCATGGAATGCCTTACAGCAAATAGCAATTCCAAAACACTGGAAGTCAAGCAGGTGGGGCAGAAGGCCTTGGGTGACCAAGGATCTTCTTCTGGAGCTTAGACACAAAATGAAAGTATATGGCTGCTGGAAGCTGGGTAAGTGTCCTGGTTTCAGTTAGGACAGAGTTGATTTTCTTCCTAGTAGCTGGTAGAATGCTATGTTTTGGCTTAGGATGAGAAGAGTGCTGATAACACCCCGATGTTTTAATTGTTACAGAGCAGTGCTTACACCAAGCCAAGGACATCTCAGCTTCTTGCTCTGTCCTGCCAATGGGCAGGCTGGGGGTGCAGCAAGAGCCGGGAGGGTACAGACCCAGGACAGGTGACCCAAACTAGCCAAAGGGGTATTCCATACCATCTGACTTCATGCTAAACAATATATAGGGGTGGCTAGCCAGGGGGAGGGGGGCCAGACTGCTCGGGGTTAGGCTGGGCATTGGTCAGTGGGTGGTGAGCAATTGCATTGTGCATCACTTGCTTGTACACATTAGTAGTAGTAGTACTATTATCATCATTGTTATTATTGTTATTGTTGTTGTTGTTGTTGTTGTTGTTATTATTATTATTATTATTATTTTCCTGTCTTATTAAACTGTCTTTATCTCAACTCACGGGCTTCACTTTCCCATTTCTCTCCCCCATCCCAGAGAGGGAGGGGGGAGGGTGAGCGAACGGCTGTGTGGTGTTTAGCTGCCGGCCAGGTTAAACCACGACAGTCAGGCAACATGGAAGGACTGTTGTGAGGCTGTGCAGGGACAAAATTAGAAAGGCCAAAGCTCATCTGGAGCTCAATCTGGCTACTTCCGTTAAAGATAACAAAAAATGTTTTTATAAATACATCAACACAAAAAGGAGGACTAAGGAGAATCTCCATCCTTTACTGGATGCGGGGGGAAACTTAGTTACAAGAGATGAGGAGAAGGTGGAGGTGCTTAATGCCTTCTTTGCCTCAGTCTTTAGCAGCAATACTGGTTGTTCTCTGGACACCCAGTACCCTGCTGGTGGAAGGGGATGGGGAGCAGGATGTGGCCCTCACTATCCGTGAAGAAATGGTTGGTGACCTGCTAATGCACTTGGATGTACGCAAGTCAATGGGGCCACATGGGATCCACCCAAGGGTACTGAGAGAACTGGCAGAGGAGCTGGCCAAGCCACTGTCCATCATTTATCAACAGTCCTGGCTATCGGGGGAGGTCCCAGTTGACTGGCGGCTAGCAAACGTGGCGCCCATCTACAAGAAGGGCTGGAGGACTGACCTGGGTAACTACAGGCCTGTCAGTTTGACCTCAGTGCCAGGGAAGCTCATGGAGCAGATCCTCCTGAGAGTCATCACGCAGCACTTGCAGGGCAAGCAGGCGATCAGGCCCAGTCAGCATGGGTTTATGAAAGGCAGGTCCTGCTTGACGAACCTGATCTCCTTCTATGACAAAGCGGCGCGCTGGGTGGATGAGGGAAAGGCTGTGGATGTGGTCTACCTTGACTTCAGCAAGGCTTTTGACACCGTCTCCCACAGCATTCTCCTCAAGAAACTGGCTGCTCTTGGCTTGGACTGGGGCACGCTTCGTTGGGTTAGAAACTGGCTGGATAGCCGGGCCCAAAGAGTCATGGTGAATGGAGTCAAGTCCAGTTGGAGGCCAGTCACTAGTGGAGTCCCCCAGGGCTCGGTGCTGGGGCCGGTCCTCTTTAATATCTTCATCGATGATCTGGATGAGGGCATTGAGTGCACCCTCAGTAAATTTGCAGGTGACACCAAGATAAAAGGTGAAGAAAGATAAAGGAAGGGTTAAAAGAGTTGTTGAAGGTGTTAAAGGCGTGGCATGTAGTATTTAACAGAGCTGTTTGAAGTTGAATGAGCAGGGGAAGAGGATGTAGGAATGTTAATAGTTCTGCCTCAGCAGGAGGCTGTGATCTCAAAATCCCCTGTGTGAGCCCTCTGGGGCAGAGGGACCATGATGGGTCCAAGAGAGTTGTCATGGAAACAGAGAAGCAGTTAACTCTTAAAACAACCTGAGTTGATGAGTGAGCTCAGATTGCCAATGGGACCGCTCAGGGAACTGTTGACAATTGCATTCCCCTAACCGACCCCACACTGAGACCATAGTCACCCCGGAAATTAAGAACGGTAAATACCAAAATCTGGTTAAATTGGGAATTGAGAATCTGTTTCAACAAGGTCCAAAAGAAACCCCTATGGAATTTTTGGACTGACTATGAAATACAATGGAAAACAAAACAAAACAAACTAACGAAACTGGAGAAAATAGGGGCAAGGAAAATGGACACTGCCAGACAGGCGAGAGATATTGCCAGAAGCTTATGCGAGGCAAATATTGGGATGTTCGCATGCACAAACACATTGGGGTACAAAGGCATTAAGTGATCATTTACTAAAACAATTTGGTTGCATTGTTTTTTTTGAAATAGCAAAGCAAATTACACAAGGTTGCTTAACTTGACAGAAGATAAATAAGAAATTGTTTTGACAAGCAGCCACGGGAGGGAGAAAAAACAGCTTATAGGCCTTTTGAGAAAGTACAAGTTGATTTCTCTGAATTGCCCAAGGTAGGGAGGATAAAATATCTATTGGTAATAGTAGATCATTTAACACAATAGGTAGAAGCTTATCCCATAGCACAAGCTACAGCACAAAGGGTGGTAAAAATTCTATTAGAACACCTGATGCCTAGATATGGGATAATCCAGTACATTGATTCTGATCAGGGCACACAATTTACTTGTGAAATAATAAAATTATTATGTCAATCATTAGGTATTCAGTGCAAATACCATACTCCGCGGCACCCACAAAGCTCAGGGAAAGTAGAAAGACTGAATCAAACAATAAAACAACAATTGGCTAAATTAATGATCGAGACACAAATGCCCTGAAAGAAATACCACTGACGCTTTTAAACATAAGAACTAAAGCACACAGTGAGACTGGATTATCACCATATGAAATGTTATATGGTATGCCTTATTCTCAAGGGATGCCTCTAGGGAACAATGTAGTTGAGGATCGTAGCATCCAGAAATATATAATTACTATTGGAAGGAGATTGCAAGAGCTAAGAGAAATTGGAATGATGGTTCAAACACCACCCTTAGGATTTGCTATTCATAAGATACAACCAGGAGACAAGGTCTTAATAAAAACCTGGAGGGAAGAATCACTGAACCCCCGATGGGAGGGACTGTACCTTGTTTTACTGACTACTGAAACAGCTGTGAGAACTGCAGAAAGGGGTTGGACCCACGCATCCAGAATAAAAGGACCAGTAACTACCGAAACTTGGAGGGTTGAGTCCGCTCCTGGGGAACTGAAATTAAAGCTAAAGAAGAACTAATATTCTGGCAACGAGGCTCTGCATGAATGAAGGATGCCAAATAAAGGGGACAAGCCTGAAATGAGGAAAGGGAGAAGGCAAGACCAGGGCGGGACCCTCCACTGCGGTGTGTATGGTCTACCGAGGGAGGCAACCCCTATGGGTATGCTGAGTGAGAGGGCCTCGACCGGACTTCTCCCACACTAAGGTCAGGTTGTCCCGAGAAAATAATATAAGAACCTTTGTTTTTAAACCTATATAAAATTGTGATTCGTTTTCCAGGAGCTGGATCACCCTGACAGGCCGAACGGTAACACAAGCCTGAATCGACCCTGAAAGCGGGCCCAACCCCTTGATTGAAGGCATTTGCCTATTATGATCCAGCTACGTGGGCAGAAGATGGATCCTGGGGCTATAGGACCCCGATATATATGCTTAATAGAATAATTAGGTTACAAGCTGTAGTAGAAATGGTAGTAAATAAAACCGGAGATGCACTTGGATTAATTGCAAAGCAAAATACCAAGATGAGAACTGCTTTGTATCAAAATCGCTTAGCTTTGGATTATTTACTAGCACAAGAAGGAGAAATCTGTGGAAAATTTAACCTTAGTAATTGCTGTTTAAAGATTGATGATGAGGGTGTTTCTTCCTAGTAGCTGGTAGAATGCTATGTTTTGGCTTAGGATGAGAAGAGTGCTGATAACATGCTGATGTTTTAATTGTTGCAGAGCAGTGCTTACACCAAGCCAAGGACGTTTCAGCTTCTCACTCTGTCCTGCCAGCTGGCAGGCTGGAGGTGCAGCAATATCTGGGAGGAGGGCTGGATTGCTTGGGGTTAGGCTGGGCATCGGACAGCAGGTGGTGAGCAATTGCATTGTGCATCACTTGTTTTGTACACATTATTGTCATTATTATTATTGTTATTATTATTTTCTTGTCCTTATCTCAACTCACAGGCTTCACTTCACTTTCCCGTTTCTCTCTCCCAGCGAGCGTCCGTGTGTTGTTTAGCTGCCAGCTGGGTTAAACCACAACAGAAAAGCTGTAAATGAACTTTTAAAAGAAATGAAGAAAATTGCATATGTCCCAGTTCAAACTTGGAATGGAATTGATCTAAGAGGATTATGGGAGAGGGCTTTATGGGCGGTGATTGGTTTGCTAAAATAAGAATGGTTGTATTGGGGATATGTGGAGGATTGTTAATAATTCCATGTTTAATACCTGGTATTACCAGACTAATACACTCAGTTATACAAGGAATGCAAATATCTGCGGTACCTGTTGACCCAGAACCAGGGAAAGAGAAAATCCATTCCCTGATGATAATAAAACCAAACAAAGATCCAAAATTGATATCAATTCGGCAAGTATTGACTTGATTGGAAAGGAAAACACGAATCAATGCCATGAAAAAGGAGATGGGGGATTGTGAAATGTGTTCATCTGATTCGTGTCAATATGGAACTATGCTAGGGCCGCATGGTATGATGAATGTGACCTTCTGTCATACATACCCTTGTATAACCACAAATCTAAGAAAAACAGAGTGGTTAATGTATATAGTTCTCGTATCTTGCAAAGGAATGTTTTATCAATTCGTGTCAATAGAGAGCTTGAAGGGAAATGTATTTGTAGGTTTTTCCTTGAAGTCTCTCATATCTGGGGAGGGGGTGTCAGAATAACTGCTAACTGGGAACAAATAAGGATGATTCAGGAGACTCCATGCAGTCTCTGGTTTCTTGTTCTCCAGCTGGTTTCTTGTTCTCCAGCCGTTAAGGCATGGATGTTTCTGAGTGTTTGCTGTTGTTGTTATTTGCAAAGTTGTTTGACCAATGAAAAGTTGTTTTGAAAAGAACTGCTGTGGAGAGAAGGGTATAAGAGGGGAGCCTGCCCTCAAGATAAAAAAAAAAAAAGGCAACACGATGTGATGAAGTTATATCATCAATAAAGGAGCAGAAAGAAGGAAAAAAAAAAAGAACAGGCTAGGAGAATGGAGACCAGGACGGGAACAGGCACATTGATTGCCTCACGAAGATAGGTTTGGCCAAACGCAGCAAACCGCTCAGAGAAGATCGTACAGAAAGTCGCTGGAAATAGGCGGCACTGGAGCTGGAAAGAAGCTCAAGCTGAGAGAAGTGGACTCATGCACACAACTGCCCCTCGCTGGTAAGCAGTTTCACATTATGGGGAATCATACATCCTTAGAAACAGACTGTCCTGGTAACCTTACAGCTTATTCTCCTTCTTAACAATTGGACAGTTAATGATCCTGAAATATGGGACCAAATTGATGTCAAGGTGTGGGACTCTGCAACTAAAAACGACAAGGTTGCAGCAGGATTGCTCAGCACCTGGTGAGCAGTCTCTGAGGCCTTAAAGAGCCCTATGGGACCACAGTCAGACACGTGTGGTTTACCAGACAGTGAGGGAGCTGCGGACTCCTTTACTGATCCAACTGCTACGCCATCGGCCCCTCTGCTGCTACAGCCATCGAAGGCTTTTTCTGTTATGCCCCCTGCTGACGTGGACGTGCCTTTTGACCCAGGCCTATTGGCCTTGAAAAGGAGATGGATATGCTTTTCTTCATTCCGGGAAGAACAGGACATAAGGTCTGAAGACTGAGTTTCTTGACAACTTAAAGCAAGAGATATTGTTCAAAAGGAATGGAAAATGGAGACTTTTAAGTCATAGAACTTAAAGGATTGTTTGTTACCTTTCCTGATTGTACGTATGTATAGGCATACTTGGGTTTAGTATGTAAAGCAATGTTCTGTATATTTAGAATGTTCGATGTTCGTGTGTGCGTGTTGGTGGAGCGTAGACTCCTTGAACACCCAGCGCTGTTTACTTGCCTTTTATACCTTTTATACCTTTTATAGCTTTTATACCTTTTATAAGTATAAATATTACTAAATTCAGACTGAGTTGAGACTTCATTTATAACAATAGGCTGGTAACAGATTTGGAGAAAAGAAGCATCATTACTCGCATTCATTCCCCTTACAATTCTCCTGTCTGGCCACTTTAAAAGACAAATGGACCGTGGCATCTTATAATTGATTCTAGGCGACTGAATGCTAACACTGCCCCTTTAACTTCAGCTGTACCAAATATTACAGAGATGGTAACAAATTCAGGGAGCATCACACCCGTGGATGGCAACTTTGGTTGTTATTTGTATGCTTTTCATGATGCATCTGTAATGGAAGAAACTCTGCCTTGGAATAGATGTATTATCTGTTTAAATGAGCATCTCTATCATCAGATATTATTTATGTAGTACAGGACAAAAAAAATTGCTTAACATTTACCTAAGACACATTACCATATATGGATAAAAGGGTACTTCATCAAAAAAGACCACCAAGGACCTCCAAAGAAAGGAAGGCATGCACAGAAGTTCCTGAAAAGGAGCCAAGAAGAATGGTGAAACACAATTATGCAACATATGTAGATTAGCATGAATATGTATTAGATGGATAAAATATGCATAATTACAGTGTATAAATATATTAACTATTACGCTGGCATTGGGTGTGCTTGATTTTTAGAGAATCCACTGAGCACCCAGGCCTGAATAAAAGTAATATCTCTCCTGAGTGTGTGAATTGGCTTATTGCACACCAAGTAAAAGAATCCACTTTTTTGGACAGCAGTTTTTGGTGACCCAGATGGGACTGCCGTAAGGCCTTGCTTGGATCAACTTACTGGCTGCCAATGGGGAGACACTGTTCTCCAGACTCCAGTGTGCACTGAGCTTTTCAATGGGGACTCTGCAAGTATTCTCCCTGAGCCACAGTGGGTAAGTGACACAGTAGTGTAACACTTGCAGGAGATATTGCTTATCTTAGTTAATCAGTATTTGTATACACTTGACAGTGATGTGAGGAATGTTTTAACAATTCGTGTCCATAAAGAACAATTCTGTTTGAATCCTGTCTGCCTCTGGGCCCTGCACTGTCAATTTAATTCTTGAACCACAGATGCAGTGTGTCCCAGTCTCCCCCTCATTCTAGTCAATTTATCACTTCTTAAATTTATGAACCTGTTTGCTTTTGTTATTCCGGACTTCTATTTCTAACACTGCTATAGATGTGTCTGTGAATGGCTGGGGAAGAATGTTTTAATTACTCATGTGTCTGGGAGTTTCAGAACAACTGATAACAACTAGTGACTGTTATGGGATACTATGTGGATCTTTGGTATCTGGTTAGGGGGGGCCGAGAGATAAAGAGGAAGGAGAAAGAAGCTGAAGGACGGCTGGGAGACAAGACTTGAAGAAGATGTTCCGTAAACTTGGGATGGTGCCCAGTAAGTACAAAGGGGGAGAGGAAGACTGCGAGCCTTCAGCATGGAAGACCCCTAGAGACCCCCAGAAGAGACCCCAGAGGAGACTGCGCATGCTCCAGTAGGAGGGACTGCACCCCGGAAGCTAATTTTAATAATCTATTTTTTTAGAAGTAGTAATGAATATGTATTAGTCTAGGAGCATAAAAATCAGCTGCTTGATGTAACTGGTGTGCGTCCTGGTGGAGCGGAGACTCCCGGTGCACCCAGCGCTGTTTGCTTACCTCTATTCCTTTATATTCTTTCAATAAATCCTATTTTTTTATTTAATCCTAATTTGAATCCTGAGCCATTTATAACAATTTGGGGGCTCGTCCGGGAGGGCTATAGTTCCTGAATTCTGATTTAATCTAGGTGAGGCGCCCCACCATTTGGTGGCTCCTGTTTGAGTCAGATCGGGACTAATGCCATCCTGAACCTGAATAAAGGTAAGCAAAGAATTTGATTTTTTTTGAGCTCCCTTGCCGGCTGTTTTTTGCCCGTAATTCTGCGCGCGAAGATCCGGACGAAGACGACAGGGTCGTTTGGATACCGTTCGGTTGGGTTCCGGTGTCCGGAATCGAACCGGATGAAGACGACAGTCGTTTGGATACCGTCTGGTTCGATCCCAGACGAAGACGCTTGTGGATACCGTCCGGTTGGACTCTGGACGAAGACGACTGATTCGTAAGATACCGTCCGGTTGGGTAAAGGTACGGTTGCCCGTGTTTGTGTGTGAGAGTGTAACTGAGACTTCTAAAGTCAGCGTGGAGGTCTTTTTGTTTTCTCACCGGTTCTAATCTCCTGTCGGGGGGGGCTGGGCTGGTGAATGGAGTGATACGTGGGTGGGTGATAGGTCCTAAACCCCCTGCAAGACACTCTCACTGGGGGCAACCAAGGGCTGTGGGAATTGCCACTAGTAAAATTCCCGGATGGGTCAGATAAAATCGAAGACCAAGGACCAGAAAGGGAGCAAATTACCAGATATATGACCAAAAAGTCCATTATGAATAATGATTAGAAATTGGAACAATAGGGGCCCCAGAAAATTAAAGAGTAAATTAAAAATGATCCAGTATTATATGATAGAATGACCAAAAGAACCCTTAAGACCCCATGTATTTTGATCCACGGAGGACGGGGTCTGTCAGGCTTTGAACATTAATAGTAGAATACCTGTGGATCCGGAAAAGAGCAAGCTGAAACATTGGAATTAGAGAGCAATTGATTAAGAATGAATATGTGCTACATTTGTGCCTGTGCTGCACTTATACCACCAGATAACAGGAGCCTCTCGGACCCCGAGAACGAGATCAAAAACAACCTCACAGTTCGGACTTTAATCAAGGGGTCTGAGATAAGGACGACTGTTCACAAAGGGACAGGTTAGGAATATGCATATGTATAGGAATGTTTATGTATATGTAACTCTTTACTAAAGCAATTTGCCATGTTAGGCGTGTACGACTTTGGTGGGACTACCTGCCCCGTGCTGCATGGAACTGAGTAAACATACCTACTTTACAATCTTACTGATTGTGGAGTCAGCTTTCTGTGAGTCATTTTGGTGAGCCAGGCAGGAGACACTCTGCTCGGCTGTGGGATCGGCTGCAGCGTGGACACCCCTAGGTGCACCCTGAGCGTTTTGCTCGGAGGGGACTCCACTCTCAGCTGCTCACCGCAGGAGCAAACATCTCCTGAAACTGCAGACAAATGGTATGTTTTCAGCTGCTGGAGGGATACTAACCGGAGTGTTAATAATTGTATGTGTTTTTATGTATGTATTTTGTGTTGAAAGTATTTGTGTAAGGGTTTGAAACAAAGTGTTACAAGTCACTTCACGAAGAACACAGTCAGAGACAATACTTATTTGGTTGGTTATCATTCTAAGTTATATTCCTGTGGTATGAATGAGATGTGCTGGAGGCCTCCGTGTGCGATTGTGCTGTGTGAGTGAGACGCAGCGTTGCTGCAAAGTGAGTGCAGAGTTCCGATCCGTGGTTCTGTACTCTCCGCAAGGGGAGTGGGCAGAGATGAACGAAGTGCTTGACAGACTGAAAAGAAGTGCTGTTTTATCCAAGTTTGAGTGGTGGTGCCTAATATATGGGCCCGGTGTATCTTGTGTATCTCGTGTATCCTATTTTTGCTCTTAAATGTTTTGACTGTGACAAGATAAAGGCAGGAGCATGATCTGACTCTACTGGTGCTTTCGGCTGTGCTTCCTGCAACATATGAGGCCCGCACAGGCCGAGACCTGGACTCGCTGAGACCTGAACAGGCCGAGAGACTGGAGCGGCGCTGGGAGACCAGAGAAACTATGGAGGGACTACCGCTGGACGGAGAGAGCCCTGGGACGCTGCAGAGCCACGGACGGCTCTGAGAGACCTGACAGAAGCTGCAAAACACGGGGAAATTGAAGTAATTGCGGAACATCCGAGATCGAGTTGCTACGGGAGACCAGAGCCGTCAGTGGACACCGGCAGTCGACTCTCATCGTGAGGCGAGTCGGCACAGAGCAGAGGGGCGGACATCAGGACCCTGCAGCCTGTCTGACGTAACCATGGAGGCAGCGGCAGCAGTGGCTGTGCTGCTTCTCTCTGGCATTCTTTTTATAAAAGGTTTATCTTGCAATGCAAAAAAGACTATTAGTCCCCAGATTGGTGTTATAACCATTACTAGTGACGACTTAGCTCTATTGAAGGGCAGGAGTGCAGAGACGCAGATTACACTGCCAAATGACCACCGGCAGGCTCTTTCACAAACCTAAGGTTGCAGCTGGCACTGCCTGCAGCCGTATAACAGACGTTACACTCTCTTTCCTAACTAGTAATCATGTGTCTCATCCATTTGTGGTAAATGGTCAGTGGCAAAAAGAAAAGGAGGATGCCACTGACACTAACAGCATGGGTAATAGGAGTAGTATAAGTGACACAGGTGACGGTGCGGGGCGCTCTGCCTGCTGCTCGCCTTCGCCTGACTGTGCACTGCTGCCGACGGTGCTAGATTAAAATGTGAAGACTGCTCAGATGGCAGTGATGAGAGTGCTTGTGTGAAAAAGATGTGTGCTAAATCTTTGTGTGCAACAGTGGTCAGTGTGTGCCAAACAGATGGCAATGTGATAGGGACCCGGATTGTGAAGATGGGTCTGACGAAAGTGCTGAGCTGTGTCATATGAGAACAGTGTCATGGAAATGTGATGGTGAAAAAGCCTGTGACAGTGGAGAAGATTAAGAGAATTGTGGCAATGTGACTTGTAGTGCAGCAGAGTTCACATGCAGTAGTGGACAATGTATTTCCAAAAGCTTTGTCTGCAATGGTCAAGGTGACTGCTCCGACCACTCGGATGAATCTTTGGAGCAGTGTGGCTGCCAGCCTGCACCTCCGGTGAAGTGTTCTGTGAGTGAGGTGCAGTGCGGCTCAGGTGAATGTATCTACAAGAAGTGGCGATTTGACAGAGATCCTTATTGCAAGGATGGAAGTGATGAAATTAACTGCCCTTCTTGGACCTGTGGACCAGACCAGTTCAGATGTGAAGACGGGAACTGTGTCCATAGGAGTAGGCAGTGCAGTGGTGTGAGAGACTGTTTGGATGGCACTGATGAAGCAAACTGTATTCAGTGCTCTGGACCTGGCAAATTCAAGTGCAGAAGTGGAGAATGCATAGATATCAATAAAGTGTGTAACCAGCAGAGAGACTACAAGGACTGGGGTGATGAGCCCCTGAAGGAATGCAACATAAATGAATGTGACTGTCCAGCTGAGTTTGAGTTTGTAGACAAGAGAAACTGTGGAGACATTGATGAATGCCAAAACCCTGGTATCTGTAGTCAAATCTGTATCAACCTGAAATGTGGCTACAAATGTGAATGTAGCCGTGGCTATCAGATGAATCCTGCTACAGGAACCTGGAAAGGGCCATACGGCAAAGCAAATTAGATAACTGTTATTTAACTTGTCAGAAGATAAAAAAAGAAAGTGTTTCAACAAGCAGCCATGGGAGGGAAGAATCACTGAACCCCCGATGTGAGGGACTGTACCTTGTTTTACTGACTACTGAAACAGCTGTGAGAACTGCAGAAAGGGACCCACGCATCCAGAATAAAAGGACCAGTAACTACTGAAACTTGGAGGGTTGAGTCCGCTCCTGGGAAACTGAAACTCAAGCTAAGGGAGAACTAATATTCTGGCAACGAGGCTCTGCATGAATGAAGGATGCTAAATAAAGGGAACAAGCCTAAAGGGAGAAAAGGGAGAAGGCAAGACCGGGGCAGGACCCTCCACTGCGGTGTGTATGGTCTACCGAGGGAGGCAACCCCTATGGGTATTGACTGCCAAGTGAGAGGGCCTCGACCGGACTTCTCCCACACTAAGATCAGGTTGTCCCGAGAAAATAACATAAAAAAAACTCTTTTTTTTAAACCTATATAAAATTGTGATTCGTTTTACAGGAGCTGGATCACCCTGACAGGCCGAACGGTAACACAAGCCTGAAATGACCCTGAAAGCGGGCCTAACTCCTTGACTGAAGGCGTTTGCCTATTATGATCCAGATACGTGGGCAGAAGACAGATCCTGGGACTATAGGACCCCAGTATATATACTTAATAGAATAATTAGGTTATTAGCTGTAATAGAAATAGTTATAAATGATGAGAACTGATCTAAATGAATTATAAAGATGAGAACTGCTTTGTATCAAAATTGCCTAGCTTTGGATTATTTACTAGCACAAGAAGGAGAAGTCTGTGGAAAATTTAGCTTTAGTAATTGCTGTTTAAAGATTGATAAAAAGGGTGTTTCTTCCTAGTATCTGATAGAATGTTATGTTCTGGTTTAGGATGAGAAGAATGTTAATAATATGCTGATGTTTTAATTGTTTTTAATTGTTACAGAGCAGTGCTTACACCAAGCCAAGGACCAAGCCAAATTCAGCTTCTCACTGTCCTGCCAGCAGGCAGGCTGGGAGGAGGGCCGTACTGCTCGGGGTTAGGTTGGGCGTCGGACAGCGGGTGGTGAGCAATTGCATTGTGCATCACTTGTTTCGTACACATTATTACTAGTAGTACTATTATCATCATTATTGTTATTATTATTATTGTTATTATTTTCTTGTTTTTATCTCAACTCACAGGCTTCACTTTCCCGTTTCTCTCTCCCATCCCAGAGAAGGAAGGGGGGGAGGTGAGCAAGCAAACACAAACCTGGAAGGATATGGAATGGGATTTATTTTCATGGCTGCCTGGTGGACCATGGGTTAAAAGAGTGTTATTTTTATTGTCATGTGGTGTAATTATGTTATTGTATATACCTTGTATGATACCTTGCCTTACGTTATTAATACACCGGGTGATAAATAGTACATTTGTAATAACTTCATTAAAAAGGGAAGGGGATATGTCAATTATGATGTTTAAGAATTGGACCCTCCAAGAACGGACTGATGAAATCCAGTTATTAACAACAGAAGTGACACGAATTGGGGATGTTAAAAAGAAGATAAGGGATTGTGAGGAATGTTTTAACAATTCGTGTCCATAAAGAACAATTCTGTTTGAATCCTGTCTGCCTCTGGGCCCTGCACTGTCAATTTAATTCTTGAACCACAGATGCAGTGTGTCCCAGTCTCCCCCTCATTCTAGTCAATTTATCACTTCTTAAATTTATGAACCTGTTTGCTTTTGTTATTCCGGACTTCTATTTCTAACACTGCTATAGATGTGTCTGTGAATGGCTGGGGAAGAATGTTTTAATTACTCATGTGTCTGGGAGTTTCAGAACAACTGATAACAACTAGTGACTGTTATGGGATACTATGTGGATCTTTGGTATCTGGTTAGGGGGGGCCGAGAGATAAAGAGGAAGGAGAAAGAAGCTGAAGGACGGCTGGGAGACAAGACTTGAAGAAGATGTTCCGTAAACTTGGGATGGTGCCCAGTAAGTACAAAGGGGGAGAGGAAGACTGCGAGCCTTCAGCATGGAAGACCCCTAGAGACCCCCAGAAGAGACCCCAGAGGAGACTGCGCATGCTCCAGTAGGAGGGACTGCACCCCGGAAGCTAATTTTAATAATCTATTTTTTTAGAAGTAGTAATGAATATGTATTAGTCTAGGAGCATAAAAATCAGCTGCTTGATGTAACTGGTGTGCGTCCTGGTGGAGCGGAGACTCCCGGTGCACCCAGCGCTGTTTGCTTACCTCTATTCCTTTATATTCTTTCAATAAATCCTATTTTTTTATTTAATCCTAATTTGAATCCTGAGCCATTTATAACAGTGACAAGTGGAATCTACGATATTCAGGTAAAGCATGCTCTGGTATATTTTGGTTAATCTGTAATTGTATGTGCTCGACAGTTATGACTGGAGTATACGGTATCTGGATATAAGCATGGGTACATTTTGGGAATAGGTATTCTGATGATATGAGATTTTGGTTAAAAAGATTCTTTTTGCCTAAAGATATGGGCAAAAGGATCTACAATAACCCCTTGCTCCCCTTTTGGTTGTGTTTCAAAACACTGGAACAAGTTTGGAGGGGATCCCCTGATGAAAAGAAAAATGACTGAATATTGTAATAATTTGTGGCTGATGTACAAATTGGACAGTGAAGAAAAAATGGCCTGAAAATGGGACTTTGAATTATAATACTATTTTGCAGCTGATGCTTTGTCGAAGATTAGATAAATGGGATGAGGTACCTTATGTGGATGTATTCTTTACTTTGAGGAATGATAACGTGAATCAAAATAAATGTAGATTATTGACTTCAGATTCTAATGTAATAATGATGATGGATGATATGAAGAAGCCTTCGCAGCGTTGCTCCGCTTGTAACACAGGAAAGATATTTAAAGCTAGAGAATGAAGAGGAGGGTATCCAGATGCTGATAGCTCCAGGGGGGAAAGTGTTATGACTGGAATGGAGGGTGGAGATCAGGGCAGCGAAACCTTTAGCCCGGTGGCCGGAAGAACTCAAGCACAACAGCATCCTGTGATCCAAGCCCCCCCTTCACCAGTCAGTGGGCCCAGATGGATCACCAGTATATGTAAAAGTACCATTTACAACATCAGACATAATGAACTGGAAGGAATCTGCTGAGTCCTATCGAGATAATCCTGATAAGATGCTTTGATCCTTTAGGATGATTGTTGAAAATCATAACCCAGATTGGCAGGGTATTCAAGTATTGTTGAATAATTTATGCGCTCCAGAAGAAAACAGAATGGTTATGGAAAAGGCAAGGGAAGAGAATGAGAGGCAGAATGATAGAGATGGTCCCGGTCAATTTATGCCAACCCAGGAACCCAACTGGAACCCGAATATGAGTGCAGGGAGATTAATGATTAAGCAATGTCAACAGCTAATCTTGCATGGAATTAAAAACAGAATATCTCGATCAAAGAGCCTTACCAAGTTATACCAAGTGGTAAGTGGTAAGATGGAGGATCTGTCTGCTTTCTCTGAAAGATTGTGTGAGGTGACTAGAAAATGGACAGATCTGGATCCAGAGGATGAGGCTAATAGAATGACCTTTACTACTCTATTTGTGAGGCAGTCAGCACCTGATATTAGAAGAAAGTTGCAGAAGGTAGATGGGATGTCAGGAATGACCATATCTGAAGTGAATGAGATTGCATAGAAATTATATAATAGGGAGGAGGCTGAAAAAAAGGAAAATGAAAAGGAAAAATTGAGGGTCAGAAAACAAAATGCAGCAATATTGGCAGACAGTTTCGCAAGGGTTCAAGCTCCATCTAGGGACTGGGATTTGAAAGAAAAACCAGGACAGGGGAGAGGTAGAAGAATAGGGAAAAGACTAGATGTGAGGACTTCCTTGGCAAAAGATCAGGGTGCCTATTGCAAGGAGAAGGGACATTGGAAAAACGAATGTCCAAAAAGGCAGTCCAATTGGGTTCCCATTCCAACTACAACCCCAGTACCTGGAGAAATGACTGGAGTAGTGAAAGGGGACTCAAGACTGATGGGGACAGGGGGTTGAAGAAATGACATCCACAGCTGACCCCCTGGTTGACATTAAGCTAGGGAATGATGTAGTTAAATTTCTAGTTGATACAGGAACAAGTTACTCCATGTTAAATAGCTATAAAGGACCTATGAGTAAATATTCTGCAACCAGAATTGGTGCGACGGGAAGGCAGGAGGTAAGACCTTTTTTCCAACCCATTACATGCAGAACTGGCAACAAAATGTTTGTGCATAAGTTTCTATACATGCCCCTACCATACCACACCCCTAATGGGAAGGGACCTGTTGAGACAGGCAGGTGGGAATGATGGTCTGGTTGTGGTGAAAAGTGCCTTTTTCAATCACAGATTTAAATAACTGGAAAATAGCTGCCAGAAGTTACAGGGATGACCCGGATAGGATGGCTAGTGCTTTGGAAACAATGAAATTCGGAGGAAGTTACTTAAGCTGCAGGGGGCAGATGCTAGAGATTTCACAAAATTGTTGGATACAGCTTGGGTGGTTTATAGAAATATGGAACAGCAGAAAGAGAAATGGACTGCTAGATTGATTGCTATACTAGAAGGAACTTATGGTTCTCAAAGAGGACCTGGAGGTGGATTTAGAAGAGGTTATGGGACGTGGTAAAGGAATGCCAAAGTCCCTGATAGGAGAAACTCAGTGTGCCTATTGTTAAAAGGAAGGGCACTGGAAATGTTCTCCTTTGAATGGGAGAACCCCGAGATGGGAAGGAAAACTCAGTGTACTTGGACAGCATTTTCACAAGGATTTAAAAAAAAAAAAAAAAAGGCAAAAGAATTAGAATTATGGAGACAAGACAACAGAAAGGGAATAATACTACAATATGTTGAGCTAACAACTCCCAGGAACAATGTCTGGAACTGACGATTAGCCTATTAAATTTCCTCGTACTTAGTGGGTATAGAGCGTCAAAGGAGAAGGCTCAAATTGCACAAGAAACTGTAGCATATTTAGGTTTTGAAATCTTAAACGGACAGAGACAGTAAAGTACTGAAAGGAAGGAAGATATTTGCCAGCTCCCAGAACCTTGAAATGTTCATGAATTAAGAACTTTCCTGGGAATGGTGCTGCATGTGGATTCCTAATTATGGACTGATGATGAAACCTTTATATGAATTGTTGAAGTTATCCAAGGGCTCCCTTCAGTGGACCAATGACAATCGGAGTCTGCTTAAAAGAGCCTTGATGAAAGCCCCGGGTTTCAGGCTGCCTAATTTAGAAAAGCCTTTCAAACTGTACACCTACGAAAAGCAGGCTGTAGCCCTCGATGTCCTGATCCAACGCTTAGGGGACTATGTTAGCAGTGGCATGCTTTTCCAAGCAATTGGATCCAGTGAGTCAGAGATGGCCTGGATGCTTGAGGGCAATGGCTGCTACAGTGTTGCTAATACAAGAGTCCTGGAAGCTCACCATGGGACAAAAAATAACTGTTTATGTTCTGCACGTGGTAACTACGGTATTGGATCAGAAGGGGGGACACTGGCTCTCCCCAGCATAATTTTAAAGTGGTACTTTGTGGGAAAGGAATTCGCAGGTGGCTTCGTGCTGTTTCACACATCCCTGAATTAGAGGTAATGAGGAAACAAGTGGTAGAAACAAAAACTTGAGCAAGGTTGAGATAAAGTAAATTGGCTACAGTGTTAAAGATGAGCTTTGGGCAGTGGCCAATTGCTGGCTGGCTCCAGGCGCGTGTCTGAGGGTCTCTAACCAATTGTATGATAGATTCGGGCGCATGGACAGTGCGTGGGGCTACGTGGAAATTATATGTAGTAGTGAAAAAGGGCAATAAACATCTCCTGTTCAAGAGCCATCAGGAGTCTGTGTGTCATGCATCCCTTCAGTACTTATAGAACCAGATGATGTGACCATCAAGACTACAGCTGTGGTCAACCCTGTCATGTTTCTTTCAACTCGACATGAAGAAAGTAAACCTGAGCATGACTGCTTATAAACAACTAAGGAGTCTATGCAAGTAGACCTGACCTGAGTGATACCCCTTTGCAAGACACAAATTGGGAATTGTATACAGATGGTAGCAGTTTTATGAAGGAAGTAAAAAGAGTATCTGGATATGTAGTCACTACTGTTGAGATGGTAGTGGAAGCTCAAATGTTGCCTCCCAGCACATCAGCCCAGAAGGCCAAATTAATTGCCCTCACTTGAGCTTTGCAGTTAAGCAAAGGCAAACACATAAATATTTGACTGATTCAAAATATGCCTTCGGAGTAGTCCATGCACATGGAGCCATTTGGAAAGAGAGAGTACTACTATGCACAATGGACAGAGATAAAGCATAAGGAAGAAATTTTGAGTTTACTTGAAAGTATACAAGTCCCTGTTGTTGTAGCTGATATGCATTGTAAACCTCACCAATCGGGGTGAACCACCCAAGAAAGAGGAAATAAGCTGTCTAATTTAACTGTGAAACAGTCTGCAGAAAAAGGCAAGGAAAAAGAAGTATTAGCTACAGTGCCACAGAAAAGAGTTTCTCTTCAAAAGAACATGGATCAAAAATAAGGAGGAGTACTCATCAATTATCCAGTGAATTCAATTGAAATGATGCAAATATGAGAAGCTAGTTTAGAGAATCGGGCATTTATCGATTAGTTATTATTAAGACATAATCATGGCTGTGAAGAGTTCAAAGGAATGTGTTGTTTTAATCTCTCTGATAATTCACAGCTATTCAACAGTTAGAGAAATTGGCTTTGGAAGTTTATGAAAGGGAAGGATGGGATCTCTCTTGGTTAACCTCGTGGCTCCCTAATCTAGGATGGCTTAAGCACTTATTTGTAATTATTTTGTTGATTGCTTTAATGATTATAGTCGCTTGCTACTTAATTCAATGTATACTTTTCTGTATCCCAAGAAGACGAAATAAATATGTTGAGACTTAAGGATGTTATATCACCTTAAGTCTCAAAAGGGGGGAGATAGTTGTAATTAGGCATGCACAGAAGAGCCTAAAAAGGAGCCAAGAAGAATGGCACAGCACAATTACACAGCCTATATAGGTTATCATGAATATTCATTAGATATAGAATATGCGTGCATGCAATGTATAAATGTAATGAAGAAACTGGCATTGGGTGTGCTTGATTTGTGGAGAATCCACTGAGCACCCAGGCCTGAATAAATGCAATATCTCTCCTTAGTGTTTGAATTGGCTTATTGCACGCAGGGTAAAAGGATCCACTTTTTCAGACAACACCCCTCCAGGACCACGATAAGACCCAATTTGCATTTACTTGGAAAGGGATACAGTATACCTTTAATAGACTGCCTCAGGGATATTAACACTCCTCTACCATTGCTCATAATGCCTCATCAAAGGTTTTAACAGAAGTCCCCAGTCTACCAGGTGTTACAGTATACCAATATGTCGGTGACATCTTGATAGGAGAAGAAAACTCGAAGGAAATTGGACATACCATGGAAGGTGTATGAGAAAAAAATGTTAAATTTAGGATTAGAAATTCCTCTGTCCAAATATAAGGGACCCGCACAAGAGCTAAAGTTCCTGGGGATCTGGTGGATTAAAGGAGCTGCTTCTATTCCCCCAGAAAAGAAGAGAAATGCTCTAATTTGAAGGAAATAGAGCATGGGCAAAATCCATCTAGCATGAGGGAGTTAGAGCAAGTCCTGGGAATTTTAGGTTATTATTGCTCATCCCTTATACAATTTGCTCAGAAAGGGAAAATCATGAGAATGGACTGAACAGCATGAGAACACATTAGAATTATTAATAAAAGAACTGAGGCTATTCCAGCAGCTAGGTCCTTTACACCTAACCTTATGCGTGTAGAATGGGGATTCAGTGAGCATGGTTCCCATTGTAATTCTGGCAGAAGGGACTAGAAGGACCAGAGAGACCACTAGAGTTTAGTTCCCACTCTTTGAATGACACCAAAATGACATATTCTGATTGTAAGAAACAAAGTTGTGTTTTTGCAGTAGAATGTGTTTTTGCAGTGGAAAATTCCACTAACCTTGCATATACAACCCCCTTGGGCAGCCTGTACCAGTGTTTCATCACTCTCACCGTAAAAAAGTTTTGTCTCATATTTAAGCAGAACCTCCTATGTTCCACCTTGCACCCATTGCCCCTTGTCCTATCATTGGATGTCACCGAGAAGAGCCTGGCTCCATCCTCCTGACACTCCTTTACATATTGATAAACATTAATAAGGTCACCCCTCAGTCTCCTCCAAGCTAAAGAGACCTAGCTCCCTCAGCCTTTCCTCATAAGGGAGATGCTCCACTCCCTTAATCATCCTTATTGCTCTGTGCTGGACTCTCTCAAGCAGTTCCCTGTCCTTGAACTGAGGGGCCCAGAACTGGACACAGTATTCTAGATGTGGTCTCACTAGGGCAGAGTAGAAGGGGAGGAGAACCTCTCTCAACCTACTAACCACACCCCTTCTGATACAGCCCAGGATGCCATTGGCCTTCTTGGCCACAAGGGCACAGTGCTGGAAATTCCACTAACCTTGCATATTCAAATTCCACTAACCTTGCATATTCAAAATTGATTGTGCAGGCATGACAGTGGCATAGCAGTGGGGACTATGTTAAGCAGTAAGGGGAAGGTCCCACTGTCCCAAATTAAGGAGGATAGCTAAGAAAAACAGGACAAGCACTGAGAAATCAGTAAAAACAAAAATCATGGGCCCTCTAGTCATGAGAGAAAGAAAAAAAAAAAGAAAAGGAGAAATTAATGGTTAGTCAAATTAAATTGTACATATATGATATAGCAATGTGTCGAGTAGCTTGTGAACCTGTAGTACTCAGCCAATGAGGAAACAGGGAAGGAATCAAGTATCAGGTAATAGGGAATATAAGGTTATGATATACTTTTACTGTGCTCTTCTACTTGCAGGACGCCCACCACTGCAATTGCAAATAAAAATGCTACTTCACTGAGATACTCGCCTGAGCCTATGTTATTGGCTACAGAGTGTTTCTCACAAGATCTTGAAAAAGGCTTGCTGTCCCTAATGCAAGCAGTGAAACAGGTGGAACAGAGAAGAAAAGGACAGGTGCTGATCTCTTCTCTCTGGTAACCCGCAATAAGACCCAAGGGAATGGCTTGAAGCTGCAACAGGGGAGGTTCAGGCTGGATATCAGGAAAAGGTTTTTCACCAAGAGGGTGGTTGGGCACTGGAACAGACTCCCCAGGGAAGTGGTCATGGCACCAAGCCTGACAGAGTTCAAGAAGCATTTGGACAATCTCAGACACATGATCTGATTTTTTAAATATTTTTTTTTGGTGTTCCTCTGGGAACCCAGGAGTTGGACTCGATGATCCTTATGGGTCCCTTCCAACTCAGATATTCTATGATTCTATGACAGAACATGTTCATCCAGGGACCTTTCTCTCTCCTAGATATAGTTCGTAAAGTTACACCGCCACCTGCAGGCATTGCCCAGAAACCTGGGCTGTAAATGGTATGCCTATCTGGAAGGTATCAATGAAATTATGCCTATTACAGAAGACAACATTAAAGTATGTAATTTGCAGAAAGATATAGACAGCACTTTGTTATTCCAAAACCAGACAAGCAAACCATCTCCAATTCAGGAGGCACCTCATCTGAGGGAAGGCAGTGACCTTGAAGGAGCATGGTTCACCAGTGTATCATCCTATAGGCAAAACAGTGAGTGGAATTATAAGTCTGTGGCACTGGAAGCGGCCACAGGGGAAAGGTTAAGTGAAACAGGTGGAGGAAGTGTGCAAATAGGAGAGCTTAGGGCATGCTATTAGCTGCACAATATGGCGCCAGCCATATCTACATAGACTCATACACTGCTTTCAAGGGAGCCACAGAGTGGATAGGCCACTGGGCAGCCAATGACTGGAAAGTAAATAGAGTCCCAGTCTGGCAAACTGACAGCTGGAAGCAATTGCTAGAAATAAGAGAACAAAGGGTGCTGCACATTGGTCTGGTAAAAGAGCATGATTGGTCAGCTTCCACTACTGCCAATTGAACCAACAAGTGGATAGCCTTACATGACTATGGAAAATTGATGTCATGAGTGATGACCACTAATGGGAACACTTACTCGAATGGTTGCATGTAAAATGAGGCCACACCCAACAAACCAACTTGTATCAAGAAGGCATAGCCCGAGGATGGCCTGTATCAGTGAAGTTGTGCAAACAAGTGGCCATTGCCTGTTCACAATGTCTTTTGAGACTGAAAAAAAACCCACATCAAACATTTGAGTAAAGTGCCTCCCCTACATATCCAGGACAGAAAAACACTGTGGCACACCTGGCAGATCGACTATGTAGGTCCACTGTGACCCTCAGGGGGTAAAAAATACATATTGGTGGGGGTAGATGTCATCTCAGGAATTACCATAGCCACATAGCCACAGTAGTTGCAGCTTCCACTGGAGAAAGTACAGTCCATAGCTTAAAGGAATGGTTTACTACAATCCCCCTTCCAGAGGAGATTCAGAGTGATAACGGATCAATTTTTACAGCTGTAGTTATACAAGACTGGGACAAGGAGGAGTGATCTGGTGGGTATTCCATACTCCATTCTATCCCCAGGCCAATGGTATTGTTGAACGGACTAATGGGTTAGTCAAGCGATTTGCTAAAACCCATGAATCTGGATGGCATCTGCGACTGTCCAGTGTCATCTATCAATTAAATAATAGATGGAGTGGAGATAGTTGTCCAAAGATGAAAGCTTTTTGTGCTTCTGCTACATTTTTGGTACTAAAGGCAGATGTAAAACTGAGGAAATACCCTACTGGCTTTTATGCAGGTCAGCTTGTGCTGGTTAAAATGCCTCAGATTGGGACAGTGTTAATGGTATTAACAACCCCAAAGAACCTTTACACTTGGGAAGTGAAAGATAGTTCCAGGAAACTACATCGAATCAGCACTAGATGGTAGTACCCACCTTTTAACCTAAAATCTGCTGGTTGGATAACAACCGAGCACCTTTTCTTTTGTCTGTTCCCAGTTACTCTAAATGCTGTTTTCTACACCTGGGATCACAGACTCCCCTATACCAATCTAGAGTGTTCCCAAGCAGAGTTGATTTTATTTGTTGGGTATTTCTGTTTTTTGTCTTATCTGTAAACCAAAACTGTAATACCAGCCATCATTAGGGAAGGGGAAGGAGGAACCTTACCCACTGAAATTCGCAAAGAAATCTGGGATAATGCATCAGAGTTTGAAAAGGAGTTTCAATTCTGGTGGCAATTAATCAACTTCACTTATCATTCAAAGTACAAAAAAAAATGTTGGCTTTGTCTTTACTATATGCAATGCTTCGATATATACCATATACCCAATTACTGTGCTAGGATTAGAACCCAGAGCATGTGCCCAACGAAATGTAAATAAATGGCAAACTGTTGATGTTAATACATGTGTTGTTCGAGAACAACAAGGTTTCATTTGTGAGAGTAACACCCTTAAAGCTCAAGATACCTGTCTAGATACAGAACAGAATATCTGCTGCTTTGAAATACATCCCAATGAGATTCCTGGAACGGTAGTTCTATACATTGGGAAAGGGTGTGTATGTATACAAACATTATGTAAATCCTTGTTAATAGATGATATTGTTAATAGTGTTACTAATCACTCTGATATTTCTAACTTTTCCATAATCATAGATTGTGATTTTAATTTCTCTGCACCCATAATTACTCATGAAGATTTGTCTTTTGACTATATGCTATATCATGAACTGCAACCAGCACCTATTGGAATGTATTTGACCCTAGTCAAGCGACCCCTCCACCATCCTGACCTGGCAAGCCTCCTACAACAGGCACAGAGAACAGGACAAAAGACTCTTATCACAGTCCATCAATGACAGTGAAGAAATACATCAAGTGTTGGAGAGTTAGGAAGGACAGAGAATATCAAAAGTGGGAAGTCCACATATACCCTTAACATGATAAGGATTAAAATAAATAGTAAATTAAAAAAGACTTTTCATTCTAGTTATTGAAACATATTCTGTCCTGATGCATCAGAGTGGCATGAGAGTAGACCCTTTCAGAAAAAGGGCACAAAGTACTTGAAATCTAGTTGAGATGAAAACCAACACAGAATTTAGCTGATAGTCCAAAAACTCAGAACTAGTTATAAACTATCAAACCTCAATCAAATTTCCCCACAGCTACCTAAAAAAAAGACAAAGTTCAAGTTTACACAAAAGCATGGGAGAACACTGTATCTTGTCTCTGTCAGAGGGAAAAAAAAATAATAATTTAAAGTAGAACAGGACTGAAGCTGAAATAGAAAATAAAACTAACAAATTACCTATATCAGAAGTAAGCCCACCTGTTCATCACTTCGATGATAGTCATTATCTTCTTCTTTTTCTTCAGAAGTTTCTTTGTTTGAATTTTCATCTGTTTTAGTTTCACCTTCAAGAATAAAGCAGAGCATTAAATTAGACATCTCAGATGACAATTAATCCTGAAACAAAGTCAAGACTAGTCAAGAGCAACTCGTTTTTTCTTTTTTGTTGTTGTTGTTGGTTTGTTGTTTTTTTTGTGTTTGTTTTTCAAAGTAATTAGGTTTGTCAGAACATGATCAGCTTCTCTTCTAACCAGGAAAAAGGTTGGAAAACAGCTTTATTCTTGGTAGCAGAAACGTATGTAATGCGTCTACCCTTCCTGGACATTAATCCAAAGCTTCCCAAAAAAGGCTTCTTGTCAATTCAAAACACCTTGCTATAAATTTATCAGGGATCATTCACTATTGTGTACAACTGGTATGCTCTCCTGACAGTCATAAATTTCAGAATTCTTTTGCCCTAGAATAAATACACACACACCTTAATATAACCACCACATCATTTCTGAAATTAATGTCAGTACAGTTCAGTACTGGAATAAAAAATAACGTAATAACTTAATAAAAAATAACCCTGCCTCCAAGTCATGGCCATCTACTTAAGCAACATCAGCTGCCAATAGGCCCACACAGTCAAAATGGGAACAAGTATATAGTGCAGCGCTCAATATAACCAGCTCTGCTAGCAGCCCAGAAGCAGAGTATCATCATAGAGCTCCCACATAGATACTAATGAAGATCTTCACCAGGAACGCATTACAGCCAGCTAAAAGAACATATTCTATAAACAAGTCTGATGCAAAACAACAATACTGGACTCGGTGAGTTCAAAGATGGTGAGCACATATATAGTCCAATATACATGCACAAACAAGCATTGTACAGTATTATACAATTACATGTGTTAATAAATATTAGCTAGACACCTAGCTATGACAGATCCTTTCAGCAGTTTAATGGCAGTCTGTTTCCCACCCCCCCTACCCCAAGACAGAATAAACATAAGACCATTTACCACTGAGATATGAATCTAGATGTTGCTTTGAAGAGCATGTCTCCCCTTTGATGTCCCCTGGTACTTCCATACCCAGTTTGTGATAGAATTCCTTCTGCTTTTTCATTTCCGCTGTTTACAATTGTACATATTAGTTATGTAATAAAGTTATAGCCCAATATTTATCAAGGTATTCTAAAATGCTCCTCTGACCTGTAAAAGAAGCTTGTCAGGCAGAAAGTAGTATTAGCACTTTTTGCTACTTCTCTGCTCTTGCTGCCATAATCGCATTACCCTAGATCTTATTCTTGAGAGGCATAATATTACCAAGTCATTTGCAGAGCTATTATTACACCATTATGTTATTATAGATAAAATAGATTTTAAATACTATACCATACTTTGTATTTCCTCCTTCAGTATTTCTGTCAAAACATTGGTTTTGAATGTTTATGCTTATTTCAATAAGGCCAAGTGCAAGGCGCTGCATCTCAGTTGGGGCAACTGCCAGTATCAGTGCAGACTAGGGCATGAATGGATTGAGAGCAGCCCACAGAGAAGGAATTGGGGGTACTAGTGAATGAAAAATTGACTATAAGCCAGCAATGTGCACTTGCAGCTCAGAAAGTTAATCATATTCTGGGCTGTATCATAAGAAGTGGCCAGCAGTTTGAGGGAGGTGATTCTCCCTGTCTACTCTGCTCTCTTGATACTCCACCTGGAGTACTTCATACAGGTCTGGGGCCCTCAGCACAAGAAAGACTTGGACCTGTTCTGTTAGAGTGGGTCCAGAGGAGGACCACGAATATGATCAGAGGGTTGGAACACCTCTCAGACTGAGAGAATTGTGGTTGTTCAGTCTGGAGAAGAGAAGGCTCTGGGGAGACCTTAGAGGGGCCTTCCAGTACCTAAAGGGGAGCTACAGAAAAGCTGTGGAGGGACTCTATCAGGGAATGTAGCAATAGGACTAAGGGGTAAAGGTTTTAAACTGAAAGAGTATAGATTTAAATTAGACATTAGGAAGAAATTATTTACTATGAGGATGGTGAGGCACTGGAAGAGGTTGCCCAGAGAAGTTGTGGATGCCCCATCCCTGGAAGTGTTCAAGGCCAGGTTGGACAGGGCTTTGGGCAACCTGATCTAGTGGTTGGCATCCCTGCCCATGGCAGAGGGGTTGGAACTAGATGATCTTTAAAGGTCCTTTCCAACCCAAATCATTCTATGATTCTATGATTTATGATTTTTCAATATCTTAGAAACAATTTAAAAACAATCCCTTTACCTAAACTTGCTTATAAATGTCTGATATTGTCCTCATTTGACAGCTTGATTGGATTCTACTTAAATAAAAGTAGCAACACACCACTGAAAAATAATACTGAATAATTAATATAAAGCATTCCTTTAGTTCAACAGATGCATGGTCCAAATAGATTATGAAAGAACAAATGTTTTGCTAGCAAGTACCTTGGTATTTAAGTATGTTTTAGGAGAAGAAAATTTAACTGAAAATAAAAATTACACTAGATTAATATTCTGTCTCTTAGAACTCTGCAAACCTGGCAGAAAAGACATGAATACATACACAGTTTAAAGAAGAATGTATGCAATATAGAGAATGCCAACATGAAAACTTTGTAGTGCTATTTAGGTTAACAAAATGTTACTTTTCACCGAAACAAACACTAGTATTTTCATTACTGACTTTTCAGTAATGCTGCTAGTACAAGTCTAAAACAGAAAAAAGCACTGAAGTATAGAGAAGTAGTGCTAGAACTGGAACAAGTGAAGATGGTATTTTTCATCTTTCCATGAATACTTTTCCTCACTTCCTCCTTTCATTAATGAAAAGGAACTATGTGTAAATCTAACATTCAGTAAAAACAGGTCATACAGAAAACTTACCTTCTTGGAGGCCTGGCACAAGTTTGTAAACAATATCTTGCATTGTTCTATCATGACTAGCAGGGAAAAAAAATGAAGGTTTAAATTAGCCATCTTGATTCAAAACATTTCTCTTTAAGAGATTCCATATTAAATTGACTCCACAAACCTCCGAAGTCTTGTAAGAAATATACTGATTTCGGATAACTGAAATGTCTAACAGAAGACGACAGTAACAGGAAAGGAATGCAGACAAGGTTCAGGCTAAGACAAGAACTGAAAAAAAATTAAATTGACAGAAGTTTAACAGAAATGCTAAGAAGGATGGTCTTTACGTTGCAAAGGAAGGAATCCTGTAAGAAACGTTTCTACCAGCATGTATATCAGTAACATACTCTCGAAATTCTTTGAAAAATTTGACAAAAGTATGTTTAGCTTTTCTGTTTCTAGACTCTAGACACTTGTCCTGGTTTCAGCTATGATACAATTAATTTTCCTCCTAGTAGCTGGTAGGGTGCTGTGTTTGGGATTTAGGATGAGAATAATGTTGATAACACACTGATATTTTAATTGTTGCAGAGTAATGCTTACACTAAGCCAAGGACTTTTCAGCTTCTCACTCTGTCCTGCAAGTGGGCAGGCTGGGAGTGCAGCAGGAGCTGGGAGGGGACAGACCCAGGACAGGTGACCCAAACTGGCCAAAAGGATATTCCACACCATCTGACGTCATGCTGAACAATTAAGATGGGGGGAGGCTGGCCAGGATGGGGGGACTGACTGCTTGGGGATAGGCTGGGCATTGGTCAGCAGGTGGTGAGCAATTCCATTGTGCATCACTTGTTTTGTACACGTTATTATTAGTAGTACTATTATTATTATTACTTTATTTTCTGTCCTAATAAACTGCCTCTGTCTCAACCCACAGGCTTCATTTTTCTGATTCTCTCCCCCCATCCCAGAGAGGGAGGGGGGCGGGTGAGCAAGTGGCTGTGTAGTGCTTGGCTGCCGGCTGGGTTAAACCACAACTACACTTTTCTTTTAATAGAAATTATACTGCTTCTTATCCCTTTTAATTAATCTCTCACGTTGCTAGGTTTTTAGCTATCCATACTGGGATTTTTAAAAAACATGAGGAAAGGAGCCTATAGGGGAAAAAAAAGGAATGGAGCAAAGAAAAAAAAAAGTGTTTGCTCTTAATCAAAATTTTACTCAAGAGCACCATCATGTAGCACAGAATCCCATCTAGCAAAAAAGGGTGTAACAAAAAGGACAGACTGATCCAAAACATAAGACAGGAACTGGGAGAGCAGGACTAGTTAAGATTCTAAACTTCCATTCTTCAACTCACCTAGGTAGCACTCTGATGTTTTCAACCTGTTTCAAAGTGTAAATACAAGCTGCCCTTTTCTGGATTACTCTAAAACAAGTCATTGCCTGAAAGGACCAGAACATTACACTGAATTCCAAACTATAAATAAAATTCAATACAAGCTAAAATTTCATCTTCAGCTGCTACCAGGGCATTAGCTCCAGAAGAGATTACAGTACCAATCTCCAGCTTTGACTCTCAGGTTAGGATTTTTAAGTGCCATTTACAGTTTGCAGGTACATCTCCCAAAACATTTCAAAGTAAATGAATGATATTAGCCACCAGCATGAGAGAAGAGAGAATTTAACAGTATTCTTAGCCATGACACATGAGTTTCATGACTCCTGTGTTTGTTCAACGTATTCCCCAGATGGCTGGGTGTTATGGTTTAAACACCGGTAGGTAGCCGAGCACCATGCAGCTACTGTCTCACTCCCCCTCCTCAGCAGGACAGAGGGAGAAAATATGATGGAAAAAATCGTGGGTTGAGATAAGGACAGGGAGATTGCTCATTAATTACCATCACAAGCAAAAACAGACTCAGCAAAAGGGAGATTAAATTAATTTAATGCCTATTATCAACAGATCAGAGCAGTGAGAACTAAAAGCAAACTAAAAACACCTTCCCCCCATCCACCCTCTTCTTCCTCTTCCCCCCCGAGGGGTGCAGGGGAAAGGAGAATGGGGGTTGGTGTCAGTCCATAATGCTTTGTCTCTGCCACTCTGTGGTAGTTTTACACTGCTAGGCAGCTGAGCTCCACTACAACCGCTCTCTCACTCTCCTTCCTCAAAGGAAAAGGGGGAGAAAATACGATGAGAAGGGCTCAAGGGTTGAGATAAGGACAGGGACGTGACTCAACAATTATCATCACGGGCAAAACAGACTCAGCATAGGGAGACGAGAGAAATTTATTACCTATTACTAGCAAGCTAGAGAAGTGAGAAACAAAGAAAAACTGAAAACACCTTCCCCCCCATCCACCCTCTTCCACCTCCTCCCCCCAAGTGGTGCAGGGGAACAGGGAAATGGGGGTTGCAGTCAGTCTTCTCCTTCGCCTCTCCTTCATGGTCAGTCTCTTCCCCTGCTCCAATGTGGGGTCCCTCCCACGGGACGCAGTCCTTCCCGAACAGATCCTGCATGGGCTTCCTATAGGCAACAGCTCTTCAAGAACTGCTCCAAATATAGGTCCGTACCACAGGGTCTATCCATCAGGACCAAACTGATCCAACATGGGTCCCCCACGGGCGGCAGCTCCTGCCAGATCACCTGCTCTTGTGTGGGCTTCTTTCCATGGGCTACAGGTTTGATCCAGAGTCTGCTCCTGTGGGAATTCTCCACAGGCTATAGCCTCCTTCAGGTCATATACATCTGCTCCACCGTGGGCTCCTCCACAGGCTGCAGTATAGAAATCTGCTCTGCTGTGGTACACCATGGGCTGCAGGGGGACAATCTGCTTCACCATGGTCCTCTCCACAGGCCCCAGGGGAAATTCAGCTCTGGTGACTGGAACACTTCCTCCCCCTCCTTCTTCACTGAACTTGGTGTCTGCAGTTCTCACTCCTCATTCTCCCATCTGCTGTAGAGCAGCAGTTTTTTCCCCTTTCTTAAATCTACTCTCACAGAAGTGCAACCAATATCACTTATTGTCTTGGCTTTAGCAAGTGGCGGGTCCCTTTGGAGATGGCTGAAACTGGCTCTTATCTAACATGGAGCAGCTTCTGGATTCTTCTCACAGAGGCCACCCCTGCAGCCCCCTACTACCAAAATCTTACCACGTAAACCCACTACATAGTCCTTCATTGTCATGCTCTTCCCCTATTCCAGCATGGGGTACCTCCCATGGGATGCAGTCCTTCCTGAACTGATCCTACATGGGCTTCCCACAGACTGCAGTTCTTCAAGAACTTCTCCAGCATGGGTCCGTACCATGTGGTGCAGTCCTTCAGGAATGGACTGCTCCAGCTTGGATACCCCAGGGGCTGCAGTTCCTGCTAGACAACCTGCTTGTCCATGGACTGGCGCACGCTTCGTTGGGTTAGAAACTGGCTGGATAGCCGGGCCCAAAGAGTCGTGGTGAATGGAGTCAAGTCCAGTTGGAGGCCAGTCACTAGTGGCGTCCCACAGGGCTCGGTGCTGGGGCCGGTCCTCTTTAATATCTTCATTGATGATCTGGACGAGGGCATCGAGTGCACCCTCAGTAAGTTTGCAGATGACACCAAGTTAGGTGCGTGTGTCGATCTGCTTGAGGGTAGGAAAGCTCTGCAGGAGGACCTGGATAGGCTGCACCGATGGGCTGAGGCCAACTGTATGAAGTTCAACAAGGCCAAGTGCTGGGTCCTGCACCAGGGGCGCAATAACCCCAAGCAGAGCTACAGGCTGGGAGATGAGTGGTTGGAGAGCTGCCAGGCAGAGAAGGACCTGGGAGTAATGGTGGATAGTTGGTTGAATATGAGCCAGCAGTGTGCTCAGGTGGCCAAGAAGGCCAACGGCATCCTGGCTTGTATCAGAAACAGTGTGACCAGCAGGGCTAGGGAGGTGATTGTCCCCCTGTACTCGGCTCTGGTGAGGCCGCACCTCGAGTACTGTGTTCAGTTTTGGGCCCCTCGCTACAAGAAGGACATCGAGGTGCTTGAGCGGGTGCAGAGAAGGGCGACGAAGCTGGTGAGGGGCCTGGAGAACAAGTCCTACGAGGAGCGGCTGAGGGAGCTGGGCTTGTTCAGCCTGGAGAAGAGGAGGCTCAGGGACAACCTTATCGCTCTCTATAGGTACCTCAAGGGAGGCTGTAGCGAGGTGGGGGTTGGTCTGTTCTCCCACGTGCCTGGTGACAGGACGAGGGGGAATGGGCTTAAGTTGCGCCAGGGGAGTTTTAGGTTGGATATTAGGAAGAACTTCTTTACTGAAAGGGTTGTTAGGCATTGGAACAGGCTGCCCAGGGAAGTGGTGGAGTCACCATCCCTGGAAGTCTTCAAAAGACATTTAGATGTAGAGCTTAGGGATATGGTTTAGTGGGGACTGCTAGCGTTAGGTTAGAGGTTGGACTCGATGATCTTGAGGTCTCTTCCAACCTAGAAATTCTGTGTGTGATTCTGTGTGTGATCCTCTCCACAGGCTGCAGCTGCCCAGGCCCAAATTGCTCCTGCATGGGCTGTCTATGGGCTGCATCTTCCTTCAGGCAATATCCACCTGCTCCAGTGTGGGGTCCTCCATGGGCTGCAGTGACATGGTACACCATGGGAAGCAGGGGGACAACCTGCGTCACCATGTTCCAACAATCTCAGCTCTGGTGCCTGGAGCGCCTCTTCCCCTTCCTTCTTCACAGACCTTGTCTGCAGGATTGTTCCTCTCACAGCTGCTGTGCACTGTTTCTTAGCCTTTCTTAAATATGCTATCACAGAGGCACAACCACCATTGCTCAGTGTCAGGTCCCTTTTTGAGCTGGCTGGAACTGGTTCTTATCTAACATGGGGCAGTTTCTGGTCTCTTCTCACAGAGGCCACCCTGCAGCCCCACCCCCCCCCCAAAAAAAAAAAATAAAAAAAAAAATCTTGCCATTTAAACCCAATACAATGGGGATGAATTAGATCACAGATTTTTGTAACTACAACATAATACAAAGTTCCTCCCTATTAATTCTCTACTGAAAAAACACCAACTTCCAAAAGAGGTTGCACAAAGGCTATCTGTTTTTATCTTGAAGGGGCAGTGTTCTGTAACTGCCTCAGGAAAATACTTCCCCTAGGAGGACATCCTTATTTTTCAAAGCAATAGAGAAAAAAAAATAGAATAAAGAATGGGATCAATTTTTAAACAGACAATACTGTACATTCAGTGTCCATAAACAACTGTCAAATCCACTTCTAACTTTTCAATTAGAGGTCAAGTTCTCAGGCCTCTCTTAGCATTGAAAACAGCCTTCTGAATCAATACACGGAAGCATTCCTGTAGCTTTACAGAGGACAACCACACTGTGTGGTTTTCATGCCATTTGTTTCTTCTTGCCTACTGGCATGGATTTGTCATCGCTGTTTTGTCATACTTCAGAATACACTTTAGTATAGTCTCTATGTCATTCTCAAAAGGTATAAGGAAAATCTTATTTCAGACTCCTGAAGGGGACTTAGTTTTGAGCAATTCGGAAAGTTTTTATAGGACATCCAGAATTGTCAGTGAAAGTGGAGAGAATCAAATTAATTTTCTGCAACCATTCCTTCAAAAGCTGCACTAGAACCAAGACAGGCACATTTGAAGCAGTGTCACAAACAAAAAGAAACTGCATTGAGGTAAACAAGTCTATTCAACATGCAGCAGCTATTGTGAACACACTATCTCAATACATTTATATCAGTGGAAGTTGAAATTGTACAAATCTCTAGTGCAGATCCAGCCAAGTCAGGTGGTGTCCTGGTTTCAGTTAGAACAGAATTAATTTTCTTCCTAGTAGCTGGTGGAATGCTGTGTTTTGGCTTAGGATGAGAAGAGTGCTGATAACACCCCGATGTTTTAATTCTTGCAGAGCAGTGCTTACACCAAGCCAAGGACATCTCAGCTTCTTGCTCTGTCCTGCCAACAGGCAGGCTGGGGGTGCAGTAAGAGCTGGGAGGGGACAGACCCAGGACAGGTGACCCAAACTAGCCAAAGGGGTATTCCATACCATCTGACGTCATGCTAAACAATATATAGGGGTGGCTAGCCGGGGGGAGGGCTGGACTGCTCGGGGTTAGGCTGGGCATCGGTCAGCAGGTGGTGAGCAATTGCATTGTGCATCACTTGTTTGTACATATTATTATTATTTTCCTATTATCTCCATTGTATTATTATTGTTATTGTTATTGTTGTTATTATTATTATTATTGTTATTGTTGTTGTTGTTGTTATTATTATTATTATTATTATTATTATTATTATTATGTTGTTATTATTTTATTGTTGTTGTTATTATTATTTTCCTGTCTTATTAAACTGTCTTTATCTCAACTCACGGGCTTCACTTTCCATTTCTCTCCCCCGTCCCAGAGAGGGAGGGGGAGGGGGACCGAACGGCTGCGTGGTGTTTAGCCGCCGGCCGGGTTAAACCACAACAGGTGGTATAAACATTTGACTGATATCTTTGAAATATTTAAAATAAGAGGAAATCATTGAAGAAAAATAAAGGTAATGTACAAATAAACACAAAATACACTGAAAAAGAAGGAAATTAAGATATAACACCCCAATCATGTTAGGTCATGCAGTAAGGGAGTTCTATGTGGGAATGAAAAGAAGTAGGCACAAACCTTATATTCAGAGATTGTTCCATTTAAGAGGTTGAAGCCACTAGTCTAACTTTTCTGCTGCCATATTTCTCATCTGTACCTATGAACTAAACAGTTCTTTGAAAGACTAAATCAACAATAATGCTATGTATTTACGGTCTTTGAACATACCCTCTATGTCACTGAAAACCACTGTCCAACTGACAGTTATTTTTCTAAAGATTTTGGAAAAGTGTAATTCAAGTATATGTTCCATATTTGTAACTTCTATGATCCAGGCATACAAAACTAAAAGTCACTAAAAGTGACTAAATCTCATTAAACTTCTCTCAGGAATTAAACAATAAAGTCTATTGTGTTTGTCTGATTTACTTTAGAAGAACTGCAAATTCACAGAAAAATTCAATACCTTACCTCCTTTATATAAATATTTTATCCTCTAATCAACCTTCTTTATATATATTTAAAATTCTGATAAGCAAATTTTAAAATATCTAAAGAGAAACTTTGCTATATTTGAGAGGTTTATACAGTCCAGAGAGTAACTGGTTGTGCTTTACACTTTCATACTGCACACTTACCCGATATACTGTAATGGATGGCTCTGGTGTATAACTATCCTACATGTTGGACAGGTGTTGTTTTCCTCCAAATACTTCACCAAGCAGCTTCTACAGACTAATAACAAGAACATTAATAAACAAGAAAAAATAAAACAAGATGTAGTTTGAAGAAAAAGAAGCTTGCTATATACAGTTTAAGAACCACATGGCACTGTAATCATGAAGTTAATTTGTGACCTCAACCGCTCCTCCTCCTCCTATGTCTTCCCCTCTAGGCCCTTCACCATCTTAGTAGCCCTTCTCTGGACACTCTCCATTGGACCAACCCTAGCAGCTTTACTCACTAAGCCCAGGGAGTGAGCATTGGAATCTACTCCAGTGGAATATTCTAGCAGATCCAGTTGCAAGGGTGAGGCCCAAACCTGTCTGAACCACATAAACAGAAGAACCAAACTCATCTTGTAAAAAACACAATCACTTGCCAACAGCAGATCCTCCAGTTCAGAATAAGCAGATACCAACCTCCTAAACTCAGCTCAGCACGTCAGCTCAGTTTGTCACAGACAAAGTAAAAAGATACAAATGGGGAAACACTTTTTCAACATCTGTTTTTGAAAAAGCTGTCCCCTACCCTTCCACTCATAACATGAGGCTATGTGTCTCCTCAGAATTAATACCATAAGTCTAAGGATGAAACCAAAAGCAATAAAACTTTCTGAAAACATAAATTCATAAGACATAATCCACAAGGAAAAGCAAAGCAAAGCAAAGAAAAGAAAAAGAAGAGGGCAGTAAAACCTCCCTGGCTTCTCAAGAAAGCCCTGTAGGTTTGCTCTAAAAATTCATTGCTATATACAAACTAGAGAAATGGCATGGCCTATGTGAAACATGCTTGCAGTGCATGTTTTAGGGTTGCAAATAAATAAATAAGTACATTTTAGAACAATGAAAAAGTGACCCTCTAGCAAGACCAAATGCAATACTTAACGGCAGCCTTACAGGATTTGGGACCTAACAAAGCAACTCCTAGATTAGGTTTCTAAATGCTTTACTCCAAACAGAACACTGAGGAACTTTAGATTTGGAGCACAGGGAGAAGGAGCTCAAGAATGAGCTAAAAAAGAAAAGCAAATACATTAAAGCTGATGAACAGCATCTATAAATCAAATGCAGTGGAAAAAATGATCTCTGGCAAATCTGAAACACCATACATGTATAATCTCTGTAGAGCATGCCACATTTCTTCTAGTATTCAACAGGAAAACTACATTCCTGAATATACATTGCTGTTGATTATATATATGTTTTAAAGTTTCCTCTCCCTATTTGTCTCATGAGACAATATATATTGCTTTATTGAAAAATTGTAAGTGCATAGCAAAGCTTGCATTATTCTGGTTGAAAAACAGTAAATTTTGAAACTTCAACTACAAACTGTTAAAACATCTAGTATATCAAGTACAAAAACAATTTTAGCTTATTCACAGAATTATATTCCTACTTACAAGTATGTAAGCATTCTGTTACAGTGGTAGCATCAATCAGGTATCCATTGCACAATTGACATGTTATGTGGGCATTAATGTCCCAAAGCTTAATCTTTCTAGTCATCATCTTTGGTATCTGTAAAAAAAATAATAAAAATAAATCACCCACACATTAGATAGGAACTCAGATGTACCAATGACGTAAAAGTAGTTTTGGAATGAATTATTAACTATAATTCACATTAATCATATGCTTATGCAGAGAGCTTCAGGTTCTTGTATACTCATGCACATATTTTGAATGAGTACCAAACTTTTAAAGGATGATAAAAATTAATGGTGAAATAATTGAAATCTACACTATTTTACATGTCCAGATTTCAGAATGGAAGACTCCTAGTACATTACTAATACTGCTCTCCTACTTACCAAATGTGGTGGGTTAGTCTTGACTAACAGCCAACCTTCCACACAGCTGCTCATTCATTCCCCCTCCTCAACAGGACGGGTGGGGAAATAGGAAGAATGGGAACAAGAAAGCTTGTGGTTTGAATAAAGACAAGGAGATTGCTTACCAATTACCACTGCAGGCAAAACAGACTCAACTTGTGGAAAATTAACTTTATAGCCAACAAAAATAAAATTGTAATTACTAAGTCAGGTAGTGGGAAACAAAAAGACAAACATTAAAACAACACCTTTCCTCATCCCCCTTTCCTTTATCTAACTTCACTCCTTCACTCCAGACTCTTCTACCCTCCTGAGTGGCACGTGGGAAACGGAGTGGGGAGTTACAACCAGTAATGGTTTCTCTCTGCTATTCCTTCTTCCTCATGCTTTTCCTCTACTCTGGTATGAGTTCTCCACAGGCAGCAGTTCCTTCAGGAATATCCATCTGTTCTGGCATGGGTTATCCACAAACCGCAGGGAATATCTGCTCCAGTGCCATGGAGCAAGCAACTCCTCCTCCTCTGATTTTGGTGTTGCCTCTGTTTTCTTACTCTTTGTTCCCAACTTCTCTTTCTGTAGTGCTTTCTGCCCTTTCTTAAAGATATATTCACAGAGGTGCCACAAACCTTGCTGATGGACTCATCTTTGACATGTGGTGGGTCTGTTGCAGAGATGGTTATATCCAGAACATGGCAGTCCCTGACATCTTCCCACAGAGGTCTAACCACACTAAGTTTTGGCATCTCTATATGGTTAGAGCATGATTTTTAATTCATATCTGAAAAAGGGATCTGAAAAGTAAAATTAAAAGGGTTTCTGAAAAGGTAAAAATCAAATTAAATAAAGAAAACATGACAAACTAAAACTGTTGTCCCACCAGTAGAGCTACACCCTGTTTTATTAAAAAATGTGAAGTACAGACCTTTTTTTTCCCTCCCTTACAGATTAAAGGGTGCTACAACCACCATTAAAGAGAAGGCATTTGGAATTTAAAAATGAAATAGCTTTTTAAAAATATTTTTTGACAACATTGCTTATCACTGTTACTGAAAACAGGCTACAAAATGCATGCCTTAATGAAACAAAGAAATGCTTTAAAATGCTGTTTTAGAAGAAGCAATGCCAGATATATTTGTAACTGTTTAGAAAGACAAGAAGAAACTTGCAGCAAAATGGTACATTATAAAGATGTAAGTTTGATTAGACTACAGATACTAACCAACCTAATAGAGATTTAGATTAGACTAGACATACTAACCAACTGATGTGCTTCGCAACTTTGTTTTTGTTTTTAATCTGAAAAGTGAACATTGATTTAACATTCAAAGTACTATTAAGTCACCTTTATCCTTTCTCTTTAAAGTAACATCTGAAATCAGAAGTTCTGAGCCAACCATGAGGTTATTCCCATTTGAGCTGTTTTGTTTAAAGAGGAAAAGAGAAAATAATTCTAAAAAAAAAAACAAAACACACAAACTACTGAAACATATAAAGAAGAAATGAGAGGACTCAAATTACCACCTTAAATGAGACATTAAAATTAGGAGCAACAATTAAAAATACTTTAGAAAAAATGTATTTAGGAATTTATCAGGTTTATATCATATAAGAGGAAAGCGCATATTGCAAAGTGAATTAAATAATCATCCATTAACTATTTTTTCCTCCTAATTGTACTGGATCTAGCTGGGATGGAGTTAACTTTCTTCATAGCAGCCTACATGGTGCATCGCATTTGTCACTAAAACAGTGTTGATAACAGACCAATGTTTTGGCTACTGCTGAACAGTACTTGCATAGCCTCAAGACTTTCTTCCCCTCCTTGCCCCCATCTCACACACACACAGAGGGTAGGCTGCAGGTGAGCATGGGGTTGGGAGGGGAAATAGCCACAAGAGTCTGGGAGGGGAAACAACCGGGATAGCTAACCCAACCAAACTGACCAAAGGAATTCAAATTTATGGGGCTTGATGACATGCATCCCAGCATCCTGAAGGAATTGGCTGATGCAGATGCCAAGCCTCTCTCCATCGTATTTGAAAAGTCCTGGCAGTCAGGTGAAGTCCCTGGTGACTGGAAAAGGGAAACATCACTCTCGTTTTCAAAAAGAGTAGAAAGGAAGACCCAGGGAACTACAGACAGGTGAGCTTCACCTCTGTGCCTGGAAAAGATCATGGAACAGATCCTCCTGGAAGCAATGTCAAGGCACATGCAAGACAAAGAGACAGCCAGCATGGCTTCACCAAGGGCAAATCGTGCCTGACCAACTTGGTGGCCTTCTATGATGGAGTGACTGCATCAGTTCACAAGGGAAGACCGACCAATGTCATCTATCTGGACTTCTGTAAGGCCTTTGACACAGTCCCACATGACATCCTGGTCTCCAAATTGGAGAGAGATGTATTTGAAGGGTGGACCATTCAGTGGATAAGGAGTCGTCTTGAAGGTCGCACCCGGAGAGTCACACCCAGAGGGTCTTTTTTTATTTTGAAGTTTCCTTGGTGCAGCATCATTTGATCCTACGTGAAAAAGTAGAAAGGGGTGGTAGTCTTTGGGACCCACCAGACTTGGTAGCCTCTTCATAATATCACAAATATGGACCCTAGGCAGGCAGCAAATCTCTCTGGAGAGATTGTCCAGACAGAAAATGGGAGCCTCAGTGCCTCTCAGAGAGGAGTCTCCAACGACTAACGCCCTTCGTACTTTTTTTGTGGCACTGGTTCTGATGCAGGTGGTAGACTGAGCCAACTTTGCGTGGTTGGCCTTTCTGAGGTCTTTACTAGTTCTCTTGGAGCCTCCTCTCTCCTGCCTTAGGACGTCAACTCTATTGTGCAAGGGCACTTCAGGGGCAAGGGGGAGACTCCTCCTCTGGCTCCAATCAGAGACAAGGGTCGACTCTCCCTTGTCCTGCGAGTCTTTCATATGTGCTCGTTCAGGGCTGCAAGCTTGTTTACCTTCCCCTTGCCAGGACTTAAGGCAGGGCTGTTGCTCGGACCGTGTCAGCACATAATACCATTTATCAATCTCCCGCTCAGATTCCTGGATGCTACGTTGCCTGGTGAGCTCCTTCTTGCAACAGAACCACCTGTTTGAAGAGCTCATCCAGCTGGACACACTTGCACCCATGACACCCATCTCTACCTTCAGGGCCTAGGGAGACTTCCAGAGACTGGAGTTCCCTGGAACTGAGGATCAGGGCAGCTCTTTCGATACTCGGGAGGTCTGTTTGGGTATAGACATCTGCCTATAGGTTGCAGCCCTCCCATCTGTGTTTCAGCCTCAGACCAGCAGACTCGGTGGGTGAACACCATTTCTATTAAAGTAGAATGCCCTTCCTCTGCTTCTCCCAGAATACAAAATGACCCACCTTGAACCCTGACTGCAGGTGCTGCCACGCCATACCCTGACTGGCACACCATGCCCTGTTTGCCTGCATTCCCTAGGGGCTGCCTTTGTACATCAGGGCGGGGGTGGGGGGGCACTCCTGTCTCCACCCAAGCCTCATCAGCCACCCTCGCGAGGGCTGCCAGGTCCTGATGGCTCCCGTGGCTGCCTCAAAGGGGCCTCAATGTAGGAACCCCCCTGCACGCTGCAATCTCCTGCTCTGCTGCAGAACGCATCTGCCCCGGAGCCTTGGTGAGTGACTGTAAAATGGCGGTAATGCCCAATTTAAATGGCCTGCCACTGCTCCTGGCTCAGCCCAAGCCTCCCTTGGCTGCCTCGAAGGGGCCTCGATATAGGAGTACCCCCTGCATGCCGAGATCCCCTGCTCCGCTGCAGAACACATCTGCCCTGGAGCCAATTGCCTCAGCAAGTCAATCACATCGAGTTTTATCACTGACATAATTATAGAAGCTTTTCTTGTTGCCTTTGACATCCTTGGTCAGATTTAATTCTATCTATTGCATGCAACTGGATTTAGAAACACCCCAGGACCCTGCAATAAGTCTCAGGTGAACCTTGCCATTCTCGAATCTTTAACTAAGTGGCTGTTTTTATTGTAGCAAGTTCTTTAGATCATTGTGTTAATTAACTAACGCTTAGATACTGATTAAGTGCTGTTAAAAATCATGTAATCTAACTTTGCTGTTTGCTATAAAGGTATATAATAAATTGCTGCTAGATTAGTGTTGTATAAAATCTAATTCCGTGACACCACATAGCCAGGTGTTAATCTGCATGATGCACTGACTTCTGCCCAAATCCCTGTCTCTGACTGGTAAGACAGAGAAGACCACCTGGGCCCCCATCCCCTTCACTTGTGCCCACAGGACCCTGAAGTCCTGCTTGATCTTTCCCAGGCTATGCTGTACCATATCATTGGTGTCCATATGGAAAAGAAGTAGGAAATAGTAGTCTGCACTTTTTACCAATTGTGGCAGTGTCTCTGCAACATCCCAGACCTTGGTTCCTGGCAAGCAGCATACTTCACTGCATATCAGTGAACGCCTCGGTGCGTTTCAGTAGGGAGTCACCCACTACCAGCACTTGCCATTTCCTTCTGAAACTTTTAGCATGTGTAGCTGGTGCTGTTTCACTGTGAGTCTTGCTCTTTAATTTTATCCACTGCTAAAATTTCATATTTGTTTCTGGTTGGTACTTGTGAGGAAATGGGGAATCATCATCCTGTTGCCACAAGTTATGAGAGACCATGACGCCTCCTTTTCCAAGGTGCTATCTATGTCTTGATTTCCTTTGTTTGCTAGCCTTAGAGGTCAGTGTAACATTCTCTGTGCAATGCCTCAAGTAATGCTCCATCATTTCTTGTTCCCCTTTCCTAATGCAGCATAACCTGCTGACTTCTTCCTGCAGATCTTGCACCTGCTGCCTGAGTGACTCCACCAGTGCACAACTTGCACAGGTGGAGTTCTCGCCCTCCTTTACCCAGGAGTGTGGGCTGTAGATTTTGCAGCCCTCCACCTGGACACCAGCTGCCCTGAGAGGAAGCTCCATCTGGATGACTACCTCCACTCATCCCAGGCTGGCCTGGCTAAGGAAATGGTTCCTGGCTGCTGCAGAGAACAGCATTTGCATAGTCTCAACCACTATTCTTCCAAAGATCTCTGAGGATCAGGGATCTAATCAGCCCTGATAATTCCATGGAAGCCTCGAGCTGCTCAGTAGATTTGCACAGTCAACAATGGGCTGGAGAGACCCTCGAGGCTGCAGCATGTCTGCTGGTGAGAGGAGATGGCAGCCCACCTACTGGCAGAATGCACGTGCCCTGCCTCACAGCTCCTGCACCACTTCCTGTTTGCACACCCTGGTCGCTGGCACTCCCTAAGGGTGGGTTACATGTGGCTTCCTGAAATTTGAACTGGCCACATCATCAGCCAGCACTGCCTAATCTCACCCGCCCCTCTCACAGAACCGATCGCTTGCTGGTCAGTGCCTCCATACACACAACCCGAGAGTGTCAGGACTCAGAAACCTTCTCAGAGATCCTCACAAACCTCACGTTCCTCTCAGCAAGTGGCAATGGCTGCTGCTGCTGCAGTTTTACTAGTGATGAATAATGTTACGACACACTGGGGCTTGGAACAGTGTTGGTGCCTGATAGCCCAAGGGAGGAAGGGAGTAGGGGAAACTACAAAAGTCTTTGGAGTATACTCCCAAACTTAAAGAAAATCCACAGGAGGAGTGGGTGGATGGGGGTAGGTATGTGTCAGATAAAGTATCGCCATTCATGCTATACTTTTTCTACCAAGATAATGTCCTGTTAAAATTATCAACCAGAAAGGTAAGCAGTATATTACAGACATCTTCAGTAAAGTTATGTCACTGACAAGGCAGCTTTGAAGAAGCAGCTTTCAGAGATTCCAGCACTGAAAACTTTTTATAGAGTAGACTCACAGAAACAGAAGAGAAGCAAAAGAGACACCCCCCACACAAGCTTTATCATTAGTGTATATTCTAGTCAGGAATATTTTGGGCTACATGAGGCATACCTCTTAAAACTGCATTTCTTTTCAGAGTCTGCCATCCAGAGACCTAAAAAAATAGAAAAATATTCTGAAAGATAACATCCCAAACTCCTTAGAATCCAGATACCACATGGAAATCTTAACTTAGTAAGCTCACTTAAGACAACCTACATGTATTAACCCAAGACAACTCAAAGGAAAAATAAACATTAATTTCTCATTAAAATTAAAAAAAAAAAAAAAAAAAAAGGAAAGCCAGCCAAAATCTGAAGAAAAAAGGAACTTCAGGAAATACCCACGTAACATCCTTCTGTGAATGGACAAACTTACCACAGAAAAGTAAAAATTCAAGCAGTCCTTGAATTTCTGTCCTCCTCACTTGGAGGAATGTCCAGTACACCTGGAATCGACTGACCCAGGGGTGGAAACACAGCCCTACCATTTGCCATGGACTGATCCAGAATGTCCTGGAACAAGGGGAATCATAGAATAATTAAGGTTGGAAAAAACCTCCAAGATTATCTGGCCCAATCATCCCCCTACCACCAATATCACCCACTAAACAATGTCCCTAAGCACCACGTCCAACATTACCTTAAACACACCCAAGGATAGTGACTCCACCACCTCCCTGGGCAACCCATTTCTGAAATAATTGCCTGAGGGAACTTGGAAATTAAGCTGATATTCACGTTTTATAGAAAAGGTACAGCACTGAAGAAGCTTCCAGGGTGGAGTATAGCTGCACTACATAAAAGTTCCCTAGGCCTCCAACCTTAGATGTTAATCACACCAGGGGAACTCAGTGTGCTGACTCTAAGAGGAACAGTACAGAGCGTGGAGGGGAGACACCGTGGCTAGGCTCTGTCATAAGATGGGAACTTGATTGTTCTTGTGCACACTGAGACCAATAAGCTGCGCATTTGCTGCCCTGAGCCAATGACCTGCCATGTTTTTGACAAAATGCTGTACTTTGTGAACTTTTTCATTATATTCTCATTATAATACCAAATTCTCATTATAATACCAAAACACAAAAGATACCCACCTCCAAGCTACCACCCCTCACTAAACATGCGCTCTGAATTTCATGGAGCCTATACCTTTAAAGAAAAGCAAGAAAACTTTTCACCAATCATAACCAAGACATGCATGACTAAAGTCACTCAAGGTCCACCTAAAAGATAGAAAATAATATAAATTGGTTTAAGAGAAAGGGGATGTTAGGGAAGATATCATTCTGGCTTCTGGAATCAGTTGGCAGGCTGAGCCTCTCTTCCTCTGCATTGGGACACCTCTGGGTAAGATTTGAACACCTGATTATACCGAGTACTTCCCCAGGAAACTTAGAAATCTCTATAAGAGTTGCTTTATACCTTTTGATGTGTTTATAGCTAGGCTGTATTACTCATACTTTTGGTATTTGTATGTGCTTTGCAGACAGTGAATTTATCACTGGTAGTCCAAAGAACCTGGGTACCTGTTGCTTTAATAAATTGTACTAGATTGCATTGTTCCTAGCCGTGATAGATCTCACTGAATGCAACCAAACTCTTTAAGTGTGGCCGTGGTAGTTCATAGAATGCGACTAGAGTGAGGGTTTACTATGTTACTTATGAATCCATAATCGTGATTGTTCAGTACTCTCAATGCAACCAGACTTATAACAGCTAATTGGGTATACCCTTAATGCAACAGAAAAAATTGGCCTACTTGGCAGGGTTGTCATGGATAAACTGCTGCAAAAATACAAACGTGCCCCTTCCCAGGCTGGGAAGAAGTGGCCTCAAAATTTTTGGAAAAATGAAGAAAAAGTGGTAGAAAGCATTAAGCAGTGCCAGGCTGCACAAAAGATTGGAGTGAGAAAAGGTAAAGGTGCAATCTGTGCAGTATTAGAATTCTGTTTGTCTTGCGCTCAGCAAGAAGCTAAGGAAATTCCTGCTCCCAAACTAATCTCTGATGTGGAATATACAGCTTTAAAATCAGAAGTTGAGGTGTTAAAGTCATCATTGGCTTTTGAAAAGGAGACAGGAAAAACACTAGGAATCAGAGTTGCTATACTTTTAAATGAGAATAATCATCTTAAACAGTTGCTGTAAAGGGTTAATCGTCTGTTAGATAAAATGCGATCTTCTGCTCCAGTTAAGTAGGTTCACAAATTAAGACGTAGTACAGACCCTGAAAGTTGGGATGGTGATATTTGGCATGACAGTGATGATGAGGTTAAAGGGACTGCCGATTCCAAAACCAAACTGATTTCCTTATGACCTTCAATTAAAACTGAGACCACTGTTGATGACGAAGATTGTGAGATATGTTCATCTGATTCGTGTCAGTATGGAACAATGCTAGGGCCGCATGGTGTCGTGGTTTAACCCGGCTGGCAGCTAAACACCACGCAGCTGTTCGCTCACCCTCCCCCCTCCCTCTCTGGGACGGGGGAGAGAAATGGAAAGTGAAGCCCGTGAGTTGAGATAAAGACAGTTTAATAAGACAGGAAAATAATAATAACAAAAGTAATAATAATACAATGATGATAATAGTACTACTAATAATAATATGTACAAACAAGTGATGCACAATGCAATTGCTCACCACCCGCTGACCGATGCCCAGCCTAACCCCGAGCAGTCCGGCCCCCTCCCCCCGGCTAGCCACCCCTATATATTGTTTAGCATGACGTCAGATGGTATGGAATACCCCTTTGGCTAGTTCGGGTCACCTGTCCTGGGTCTGTCCCCTCCCAGCTCTTACTGCACCCCGAGCCTGCCTGTTGGCAGGACAGAGCAAAAGGCTGAGGTGTCCTTGGCTTGGTGTAAGCACTGCTCTGCAACAATTAAAACATCGGGGTGTTATCAGCACTCTTCTCATCCTAAGCCAAAACACAGCATTCCACCAGCTACTAGGAAGAAAATTAATTCTGTTCTAACTGAAACCAGGACACATGGTATGATGAATGTGACCTGTCTTACATACCCTTGTATAACCACAAGTCTAAGAAAAACAGAGTGGTTAATGTATATAATTCTTGTATTTTGCAAAGGAATGTTTTAGCATTTCATGTCAATAGAGAGCTTGAAGGGAAATGTATTTGTAGGATTTTCCTTGAAGTCTCTCATATCTGGGGGGTTTCAGAATAACTGCTAACTATTATGACTATTGCATGGGACACTATGAAAGTCTCTGATATCTGGCCAGGAGATTAAGGAGACGGGGAGAGCTGAAGAACAACTAAAAGACAAAGCTTGCAGGGGACGCTGCACAAGTCTCTGACATACAGCCAAGTTGGACAAAGGAGAAGGACAAGAGGGAGGAAGACTATGAGCCTTCAGCACAAGAGACCCCCAGAGACCCCCAGAGGGACCACCGGAGACTGATATGCATGCTCCAGTAGGAGGGTTTGGATTCCAGAAACTAATTATAATAACCCTGTTTTTTCTAGAAGTAGTAATGAATATGTATTAGCCTAGGAGCATAAAAATCAGCTGTTTGATGTGACTGGTGTGCGTCTTGGTGGAGCAGAGACTCCCGGCGCACCCATCACTGTTTGCTTACCTCTATTCCTTTAATAAATTGTAAACTTTGATTATAGTCCTATTTTGAAGACTGAGCTATTTATTACAAATGGGGTCTCGCCCAGGATGGCTTTGGTTCCTGAATTCTGATTTGATCTACGTGAGGCGCCCCACCATTTTGTGGCTCCTGTTTGAGTTGGGTCGGGACTGAGACGGAACTTAGTTCCGAAGCAAGTGAGGAGGTCTTCTAACTGTGGTTCCGATCTCCCATGAGCGACTCGGCCGGTGAAGGACCGAAGCGATTGGTCTAGGAATTCGTGGGTGGGTTAACCACTTGCAAGACACCTCTACACAAACACAGCCAGGGATTCAGAACCTCTTTAAGGTTTCCAGGGATTCGGAACTTATTTTAAGCTTCCAGGGATTTGGCCAGGGATTCGGAACCTCTTAGAGGATTCCGGGGATTAGGAACCTCTTTAAGGGTTCCAGGGATTCAGAACTTATTTGAAGGTTCCAGGATGGGTCTGGGGGAAAGTAGATTCTCTGACCTGGGAGACTCAGAGAGCCCAGACATTCCACCAGAAAGCCCATTAGGGATAATGTTAAAATATTGGGATGTTTGGGAATCGAGGAAAGGAAAAAATAAAGAAAAAATGGCTCAATTTTGTATGATAAAATGGCCAAAGGAACCTTTAAGGCCACATGTTTTTTGGCCAGTTTTTGGATCCTTTGAGGATTGGGTATGTCAGGCATTAAACCTCTATGTTAACTCTAAGGAGCCTTTTAACCAAGAAGAAAGCGATTATGCGGCTCTGTGGGTAGGAGCCTCAAACGCATTTCCCCCAAAACAAATATTCGCTTTAAATACAAGAACTGACAGGGGAAAGGACAATTTGTGGAAAAGTAAGTAAGGTATTTAGGACATTGGCTTAGCCAAGGAAAGAAAAAACTGGATCCTGACAGGGTATCTGGGATTTTAGCCCTGTCATCACCCAAAACGAAGAAGGAAATGAGGCAAATGCTCGGCCTCTTGGGATATTGTAGGCCCTGGATTGAAGGGTTTAGTGAAAAGGCAAAGTTTTTATATGAAAAATTGACTGGAGAAAAAATTAAGTGGAACGAGGAAGATGAGGAAAAGTTGAGGTTGATCAAGAAAATGTTAATACATGTAGAAGCTCCAGTGCTGAGCCTCCCAGATTTAGAAAGACCCTTTTATTTATTTGTAAATGTTTCTAACCAAACTGCATATGGAGTACTAACTCAAGAATGGGCAGGAATCAAGAAACCTGTGGGATATTGTTCCAAACTATTAGACCCTGTGAGTAGGGGGTGGCCAGTGTGCTTACAGGCAATTGTGGCTACTGCCTTACTGATTAAGGAAGCTAGAAAAGTCACTTTTAGGGCACCTCTGACGATATATACACCACATAATGTTAGGGGAGTACTCCAGCAAAAGGCTGAAAAAAATGGTTAACTGATAGTAGGATGCTGAAGTATGAGGCCATCCTGATCAACTCCCCTGATTTAGAACTAAAAGTAACTGCTGCACAGAGTCCTGCACAATTTCTATATGGGGAACCCCTAACAGAACTACAGCATAACTGCGTGGAAGTGATTGAATTGCAAACCAAAATCCGACCCGAGCTCGAGGAGACAGAATTAGAAACAGGGGAAAAATTATTTATTGATGGGTCATCCAAAGTAGTAGATGGAAAAAGAAGATCAGGATATGCCATTGTAAATGGGGATATGGTCCTAATAGAATCGGGACCACTCAGCGCTGCCTGGTCCACTCAAGCATGTGAACTTTATGCATTATTACGAGCCCTAGAACTATTGAAAGGAAAAAGTGTCACTATTTATACAGACTCTAAATATGCTTATGGAATAGTCCGCACATTTGGGAAAATTTGGAAAGAAAGGGGACTCATAAGCACACAGGGAAAAGGGCTGATTCACCAAACTTTAGTTACTCAAATATTGAAGGCATTGAGAAGACCTAGGGAGATTGCTGTGGTACATGTCAGAGGACATCAAAAGGTAACTGGCTTCCACATAAGAGGGAATAACCTAGCGGATAGAGAAGCTAGGGAAGCAGCTCTTAGGAAGCATGATGTAGTCCTAACCCTACAAGAAACGGATAATGGAAAACGGACACAAAAGAAAAAGTATACAGAAGCAGAAATAAAAATTATAAAGACCATAGGAGCAGAACTGAAAGAAGGAAAATGGATTCTGCCTGATGGAAGAGAAATACTGCCAAAGGAACAAACTAGGCATCTACTTTTACGGCTACACCTACAAACCCACTGGGGAACAAAAGCATTGAGTGATCAATTTCTAAAATTTTATGGGTGTGTAGGAATATATGAGATAGCCAAACAAACCGTCCAAGGATGCTTAACGTGTCAAAAGGTAAATAAGAAGGTGGTTACGCAAGCACCTGCTGGAGGAAGAAGAATTGCATATCGACCATTTGAGAGAATACAGGTGGACTTTACTGAACTACCAAAGGTAGGACAATATAAATATCTGTTGGTAATCGTGGATCAACTAACACATTGGGTAGAGGCTTATCCTGCAGCACGAGCCACCACTGCAGTGGTAGCTAAAAACCTGTTGGAGAATGTTATTCCTTGCTTTGGTTTAATTGGGAGCATTGATTCCGATCAGGGGACACACTTTACTTCAAAGGTTTTAAAGGCTTTGACTGTGACCCTGGGCATTAAATGGGAATATCATACACCATGGCATCCTCAAAGTTCTGGACGAGTCGAGAGAATGAATCAGACAATTAAACACCAGTTGGCCAAATTGATGATTGAGACTCAGTTATCATGGGTAAAATGCTTACCATTGGCATTGCTAAACATAAGAACCATGCCACATGGGGAGACTGGAGTATCACCTTATGAGATGCTTTACGGTATGCCGTATTCCCAAGGAATGCCCTTAGATCATTCTCTGATCGAAGACTATGAGACCCAGAAATATGTGATAACTCTGGGAACACAATTGAAAGAACTTCGGGAGAAAGGGATGTTGGCTCAAAATGTGCCCTTGGGGTTCACAATTCATAAAATACAGCCTGGAGATAAAGTGTTGATAAAAACTTGGAAAGAAGAATCGTTGTCTCCACATTGGGAAGGTCCTTATCTTGTCTTGCTTACTACAGAGACAGCTATAAGAACGGTGGAAAAGGGGTGGACACATGCATCACGAGTAAAGGGACCTGTAACAGGAACCTGGAAGGTTGAGTCTACTCCTGGAGATCTAAAAGTTAAGCTTAAAAGAACTTGAAGTATATCAGGGCATACCTACCCTTTGGATGCTAATTGTATGTATATTAAATCTTGTATTGATTAGAATATTAGCAATCATTGGAAACTCATAAAAAGGCCCTAATAGAAGGATTTGGGGACCCCAAAGTCCCATAGGGGGAGTGCCACCTCCAGTAGAGATACCCGCAACATCTTGAATTACCTGAAAATTTAATAATAGGTGGGAAAATTTACCTAGATGGTTGATTATCTGCTTTGAATTGAGCCCCCACTAACTCGTGGAAAAGTTGAAAGCAAATAGAACCATCGGGTGTGTAAGTCTGGACCATTTCCTAAGAAGCATCAGGGAGAGGGCAAGACCGGAGAAGGGACCAGTACTACAGCTCAAGGTTTACCAAGGGCTGCAACCCCTTAGGGTAATAACTGTCGGGTAACATGGCCTTTACCGGACCTCTCCTAATTACATGCTATTGGTCTCAGAATTGTAGTGAATGTATTGTTAACACCTGGAGGGGAAGAATTCAGGAACAAACACTACTATGCCTGTTAAACCTATGCTATGGAAACCAGAGTATGCTCGATGTAATGAAAGCAATAAGATAACCAGTTATGAGCCAGAAGAGGTCCCCTATCAATGGTGGATAGAGGTAAGAGCTAATAATGAAGGAGGGTTAATTGGGAAAAGTACAATTATTATACACCCTGCGGAATCATGAAATTGAAACACGAGCTAAATATGGGATTCCAACCATTGCTAAAAACTTGTTTATAAAACTTACAGAGAATATTGTGAAAGCATACTTTTATGGTTCAACTGGCTTTGGCCAAATTCGAAGCCAAGACACGAATTAATGAAATTCAAAAGAAGAGAAGGGATTGTTATATATGGAGTGGTAATTTGTGTCAGAAAAATGGTTGATATTAATAAAGAAGGGGGAGATTTGGGAGTGTGGCAATGGGGGTCGGAAAGCCTCCTGGTTGGTGATAACATCAGACTCTTAACAATGAGGTCATCAGGAATGTAAAGAGTTTAGAGGAAATAAAGAAGGGTGATTGAGGCTACGCCCTGTCCTTTGGGGTTGCTTGTTTTCCCCTCTGTTAAGGCACGGAAGTTGCTGGGGGGGTTGCTGGTTAGAACTGTTAACATTTATTGTTTAGTGTGGTTTCAAGTGAAACACGGGAAAAGCAATCATGTTTTGTTGCTTTTGGGAACCTTGTGGTGGGCAGAGCATGTGCAGAAGAAGAGGGAGACAGTCGAAGCCACTCCTGCAGTCTGGAACAAAAGGTTGCTAATGGTGATGGGGAAACCATGAGCCTTTCACCCACAACGACCACCACAAAGAGAAATATAATATGAAGCAGGGATAGGATATCCATATGTATAGGCGTACTCGGGTTTCCTGTAAATATGTAGCAGCAATGTCCTATATATATTTGGAAAGTTCGACGGTTGGGTGTGCGTGTTGGTAGAGCATAGACTCCCCGCGCACCCAGCACTGTTTACTTGCCTTTTATAAATATTCTTTTATGTACTAAAGTCAGAGTTCAGACTTCATTTATAACAATGATCAAGAACCAGAAGAAAGGGAGCAAATTACCAGACATACCACCAGAAAGTCCATTAGGAATAATGATTAGAAATTGGAATGATAGGGGCCCCAGGAAATGAAAAAGTAAATTAAAAATAGTCCAGTATTATATAATAGAATGACCAAAAGAACCCTTAAGACCCCTTGTATTTTGGCTGATATTTGGGTCCACGGAGGACTGGGTCTGTCAGGCTTTGAACATTAATGTTAATAATAGAATACCCGTGGATCCGGAAGAGAGCAAGTATGCTGCAGCTGAAACATGGAATTAGAAATTAGAGAGCGATTGATTAAGAATGAATATGTGCTACATTTGCGATGTACTGTGTTTGTGCTGCACTTAGACCTCCAGATAACAGGAGCCCCTCGGACCCCGAGAACCATGTCAAAACAACCTCATGGTTCGGACTTTAACCAAGGGGTCTGAGATAAGGAGGACTGTGCACAAAGGGACAGGTTATGCATATGTATAGGAGTATTGGGAAAATTCATGTATATGTAACTCTTTACGACTTTGGTGCAGAGCGAGTTTATTTAGGCGTCAATACCTTTTAAACCTCCATATTGACAGATACACAGGAGTGATTCCTTGTTTTGTATGGGCTTCCTAACAAAGTGCATGAGAAAAATTGGCCTTATCCCTCTATGAGAGAGGCGCATCCCATCTGGTGTCAGCAGGCCCGGAGTCACGTAGACCTTCCCATGATCGAAAAACCCAAAGTTCTGCCAGTTGCACCAGTCCCGATGCCACGTGCTAATGTGATGAGTCTGCTTGTCAGCATCGATTCCCCCCTATCGGAAGGACAGAGGCAAATGCAACCTGTGCCCCTGATCCTTTAAGTAGTTTCCCCAAAGCCCTAAAGTCCCTTTTGATCGCTCTTGGACTTCTCCTTGCTACCTCGTCATTACCAGCCTGAAAGACCAGTAGCGGGTAGTAGTCAGTGGGCCGTACCAGGTGCTTGACTTTCTTAGCAAAGTCTCTCACCAGAGCCCCAGGGAGGCAACAGACTTCCCTGTGGTTTGGGTCTGGTCAGCATATTGGGCCCTCTGTCCCTTTCAGAAGGGAGTTCCCCATGACAATAACCCTTCTTGCTTTCTTGACAGAAGATGTAGCAACGCGGGGGTGTAGGTTGCCTTGCCTTAGGCACCCTCTCCAACTGGGATGGGCTTTCGTCTACATCGTTGTTCTGACTGTCATGTTCTAGAGCCTCATACCTGTTATATAAGGATAGATGGGAAGGTGAGGTGGGCAGGGACAGGGCTCGCCTACCACCCCGAACAGGAACCTGCCTCCATTCCCCGCCTTGGCCTAGGTCTCCTCCTACTGCCTGGTGGGATGGGAGAATGAACTTTTGTCTTCTGTGTAACAGGAGACACTTGTGCTGTGGCAGTCTCCTGAGTCTGTCTCAGAGAGGGTAGATTACACCTCCACCAGTCAATTTCCCTCTCTGACTCCCTGATGCTCCTGAGCCTCTTCACATCCTCCCGAAGCTCTGCTACCTGGCTGAGGAGCTCTTCAACCTGGGCACACCTCCCACAAGCATACCCCTGGCTGCTGCAGTCAGATACTGACAGAAGACTCAGGCACACCCTGCAGCCCAAGACCTGGACGGCAGTGTGTTTTCCCGAGCACTCCGTCTGAGTAGCCACATCGGTGACTGTGGCTGGAGAGGCTGCAAGAGATGTGGAGGCCATGGTTTTCTGCCTGGTTGATACCATGGCCAGGTTCCTCACAAGCAGGTTACAAGTACTGATGGGAAAGACCGCTGTGAAAGAGCGGCGAAGGGCCCTGCCTGTGCAAATTGCCGCGTAATGCCCTGTTCACCACGTTCCTGGTCACCTGCGCTCCCCAGGGGCTGCTTTTGAACGGCCGGGGAGGGGGCGCTGCTGGCATCTACGCCTCGTCAGCCTCCCTTGCGAGGGCTTCCGGGTCCTGGTGGCTTCCTCGGCTGTTTTGAGTAAAAAGAAGCCCTGCCCGCTTCGATCCCCCGCTCCGCTGCAGAACGCATCTGCCCCGGAGCTGATCACCTCGGCAAGAGGCAGGAAAGACAGGAGGAGGAAAAAAAAAAAAAAAAAACACAAAAATAAATAAATAAATAAAAAGTGCTGTGCTTCACAGCAGCTGGGAGAATGAGAAACAGCCTTGCAGGTGCCAAGGTCAGTGAAGAAGGAGGGGGAGAGGTGCCCCAGGCACCGCAGTAGCAGTCCCCTGTGGCGAGGACCATGGTGAAGCAGGCTGTCCCTCCGTAGCCCATGGAGTACCACAGTGGAGCAGGGTTTCACGCTGCAGCCTGTGGAGGAGACCACAGTGGAGCAGGTGGACCTGCACTGAAGGAGGCTGCGGCCTATGGAGGACCACCGCAGGAACAGATTTCAGGCTGGACGTGTAGCCCATGGAGAGGAGACCATGCAGGAGCAGGTGACCTGGCAGGAGCTGCTGCCCATGGGGCATCCAGGTTGGAGCAGTTTGCTCCTGAGGGATGGACCCCGTGGTACAGACCCATATCTGGAGCAGTTCTTGAAGAGCTGCTGCCTGTGGGAAGCCCACGCTGGATCAGTTCACCAAGGACTGCATCCTGTGGGAGGGACCCCACAGCACAGGGGACAAGAGTGACCAAGAAGGAGCGGCGGAGAAGCGTTATAGGCTGACCATAACCCCTGTTCCCCTGTGCCACTTAAGGGGAGGAGGTGGAAGAGGGCAGATGTGGGGAAGGTGCTTTTGGTTCTTTTTTTTTTCTTTGTTTCTCACTTCTCTAACTTTTTAGTAATAGGCAGTAAATCTTACTATCTCTCTATGCTGAGTCTGTTTTGCCCGTCACAATAATTGTTGAGCGATCTCCCCATCCTTATCTCAACCCTCAAGCCCTTTTCATCGTATTTTCTCCCCATTCCTCTTTGAGGAGGGGGATTGAGAGAGCAGTTGTGGTGGATCTTGGCTGCCCACCCGAGTAACACCACCACACCATGTTGGAGCAGTCTGTTCCTGAAGGACTGCACCCCATGGTACAGACCTTTATTGGATCAGCTCTTGAATTGCAGTCTGGAGGAAACCCACATAGTGATTGTGAAAGAGTGTATCCCATGGGAGGGACCCCATGCTGGAGCAGGGGAAGAGAATGACCATGAAGGAGCAGTGGAGACTGTTATGGTGTTATGGAGACTGTTATGTTAAGTGTTATGGACTGACAGCAACCTGTATACCTGTACTCCCTGCCCCCCTGTGCCTCTTGGGGGGGGGGGGGGATATGAGGACGTAGAAGAGGGTGGATGGAGGGGGGAAGGTGTTTTTAGTTTGCTTTTAGTTTCTCACTGCTCTAGTCTGTTAGTAATAGGCAATAAATGATATTAATCTCGCTACATTGAGTCTGTTTTGCCCATGATGGTGATTGTTGAGTGATCTCCCTGTTCTTACCTCAACCCACAAGTTGAATTCTTGAATTCTTTTGTTTTGAATTGGTGTGCAGTGGTGGTTTTGTTTTTAAGTATGGATTCCAGAGATGTATATAATATCTAACTGATTCTGTCTGTTCTAATGATCTTTGTCTTTCTCCAATGATTATATTCACTAACCAGCATGATGTTGAAACAAAAAGGGGTAATTGCTGATATCTAATTAGTTTTCTATACATGGTTCTTAAAATTTAATTTATTCCTCCCTCCCTAAGGGGGCTGGGAAGTAAATATAACCTGGCCACTTGTCAAACATGTTAAATGTTCACCAGTCATAGAACTTGTCTCCAACTGTCCAACTGAAGGTGCCTGATGGTGTGCTGCTGCCCCCCCGCCAAGGTCCTGCACTTCAGGGACCATGTGGGGACTGGGGTGTAAAAGTATACTTTAGTTTCAGAAATAACTACATGGTATATTTAGAAACCATAAGCCTGTTTTCTTTATCAATGAGGTATGTAAGTCAACCTTTTCTTGTAACTGTTCAAGATGATTGGTCACAAAGCGGCCTTGTTTCTTTAGTCAGCCTGCTCTCTGATGTCATGCTTTTAGTATTGACCTAACAAGAGTGTATGTTTAGTTAAAAAGCTCTTCCTCCTTTCTACTTTATGCTTGAACATATTTCAAACAGTTTGTTGGGGTATACCCAGCAGTCTTTTCTGGATATCCCCCCCATAAGCACTTTGCTTCCCATCTCAAATTTTCCTAATGGGGTTTGGAATTCCTAAATTGATGCCAGTTTCCATGGAATCTGTATCATCAGATTCTGATAGTTATTTTTGTAAATCATGTCTGTCTTGGCAGTGCAATATAAAAACGAGCCCTTTTAAATCAAGGTGTGGATGGTGTTGTAGTTGCTTAGTCAGAAGAGAAGTTTGAATTTTAACTATTGATAAACAAGAACAGCTTAACTGGAAGAGCTTTTTTTATTTTTATTTTTAATAGCACTTGTTGTTGTGTTTATAATACTGGAATGCCTGGAGGCCCCAAGTCAAGAGGTTTATTATGCTTGATGTGGATGCTAGTTCATGAATCCTTGTGCTATAGGTTGTATAATCTGACTGCTTAGGGAGAGGTAGAAATCCCTTGTGTGTGTGTGAACAGGTTGTCCTATAATTCATTCATAAGAGACTTGGTACAGCTCTTGTTTTTGTTATTGTTCATCAGGATATCAATTTATGTCATGGTAGGATTTTTCTTCCTGTGAGAGCATAAATGCTGCCCTGATTAGATGCAAAGATTTGTGGCCAGCCATTGGAGCTAATTTTCTTTTGTTTATTCTTCTGTGTGACAGGTTCTCTCCTGACTTGATTTTTCAGAACGTTTTTGGAAGAAGTAGAGAGTGTGTATTGACCTGCATAAATTGGTATTTGAATATACTAGGTGGGTTTTTGACAGATGCGAAACTGAAAAATAATGTATTTAATTTTAAGCATTCATTAATGCAGCTTCTGAAGCATAATCTTAAATGCTGTTCTACAAACTTAATATTTGATTGGGAAAGTTTTATTTTTTATTTATTCTTTTTTTTTTTTTAACTGTAACTATTATTTGAATTCTTTAAGGAGATTGTATGCAAGTGATAACTCGAGCTATTTTTAATTTTGACTTCAGAAAAGGTTTGAATAAGGGTAGTGTGAACTTCATAGTGTGAAATACGTTCATCTGATTTCTGTCAATATGGAACAATGCTGGGCCTCATGATGAAATGTGACCTTCTGTCTTACATACCCTTGTATAAATAACCACAAGTCCAAGAGAAACAGAGTGGATCCGCGGTTCCGTATTCTCTGCGAGGGGAGTGGGCGGAGATGAATGAAGTGCGTGACAGACCGAAAAGAAGTGCTGTTTTATCCAAGCGTTGATTGGTGGTGCCCAATATATGGGCCTGGCTGTGTATCTTGTGATCCTATTTTTGCTCTTAAATGCTTTTAGTGCGAAAAGAAGAAAGGCGGGAGCATTATCTAAGTAACTAGCAGTTGAGAAGTGTTGGTGTATTTGCTGTGGTCAGTTTCCCAAGTACTGGGGGGGGAGGGTGCTGACTGATTATCAAAGCAGTAGAACGGAGAGAGTCATTTCTTCGGTGGTTTGGGCTTGAGTCCTGGGAATTTGGTAAGAAGGGGGAGAGCGAATTTATTTAGGCGTCAATACCTTTTAAACCTCCATATTGACGGATACACAGGAGTGATTCCTTGTTTTGTGTGGGCTAACTAACAAAGTGCATGAGAAAAATTGTCATTCGGCTTGAAATTCGGTCCTGTGGAAATGTACATTTTCTGGAAAAGGTGGTAATGTTCATTGTAATGTACATTTTCTGGAAAAGGTGGTAATGTTCATCTAGAAGATAGAAGGCTGAGTGCTTCAGCTCTTTTCCTGAAGTTCCATGGATTTATGATTGAAAATCATAAAATTTATGTGGTGAATGGAGCCAAGTCCAGTTGGAGGCCAGTCACTAGTGGCGTCCCCCAGGGCTCGGTGCTGGGGCCGGTCCTCTTTAATATCTTCATCGATGATCTGGACGAGGGCATTGAGTGCACCCTCAGTAAGTTTGCAGATGACACCAAGTTAGGTGCGTGTGTCGATCTGCTTGAGGGTAGGAAAGCACTGCAGGAGGATCTGGATAGGCTGCACCGATGGGCTGAGGTCAGCTGCATGAAGTTCAACAAGGCCAAGTGCCGGGTCCTGCACCTGGGGCGCAATAACCCCAAGCAGAGCTACAGGCTGGGAGAGGAATGGTTGGAGAGCTGCCAGGCGGAGAAGGACCTGGGAGTGATGGTGGATAGTCGGCTGAATATGAGCCAGCAGTGTGCTCAGGTGGCCAAGAAGGCCAACGGCATCCTGGCTTGTATCAGGAACAGTGTGACCAGCAGGGCTAGGGAGGTGATCGTCCCCCTGTACTCAGCTCTGGTGAGGCCGCACCTCGAGTACTGTGTTCAGTTTTGGGCCCCTCGCTACAAGAAGGACATGGAGATGCTTGAGCGGGTGCAGAGAAGGGCGACGAAGCTGGTGAGGGGCCTGGAGAACAAGTCCTACGAGGAGCGGCTGAGGGAGCTGGGCTTGTTCAGCCTGGAGAAGAGGAGGCTCAGGGGCGACCTTATCGCTCTCTATAGGTACCTCAAGGGAGGCTGTAGCGAGGTGGGGGTTGGTCTGTTCTCCCAAGTGCCTGGTGACAGGACGAGGGGGAATGGGCTTAAGTTGCGCCAGGGGAGTTTTAGGTTAGATGTTAGGAAGAACTTCTTTACTGAAAGGGTTGTGAGGCATTGGAACAGGCTGCCCAGGGAAGTGGTGGAGTCACCATCCCTGGAAGTCTTCAAAAGACGTTTAGATGTAGAGCTTAGGGATATGGTTTAGTGGGGACTGCTAGTGTTAGGTCAGAGGTTGGACTCAATGATCTTGAGGTGTCTTCCAACCTAGAAATTCTGTGATTCTGTGATTCTGTGAAACGCGGCTCATTAATAATCTGAAATAGTAAAGTTTGTATGTGGGAAGAAGCGTTTAATCCCAGAGAACTGGGACATTGGGGAAGAAGATTAGGAAAAGATAGTAAAAAGGTTTGCGTGGAAATTGAAACAAAGGACAGTAACTAGTAAGGAATCGTAATAAATAAATAAATAAATAAAAGGGAATGGGAAATCAAGGAAATGCGTAATATCCAAAACAATGACGTTTTAAAGAAAGCCTCCTTGGGTGCATATTGGCACATTCGAAAGATATTGTTAGAACTGGGGGCACAGGAAGCAAGAGGACTTTCACTAAGTATTGCAATCAGTGGTGGCCACTATATAAACTAAACGGCCACTTTATGGATCAGTCGACTATAACACTATCTTGCAATTAATGTTGTTTTTGAGGAGAGAAGAAAAATAGGATGAAATGTAGTATACTGATATGTTGTTTCAGCATCTTAGAGGAAAAAGGAGTGGAATTAAGTTGGCCCCTGACTGAGCCTTTGGTGTTGGCATGAGAAAAGTACAGGCTGGAGAAAGATAAAGGAAGGGTTAAAAGAGTTGTTGAAGGTGTTAAAGGCGTGGCATGTAGTATTTAACAGAGCTGTTTGAAGTTGAATGAGCAGGGGAAAAGGATGTAGGAATGTTAATAGTTCTGCCTCAGCAGGAGGCTGTGATCTCAAAATCCCCTGTGTGAGCCCTCTGGGGCAGAGGGACCATGATGGGTCCAGAGAGTTGTCATGGAAACAGAAAAACAGTTAACCCTTAAAACAACCTGAGTTTATGAGTGAGCTCAGATTGCCAATGGGACCGCTCAGGGAACTGTTGACAATTGCATTCCCCTGACCGGCCCCACGCTGAGACTATAGCATTCCCCTGACCGGCCCCACGCTGAGACTATAGTCACCCCGGAAATAATGAACGGTAAATACCAAAATCTGGTTAAACTGGGAATTGAGAATCTGTTCCCACAAGATCCAAAAGAAACCCCTATGGAATTTTTGGACCGACTTTGAAATACAATGGAAAACAAAACAAAACAAATGAAACTGGAGAAAATAGGTTGCTAAGTTAGAACAAGGAAAATGGACACTGCCAGACAGGCGAGATATATTGCCAGAAGCTTATGTGAAGCAAATATTGGGAATTTTGCATGCATAAACACATTGGGGTACAAAGGCGTTAAGTGATCATTTACTAAAACAATTTGGTTGCATTGGGTTTTTTGAAATAGCAAAGCAAATTACACGAGGTTGCTTAACTTGTCAGAAGATAAATAAGAAAGTGTTTTGACAAGCAGCCACGGGAGAGAGAAAAACAGCTTATAGGCCTTTTGAGAAAGTACAAGTTGATTTCTCTGAATTGCCCAAGGTAGGGAGGATAAAATATCTATTGGTAATAGTAGATCATTTAACACAATATGTAGAAGCTTATCCCATAGCACAAGCTACAGCACAAAGGGTGGTAAAAATTCTATTAGAACACCTGATGCCTAGATATGGGATAATCCAGTACATTGATTCTGACCAGGGCACACACTTTACTTCTGAAATAATAAAATTATGTCAATCATTAGGTATTCAGTGGGAATACCATACCATACAGGGAAAGTTAACTCCATCCCAGCCAGACCCAGTACAACCTTCACCCTTTATTCCATAACATCTGTGTTGCTTTCAGGTCCCACATACCTTAGCATATAGGTATTCTAATCACCACTGTTCCCTGTCCTTTAACAGATTTATCAATAGCTACTTCTTTTCATTCTATAGGCCTCTTCCCAAAATGTCCATAAGAGCTGTTGATGATTTAGGCTTCATCTGCCAAAATGCTCACTTAGGACAGGTGGAGTTGGATTTCTGGATGCCAGCACCAGCTTAGCTCGAGTCGTTGCTGCACTTGCCCAGCTCCTTGCGAAGTTGACCTGTCATTGGTTCTGCAGTGTCTTCCTACAACAAATAACTTAGATTACAGATTAGTTTTCTCCCAAGGTTAAATCTCCTTGAGGCACACACTTGATATCCCCATCCTTTTGCATGACCCACCAGGTCTGCCCTGGTCCTTGGGTGAAGAGAATCACCTGAGTGGTTTTGCCTTTTCCCAAGGCAGGAGCAACCCACACTGCTTTCCCCATCCACTTCCCTACATGCACTATGGGGACTTTAGCTCCTCCCACAGTGTGTAGGGATTTTGTTTCAGCAGGACCAGGATGGATGTCGGACCCTCTGGTGTTAACTAGCCAAGTGGCTTCTGGTAGATTTGTCCCATTGTTTCCATGTCCCAGTACCCAATGCTCGCAACATGGTCTTTAACAGTCCATTGTACCTCTCAACCTTCCCAGAGGCTTGTGGGTGATAGGGGATGTGATACACCCGATGCTATGCCTCTTGGCCCAGGAGGTGACAAGATTGTTTCAGAAATGACTCCCATTGTCTGACTCAGTTCTCCTTAGTGTACCATGATGCCACAGCACTCGCCTTTCCAGGCCCAAGATGGTGTTTTTGGTGGTGACATGGTTTACTGTGTATGGTTCCAGCCACCCAGTAGTTGCTTCTACCAACTCTCTAGTCTGTACCGTTTGCTTTGGATGGTTTGTGGGAGTGGTCCGATGTAGTCAATCTGCCAGGCCTCACCATATCAAATCCTAGCCAATGCCCCCTATTCCAAGAAGACTTTACCCTCATGGCTTGCTTGATCGCAGCACAGGTTTCACACTCATTGGTGACCTGTGTGATGGCCTCAATGGTCAGGTCCACCCCTTGATCACGAGCCTATCTGTATGTGGCATCCCTCCCCAGACGTCCTGCTGTTTCATGGGCCCATCGAGCTACAAACAGATCACCCTTATGTCCCTAGTCCAGGTCCACCTGAGCCACTTCAGTTTTCGAAGCTTGGTTCACCTCTTTGTTATTCTGATGTTCTTTGGTGGCCTGACTCTTGGGCATGTGGGCATCTACATGATGTACCTTTACGGCCAGGTTTTCTACCTGGGCAGCAATATCTTTTCACAGGGTAACAGCCCAGATAGGTTTACCTCTGTGCTGCCAGTTGCTCTGTTTCCATTGCTGCAGCTACCCCCACAGAGCACTTGCTGACTCGACTCTCCCTCCCCTTCCATGGCCTCCACAACTTGTCGTGTGGGACTCCACACAGCAGCTTTCCACTTCCGATGGCTTCCTACCACATGACAGGATCTGTCAGTGAACAACTGCTTTCTGTCTTCTGGCAACTCATTGTATGGTGGTGCCTCTTTGGCACGAGTTACCTCTTTGGTTGAAACTCTGAAATCTCTGCCTTCTGGCCAGTCCATGATCTCTTCCAGGATTCCTGGGTGGTCAGGTTTCCCCATTCAAGCCTGCTGCATTATTAATGCTGCCCACTTACTCCACATAGCATGGGTTGCATGGTATGTAGTGGGGATTTTCCCTTTGAACACCCCATGTAACATAGGTAGCTGTGGTGCCAAGAGTTGTGCTTCTGTACCCATGACTTCTGAGGTGGCTCGAACCCCCTCGTATGCTGTTAGTTTCTCCTTTTCAGTGGGGATGTGGTGATGTCCTTCCTGCCTCTTTACCCCCAGGAACTGGATTTCCTGTGCAGGTCTCTTGATCTTACTCTTTTTAATGGCAAAACTAGCTTTCAGGAGAATTTGGATTATTTTGTTCCCTTTCTCAAAAACTTCCTCTGCTGTATTGCCCCACACAAGGATGTCATCAATGTACTGCAGATGTTCAGGAGGTTTCTTGAACAGTTGGATTGATGGGCAGAGGCTAGTGAGATGAGGTTCAACATAGCTAAGGGCTGGGTCCTGAAATTTGGTCACAACAACCCCATGCAGTGCTCCAGGCTTGGGGCAGAGTGGCTGGAAAGCTGTGCAGAGGATAAAGCTTCACACCACCTTTGGGCAGCTGTGGAGATAGCAACTGCATGAGATGTGAGCAGGTGGAAGATGTGCTCAGCATGGTAATTGAGCTATGAGAAGAGGTGGAAAAACTGAGGGGCATTTGGGATGCAGAGAGGGAGATAGACTGGTGGTGCCAAGCTTTGGACTCTGTCAAACAAGAACATGCACCAGGAGTTCTCCAACAAGAAGGGAATGCAGTATCCATCCCCCAGCAGATACAAGGCGTAAGCTGCAAATATGTGAATGAATGGAAACAATCCAGGCTTGAGATGGCAGGAGAAATCTGCCTTCACCCATCTCACCCTATCAGGTACCCCTGAGCAATAGGTATGTGTTGAGGGATTTTTTGAAACAGCAAAAATCCCATGGCTTGCTGCAGCTGAGCAAACCAAGCTACCAGGACAACTATGAGAAGTTCCCATGACACTGTTCCCACATTGCCCAATTGAGGAATTCAGAAAAATATTGTTACCAGTAGCTGGCTTCAAGGACAAGGTCTATGTGACTGCTAATCACAAGGGGGCTGTTTTCTTGCAGGTGGGGTTATTTTCTTGTCGTTGTTTGTCTGAGTGCTTTTGACCAATAATCTTGTGTGAGACACTATCCGCCCCTGTTAAGTTCACTATAAAAGTTAGGCTATTTGGGCAATAAAATGGAGCATGATCTGACTCTACTGGTGTCTGTCGTGCTTTCAGCCGTGCTTCCTGCAACAGGTATGAGGCCCTGGAAGCTGAAAGGTAATCGATGGATGGAGAAAGTGATGATCCCTCTCCACCAGAGATATTGCCAGGGTCGGAAAGGCCAACCCCCCGTATCGTGACCACTGGCAGGAGGAAGAAAAGGCGGGTTTTAGTTGTGGGTGATTCCACAACAGGGGGAACAGAGGGTCCAGTGTGTAGAAGGGACCCTTCTCTAAGGGAAGTCTGCTGTCTTCCTGGGGCCCAGGTTAAGGATGTCACCAGGAGACTTCCCAGCTTTTTCAACCCTCAAACTATTACCCACTGCTGGTCCTACATCTAGGAAGAGAAGTGGCAATGCATAGCCCGACAGCAATCAAAAGGGACTTCAAGGAATTGGGATGGATGATCAGGAACTTGGGTGCGCAAGTCATCTTCTCCTCAGTTCTCCCCAGTACTGACAGCAACAGGAACAGAAGGATAGTGTCCATTAACATGTGGCTCCGTGGCTGTTGTCATTGCCAAAATTTTGTGTTCTTTGGCAACAGGAACCCTTACATGGCACCAGGCTTTCTGGCATTGGACGGGATTCATCTTTCCCAAAGGGGGAAGAGAGTCCTTGATCATGAGCTGTTGAGGCTCATTGATCAGGCTTTAAACTAGATTCGATGGGGAAAGGGGAAATCATCAGGGATGCTGGTGACAAGGTACGGGATGACATGCCATCCCACTCATGCCAGCTGAACACCAGAGCTGGGAAAGGATGCCCAGAATCTAGAGAGGTAACAGAGGTTAACAGGAGAGCTACTGTAGGCCCACATGGATGAGTTATTGTCTCCCCATCCAGAAAGGTAGACGCATTGGGAGACCAACTCAAATGCCTCTATGTGAATGCAAACAGCATGGGGAATAAACAAGGGGAACTGGAGGTGTGCGCGAGGTTGTAGGGCTATGATCTCATTGCAAGTACTGAGACATGGTGAGACAGCTCCCATGACTGGAATGTGGCCATGGACGGCTTTGTGCTTTTTAGGAAGGACAGGCCAGGAAGGCGAGGTGGTGGAGTTGCTCTTTACGTGAGTGAGCAAGTGAAATGCATGGAGCTCTGTCTAGGAGTGGACGAAGTGTGAGTCAAGAGCCTATGGGTGAGGATTAAAGGGCAGGCTAACAGGGGTGACATTGTGGTGGGTGTTTACTACAGGCCACCTGGTCTGGAAGAGGAAGTGGATGAGGCCTTCTGCAGGCAGCTGCAAGTTGCCTCACGTTCGCAGGCCCTGGTTCTTATGGGGGAGTTTAACCACCCTGATATTTGCTGGAAAGACAATACAGCTTGGAACAAACAGTCCAGGAGGTTACTGCAGAATGTTGCAGATAAATTCTTGATGCAAGTGGTAGGTGAGCCAACAAGGAGATGGATGCTGCTGAACCTGACACTAATAATAAACAGAGATGGTCTATCTGGAAACGTGAAGATTGAGGGCAGTCTCAGCTTCAGTGACCACAAGATGTTGGAGGTGAAGATCTTGCGAGGAGGAAGCAGGGCAAAAAGTAGACCACAACCCTGGATTTCAAGAGAGTTAACTTTGACCTTTTCAGGGAACTAATTGGAGGAATCTCCTGGGCTAGGGCCCTAGAGGGAAAGGGAGCCCAGGAGAGTTGGCTAATATTCAAGCATCACTTCCTCCAAGCTCAGGATTGGTGCATCCCTACAAGAAAGAAATCTAACAAGGGGGGCAGGAGACCTGTGTGGATGGGCAAGTTCTTGGGAAAACTTAAACAGAAGAAAAAAGTGTACATGATGTGGAAGAAGGGACAGACCACTTGGGTGGAATATATGAACACTTTCAGAGAATGAAGGGATGCAATGAGGGAAGACCAAGGCCTGGTTAGAATTAAATTTTCAAGAGACATCAAGGACAACAAGAAGGGCTTTTTCAAATACATCAGCAGCAAAAGGAAGACTAAGGAAAATGTGGGTGCACTGCTAAATGAGGTGGGTGCCTTGATGACGGCAGATACAGAGAAAGTGGAGTTACTGAATGCCTTCTTTCCTTCAGTCTTCACTGATAAGACTAGCCCCAAAGCGCTACCAAGCCCGGAAACAAGAGAGGAAAATGGGAGAGAAGAAAACTTTCCCCTGGATGAAGAGGATTGGGTTAGAGGTTATTTAGGAAAGCTAGACACCCACAAATCTATGGGCCCTGATGGGATGTACCTGAGGGTGCTGAGGGAGTTGGTGGATGTGATTGCTGAGCTGTTTCCATCATCTGTCAGTGGTCACGGTCATCTGGAGAGGTCCCGGGTGACTGGAGACTTGCTAATGTGATGTTGTGACAGTGACATAAGCAATCATAGTAGTGGTGACATACAGTATTATATCATAATTAACATAATACAATTCAACTCATAGGCTATTCTCATCCAGTACTAAATCCCCTTGAGGTACACATCGGACCTCCCCATTCTTTTGCATTACCCACCAAGTGCATCCAGGTCCCTGGGCAAAAGCAATCCTACGGATGGGTTTGCCTTTGCCTGAGGCAGGAATAGCCCAGACCACCTTCCCCAGCATGTTTCTTAAATGCACTACAGGGACTGTGTCCCCTTCTACAGCACGTAACAGGTTTGATTGGGCAGGTCCAGCTCGGTTGGCAGATCTCCTAGTATTGACTAACCAGATGGCCTTTGCCAAACATGTATCCCAATTTTTGAATGTCCCAGCAACCATTGCCTTCAGTGTAGTCTTTAACAATCCATCACTCGATTTTCCTGGATGCTGGTGCATGATAGGGGATGTGATACACCCACTCAATACCATGTTCTTTGGCCCAAGTGTCTATAAGGTTGTTTCGGAAATGAGTCCCACTGTCTGACTCTATTCTTTCTGGGGTGCCATGTTGCCATAGGACTTGCTTTTTGAGGCCCAAGATAGTGTTCTGGGCATTGGCATGGGGCACAGGATATGTTTCCAGCCATCCGGTGGTTGCTTCCACCATTGTTAGTAAGTGGTGCTTGCCATTGAGGGTTTGAGGGAGTGTGATGTAATCAGTCTGCCAGGCTTCTCCATATTTATATTCCAGCCATCATCCTTCATACCAAAGAGGCTTTAACCTCTTGGCTTGCCTGATTGCAGCACATGTTTCACAATCATGGATAACCTGTTGTTGTGGTTTAACCTGGCCGGCAGCTAAGCACCACACAGCCATTTGCTCACCCTCTGTCGTGGTTCCGCTCGAGTGGGCAGCCGAGCTCCACCACAGCCGCTCTCTCACTCCCCCTCCTCAAAGAGGAATGGGGAGAAAATATGTGAAAAGGGCTCAAGGGTTGAGATAAGGACGAGAAAATCACGCAATAATTATTGTAACGGGCAAAACAGACTCGGCATAAGGAGATAGTAAGATTTATTGCCTATTACTAACAAGCGAGAGAAGTGAGAAAACAAAGGAAAAAGCAAACCAAAAGCACCTTCCCCCCCATCCACCCTCTTCCACCTCCTCCCCCTGAGCGGCGCAGGGGAATGGCGGAATGGGGGTTATGGTCAGTCTACAGCACTTCTTCTCTACCGCTCCTTCTCGGTCACTCTCGTCCCCTGTGCTGTGGGGTCCCACCCACGGGATGCAGTCCTTGATGAACTGATCCGGCGTGGGCTTCCCACAGGCAGCAGCTCTTCCAGAACTGCTCCAGATATGGGTCCGTACCACGGGGTCCATCCCTCAGGAGAAAACTGCTCCAACCTGGCTCCCCTATGGGCAGCAGCTCCTGCCAGATCACCTGCTCCTGCGTGGTCTCCTCTCCACGGGCTACAGGTCCGGCCCAGAATCTGCTCCGGCAGGGGTCTTCCACAGGCGGCAGCCTCCGTCGGTGCAGGGCCACCTGCTCCACCGTGGTCTCCTCCATGGGCTGCAGCATGGAACCCTGCTCCACCGCGGTACTCCATGGGCTGCAGGGGGACATCCTGCTTCACCATGGTCCTCACCACAGGCCGCAGGGGACTTCTGCTCCGGCACCTGGAGCACCTCTCCCCCTCCCTCTACACTGACCTTGGCACCTGCAAGGCTGTTTTCTCACTCCCTTGACTCTCCCGGCTGCTGTCTGGCGCAGCGTTTTTTCCCTGTCTTAAATATGCTCTCACAGAGGCGCAAAACAACATCGCTTATTGGCTCAGATCTGGAAAACAATGGGGCCCTTCCCAAACATGGGGCAGCTTCTAGATCTTTCTCACAGAAACCACCCCTATGGCTTCCTGTTACCAAAACCTTGCCACGTAAACCCACTACACCCTCCGCCCTTCCTCTCTGGGATGTGGGGAGAGAATCAGAAACAAATGAAAGCCTGTGGGTCGAGATAAAGACAGTTTATTAGGACAGAAAACAAATGAAAATAATAATAATGATAATTGTCCTACTACTAATAATGTATACAAAAAAAGTTATGCACAATGCAATTGCTCACCACCCACTGACTGATGACCAGCCTATCCCCGAGCCGCTGGTCCAGGCTGGTCCTAGTGTTCCAGGCACGGGCATGAGGCACAGGATATGTTTCCATCCATCCTGTGGTTGCTTCCAACATTGTAAGCATGTGGCACTTACCATGGAGGGTTTGAAGGAATGTGATGTAATCAGTCTGCCAGGACTCTCCATATTTATATTTCAGTCATCGTCCTCCACACCAAAGAGGCTTTGACTGTTTGGATTGCTTGATTGCAGTGTATGTTTCACAGTCATGAATAACCTGTGCAATAGTGTCCATGGTCAGGTCCACCCCTCGATCACGAGCCCATCTATATGTTGCATCTCTACCTTGATGGCCTGAGGTGTCTTCCTCACTCAACATCATTCGATCTCCTCCTTTAAGAGAAACTCGACACACATACTCAACTTCCGATTCCCCTGACAGCCTTGAGAACCTTTCCTGTATTTTAATCAACTCTGCCAGTGACCATGGAATCGTTCGCACAGTAGTGCTGATTTCATTATCATCATCAACAGTAGTCTCAGTCTTAACCAAAGGTCTCAAGGAAATCGACTGAGTTTCAGAATCAGCAATCTCTTCAACACCATCATCACTGTCAGACCAGAAATCACTATCCCAGCTTTCAGGTTCTGCACTATGCAGCAATCTACGAATCTGCTTGATCGGAGCATAAGGCTGTATTTTATTTAAAAGATGACTAAACCTCTCCAGTAATTGTTTAAGATAATTATTCTCACTCACAAGTTTATCCACTCTGACTCCTAATGCTTTTCCTGTCTCCCTTTCAAAGGCCAATGATGACTTCAATACCTCATTCTCTGATTTCAAAACTGTATGTTCCGCATCAGAGATCAGTTTGGGAGCAGGAGTTTCCTTAGCTTCTTGCTGAGCACAAGACAAACAGGCTCCTAACACAGCACAAATTGCACCTTTACCCTTTCTTTGACCAATCTTTTGTGAAGCCTGACACTGCTCAATGCGCTCTACCACTTTCTCCTCATCTTTCCAAAACTTTTGGGAAAACTCCTTCCCTGCCTGGGAAGGGGCACATTTGTATTTTTGCAGCAGTTTATGCATAGCAATCCTGCCGACTATGCCAATTTTACTGTCACGTTAAGGGGTGTAGCTGATTAACTGTTATGGGCCCAGTTGGATTCAGGGTACTGAACTAGTCAGATTCACCAATAATGCGTTAACCGTCTGGGGTCCGGTCGGATATTCACCAATAACGGATTAACTGTCTGGGGTCCGGTCGGATATTCACCAATAACATGTTAACCGTCTGGGGTCTGGTTGGATTCAGAACACTGAACTATCACGGTCACGGATTCACCAATAACGTATAACCACCCTTACCCTAGTTGCACTTAATGAGAGCTATAACAATACAATCAAGTGTGATTTATTACAGCAACAGGTACACAGGTTCTTTGGATTGCTGGCGATAGCGACTGTCTGCAAAAGCAAGCTAGCATGCATGAAATACACAGGTGTTACAGGTGTGCAGCCTAGAAATAAATGCGTTAAAAGGATCAAAGACTCTAGAAAGATTTATAACCAAGTGTTCAAATCTCACCCAAAGGGGTCCCAATGGGGGGGGGAAGAGAGGCTCAGCCCGTCGACTGATCTCAGGAGTCAGGCGATCCTAAGGATGTTGTATTCCCTCGGGATGGTATCTCCCCTGACGGTGGTATCTTCCCTAACATCCCCTCTCTCTTAGGCCAATTTATATTATTTTCTATCTTTTAGGTGGAGCTTGAGTGGCTCTAGTCAAGCATATCTTAATTATGATGGGTGAAAAGTTCTCCCGTCTCCGTTTAAAGTAATAGGATCCGAGAAATTCAGAGCACATGCTCGGTGAGGGGTGGTCGCACCTTGGAGGCGGGTAGCTTTTGGGATGGAGGTGTGTTTTGGAATTATAATGATATTATAATGAGCAAAAAGTACACTAGGGTACAGCATTTGTCAAAACATGACAGTTCTTTGTCTCAGGGTAGCAAAAAGTGCAGCTTATCGGTCTCGGTGTGCACAAGAACAATAGAGGGCGTGGCTTGGCCTCCTGCACCCCCTGCAAGCTTCCTGAATCCTCAGCGACAGCCCAGCAGACTCTGCTCCTCTGTTAGCCCTCCCAAGAGTTACAGTTATTCAAGAACTACTCCAGCATGGGTTCTTTTCCACGGGATGCAGTACTTCAGGAACGGACAGTTCCAGCATGGGCTCCTCTCTATGGACTGCAAATGAATCTTTGCTTTAGCACCAGGATTTATGTGGTGGTCATGCCCAGCTGGACAGCTGAACTTCAACACAACCACTCTCCCATTCCCCCTCCTCAAAGGGAAAAGGGGAGAAAATACAATGAAAAGGGCCCAAGAGTTGAGACAAGGACAGGGAAATCACTCAAGTTATCATCATGGGCAAAACAGACTTGGCATAGGGAATTTAATGTAATTTATTACCTATTACGAACAAGCTAGAGCAGTGAGAAGCTAAAAACACCTTCCACCTCCTCCCCCCTCTTCTACATCCCTCTCCTGAGCAGCACAGGGGAATGGGGAATGGGGGCTGTGGTCAGTCCATAATGCTTTGTCTCTGCTGTTCCTTCAGGGTCACTCTTTTCCCATGCTCCAACGTGGGGTCCTTCCCACAGGATGCTATTCTTCCCAAACATCCTGTGCAGTCTTTCCCCAGGCAGCAGTTCTTGGAGAACTGCTCCAAATATGGGTCTGTACCACAGCACCCATCCATCATGAGCAAACTGCTCCAGCATGGGTCCCCCATAGGTGGTGGCTCCCGTCAAATTACCTGCTCCTGTGTGGGCTATTTTCCACAGGCTACAAGTTCTGCCCAGAGTCTGCTCCGGTGAGGACTATCCACAGACTGCAGCCTCCTTCAGGACAGATCTACCTGTTCCACCATGGGCTCCTCCACAGGATGCAGTGTGGAAATCTGCTCTGCCATGGTACACCATGGGCTGCAGGGGGACAGCCTGCTCCACCATGGTCCTCTCCACAGGCCCCAGGGGAAATTCAGCTCTGGCGCCTGGAGCACCTCCTCCCCCTCCTTCACTGAACTTGGTGTCTGCAGGGCTGTCTCTCACTCCTCACTCTCCCAGCTGTTGTTGTGAAGCAGTTTTTCCCCCTTTCTTAAATATGCTCTCACAGAGGTGCAAACAGCATCGCTTATTGGCTTGATTCTGGCCAGTGGCAGGCCCCTTTTTGAGCTGGCTTAAAGTGGCCCTTATTTAACATGTGGCAGCTTCTGGACTCTTCTCACAGAGGCCACCCTTGCAGCCCTCCACTACCAAAAATTTTTTTCCCTTTCTTAAATATGCTCTCACAGAGGCACAACCAACATGGCTTATTGGCTTGGCTCTGGCCAGTCGAGGGTCTCTTTATGAGTCAGCTGAAACTGGCTCTTAACATGGGGCAGCGTGGTGGTTTTACCTTGCTGGGCAGATGAACTCCAACACAACTGCTCTCTCACTCCCCCTCCTTAGAAGAAGAGGGGAAGAAAAAAGTATGCTGGAAAAGAACAACAACAAAAAAATAACTTATAGGTTGAGATAAGGATAATTTAATTAAAAGGAAGGGGGTGGGGAAAAAGCAAAGGCCACGTGGAACCGCAGTGTGAGAGAAAAGAAAATACTCTCTACTTCCCATCAATTAGTAATTTTTGGCCACATCCTGGGAAGCAGAGCCTCAATAGGCATAGCTGTTTGGGAAGATGGGTGTTTTCATAACGGGAGCCCCCCTCCTCCTTCCCCTTTTCCACCTTTTAGTGCTGAGTGTGACCTCATATGGTAAGGAATATCCCTTTGGTTGGTTTAGGTCAGCTGCCCTGGTGATGTCCCCTCCCCACCTCTTGCCTACCCCCAGCCTTCTGGCTCTTGAGAAAGGCAGTTTGGAGGGAGACTTGATGGTGTGTCAGTATTGCTCAGCAATAGACAAAAACACTGGTGTGATACCAGGGCTGTTCTAACTACAAGTGCAGAGCACAGCACTGTATGGGCTGCTGCAGGGAAAGTTAACTCCATCCCAGCCAGACCCAGTACAACCTTCACCCTTTATTCCATAACATCTGTGTTGCTTTCAGGTCCCACATACCTTAGCATATAGGTATTCTAATCACCACTGTTCCCTGTCCTTTAACAGATTTATCAATAGCTACTTCTTTTCATTCTATAGGCCTCTTCCCAAAATGTCCATAAGAGCTGTTGATGATTTAGGCTTCATCTGCCAAAATGCTCACTTAGGACAGGTGGAGTTGGATTTCTGGATGCCAGCACCAGCTTAGCTCGAGTCGTTGCTGCACTTGCCCAGCTCCTTGCGAAGTTGACCTGTCATTGGTTCTGCAGTGTCTTCCTACAACAAATAACTTAGATTACAGATTAGTTTTCTCCCAAGGTTAAATCTCCTTGAGGCACACACTTGATATCCCCATCCTTTTGCATGACCCACCAGGTCTGCCCTGGTCCTTGGGTGAAGAGAATCACCTGAGTGGTTTTGCCTTTTCCCAAGGCAGGAGCAACCCACACTGCTTTCCCCATCCACTTCCCTACATGCACTATGGGGACTTTAGCTCCTCCCACAGTGTGTAGGGATTTTGTTTCAGCAGGACCAGCATGGCTGTCAGACCCCTTATTGTTAACTAGCCAAGTGGCTTCTGGTAGATTTGTGTCCCATTGTTTCCATGTCCCAGTACCCAATGATGCAGTACATTCCCCCAGCTGGTGCAGGGGAATGAAGATTGTTGTCCATCTACAATGATTTCACAGAATCACATAATTGTAGGGGTTGGAAGGGACCTCAAGAGGACATCGGGTTCAACACCACTGCCAAAGCCGGTTCTGGGCGGTGGCATGGGGCACAGGATATGTTTCCAGTCATCCAGTGGTTGTTTAAACCATTGTATGTACGTGGCGCTTGCCATTACATGTTTGAGTGAGTGTGATGTAATCAGTCTGCCAGGCCTCTCCATATTTATATTTCAGCCATCGTCCTCCATACCAAAGAGGCTTTAACTGCTTGGCTTGATTGATTGCAGTGCATGCTTCACAATCATGAATAACCTGTGCTATAGCATCCATGGTCAGGTCCACCCCTCGATCATGAGCCCACCTGTAGGTTGCATCTCTCCCTTGGTGGCCTGATGTGTCATGGGCCCATCGAGCTATAAATAATTCACCTTTATGTTGCCAGTCCAGGTCCACCTAAGCCACTTCACTCTTAGCAGCCTGATCCACCTGCTGGTTGTTCTGATGTTCTTCAGTGGCCTGATTCTTGGGCACATGAGCATCTACGTGGCGTACCTTTACAGCCAGGTTCTCTACCCGAGCAGCAAAATCTTGCCACAATGCAGCAGCCCATATGGGTTTCCCTCCGTGCTGCCAGTTGCTCTTCTTCCATTGCTGTAACCACCCCCACAGGGCATTTGCTACCATCCATGAATCAGTGCAGAGATAGAGAACTGGCCACTTTTCTCGTTCAGCAATATCTAAAGCCAGCTGAATGGCCTTCACTTCTGCAAACTGACTCGATTCACCTTCTCCCTCAGCAGCTTCTGCAACTCGTCGTGCAGGACTCCATACAGCATCTTTCCATCTCTGATGCTATCCCACAATACGATAGGACCCATCAGTGAAGAGGGCATATTGCTTCTCATTCTCTGGTAGCTTGTTATACAGTGGGGCTTCTTCTGCTTGGGCCACCTCCTCCTCTGGTGATATCCCAAAATATTTGCCTTCTGGCCAGTCCATAATCACTTCCAATATTCCTGGGTGACTGGGGTTTCCTATTCGAGCCCGCTGGGTAATCAGTGCAACCCACTTGCTCCATGTAGCATCAACTGCATGATGTGTAGAGGGGACCCTTCCTTTGAACATCCAGATTAGTACCGGCAATCGGGGTGTGTCCTGGTTTCAGTTAGGACAGAGTTAATTTCCTTCCTAGTAGCTGGTAGAATGCTATGTTTTGGCGTAGGATGAGAAGAGTGCTGACAACATGCTGATGTTTTAATTGTTGCAGAGCAGTGCTTATACCAAGCCAAGGACATCTCAGCTTCTCATTCTGTCCTGCCAACAGGAAGGCTGGGGGTGCAGCAAGAGCTGGGAGGGGACAGACCCAGAGCAGCTGAACCAAACTAGCCAAAGGGGTATTCCATACCATCTGACGTCATGCTAAATAATATATAGGGGTGGTTAGCCGGGGGAGGAGGACCGGACTGCTCGGGGTTAGGCTGGGCATCAGTCAGCAGGTGGTGAGCAATTGCACTGTGCATCACTTGTTTCTTACACATTATTATCATTAGTATTATTATCATCATTATTCTTCTTATTATTTTCTTTTCTTAATAAACTGTCTTTATCTCAACTCACAGGCTTCACTTTCCCGTTTCTCTCCCCCATCCCAGAGAGGGAGGGGGGAGGGTGAGCAAACGGCTGTGTGGTGTTTAGCTGCCGGCCAGGTTAAACCACAACAGGTTTAAGCCGGGAGGAGCTGTGCTTCAGTACCAACCACTTCCGAAGCAGATTGAACTCCTTCATATGCTGCCAATATCTCCTTTTCAGTTGGAGTGTAGTGGGCCTCAGATCCTCTGTATCCCCAATTACAAAACCCAAGGGGTCGTCCTCTTTCTGCCAGAGGCTCCAGGTGGGGGCATTCTCCCTGTCTGCAGTGTAGAGCACATTCTTTACATCTTCCCTGCTAGGACAGGCCCAAGAGCTACTGCATGAACTATCTCCCGTTTAATTTGTTCAAAGGCTTGTTGTTGCTCAGGGCCCCATTCAAACTCATTCTTCTTACAGGTTACTTGGTAGAGCAGGTTTACAATCAGACTGTAATTTGGCATGTGCATTCTCCAAAACCCCACGAGACCTAGGAAAGCTCATGTTTCTTTTTTGCTAGTTGGTGGAGACATAGCTGTTATTTTGTTGATCACATCCATTGGGATTTGACGACGTCCATCTTGCCATTTTGTTCCTAAAAACTGGATCTCTCGTGCAGGTCCTTTGACTTTATTTTGTTTTATGGAAAAGCCAGCCTTCAGAAGGATTTGGACTATTTTCTTGCTTTTCTCAAATACTTACTTTGCTGTGTCGCCCCACATGATGATGTTATCGATGTACTGCCGGTGTTCAGGAGCTTCCCCCTGCTCTAGTGCAAACTGGATCAGTCCATGGCAAATGGTAGGGCTGTGTTTCCACCCCTGGGGCAGCCGATTCCAAGTATATTGAACTCCCCTCCAAGTGAAAGCCAACTGTGGCCTGCACTCTGCTGCTAGAGGGATGGAGAAAAATGCATTAGCGATATCAATTGTGGCGTACCACTTGGCTGCCTTCGATTCCAGTTCGTACTGGAGTTCTAGCATGTCCGGCACTGCAGCACTCAGTGGTGGCGTGACTTCGTTCAGGCCACGATAGTCCACTGTTAGTCTCCATTCGCCATTAGACTTTCGCACTGGCCATATGGGACTATTAAAAGGTGAACGAGTCTTGCTGATCACTCCTTGGCTCTCCAATTGACGAATTAGCTTATGGATGGGAATCAGGGAGTCTCGGTTAGTGCAATATTGCCGCCGGTGCACAGTTGTGGTAGCGATTGGCACTTGCTGTTCTTCGACCCTCAGCAACCCCACAACAGAAGGGTCTTCCGAGAGACCGGGCAAGGTAGATAACTGTTTAATGTCCTCTGTCTCTAAAGCAGCTATGTCGAAAGCCCAGCAGGTACCCTTTTGGTCCTTGAAATATCCTCTTCTGAGACAGTCTATGTTAAGGTTTCACAAAGCATCCTGGCCAGTCACAATATGGTGTTTTTACCACTCATTCCCAGTTAGACTCACTTCAGCCTCCAATACAGTTAACTGTTGGGATCCCCCCGTCACCCCTGAAATACAGATGGGTTCTGGACATTTATAGCTTGATGGCTTTAGTGTCCACTGGTGTGGTGGTTTCACCTTGCTAGGCAGCTGAATTCCACCAGAACCTCTCTGTCACTCCCCCTCCTCAGAAGAAGAGGGGAAGAAGAAAAGGAAAGAAACAACTCATGGGTTGAGTTGTTTCTTAACTTATAAGGATAATTTAATTAAAGGAAAAATAATTATTAAGGAAAAATTAATATTAAACAATTCAACTAAAGGAAAAATGGGAAAGGGGAAAAGGGAAAAAAATACAACAAGCAAAGGCTGTGTGGAAGTGCAGAGGAAAGAAATTACTCTCTACTTCCCACAAATGAGCAATGCTTGACCACGTCCTTGAAGCAGCACCTCAACTCATGTAGCCGTTGTTTGGGAGGACAGACATTTTCACAATGAGAGGCCACCCCTCCCATCTCCTTCCTTTTCCCACCTTTTATTGCTGAGTGTGACATCATATGGTATGGAATATCCCTTTGGTTGGTTTAGGTTAGCTACCCTGGTGATGTCCCTTTCTCACTTTTTGCCCACCCCCAACCTGTTGGCTCTGCGGGGGTTAGAGGGAATCCTGATGGTGTTCCAGCACTGCTCAGCAGTAGACACGATGCTGGTGTGATACCAGGGCTGTTCTAGCTACAAATGCAGAGCACAGCACTGTATGGGCTGCTGCAGGGAAAGTTAACATCCCAGCCAGACCCAGTGCAACTGGGCACAGGTGTCTACTAAAGCCTTATACTTCTGTGGGTCTGAAGTGCCAAGCCATCGAATCCACACAGTCCAATAAACCTGAATGTCCCTCTCCTCCCCCTGGCTGGAGACAGGTCATCTCTAATCCTGGTCATAATATACATTACTGTTTCTGGGGGAATGCCCACTGGAAACTGGAGCAGCAAGTTTCTCAGAGAACCCCCCTTTTTTCGATTGTATTTCCTTTCAAATCACCTACCTGTGCCTCTAGGGTCGAGGTAGATTTTCCATCCCATTTTCTCATGGCCTTTCCATGGTCACATAGGTAAAACCACAAGGTGGCACGAGGTGTTCACCCACTATATCTTCTTTCTTTAAATGGAAGGACACTTACTCCTGATAGCTGAGATACTAGTTTGTACAGGTGGGGAAGAAGATAAATTCTCTCTAAGTTGGTGGACCTCTTGAGAAAGTTTTTCCACAGCTGAGACACAAGCCTGTAGGGAAGGGGAGAAAATTTCTTTGTACTGCCAGAGTTGTTTAGTCAGTTCATCCAGCGTGGGTTCCTCATGGTCTTTCCGGGTCATTACTGCCAGTGAGCTGGCATATGATGATGGTGCACTCCGTACAAACTTCCGCCACATGGATCGTGTACACTTGACTTCATCCAGATCTGTGAATAGTTGGTCATTGTCTAGGTCATCTTAAATAGCCTCCCATATGGCTAATTCCCTCAGGTACTGGATTTCCTTATCCATGGTGGTCCATTTGCCTGGTTGACATACAAGTTCTTCCTTGAAGGGATACCTTTCCTTCAGCCCTGACAGGAGATGCCTCCAGAGGGTGAAGATTTTTGTTCCTTTTCCAATTGCTTTGTCAATGTCTGTGTCCCTAGCAAGGGATCCCAGCTGCCTGTCTTCTCTGCCCTCTAATTCCAGACTACTGGCTCCACTGTCCCAGCACTGGAGCAGCCAGATGACAAGGTGCTCACCTGGACAATGACTGAAATCTTTTCACATAGCTTGCAGCTCACGCTGGTATAGGCCTTGGGTAGTTATTGATGCTCTTATGATATCTTCCTCTTCATCTTCCTGTTTGTCTGATGGCCCAGCCACTGCAGAGTAGCCTATCTCGTCTTCTTCTTCCTCCACTGTCTGAGTAGGAGCTCCTCTGCTCCCTAAATGACCTGACTTTCTCATCCATTGCTTCATCTTGGATACAGGGACAACTTGCACTTGTACAGTTTGTTTCCCTGACCTTGCCTTGGGGCCTGTCACATGAGTTGGAACAGCTTCAGGGCCCGTCACAGGGGTTGGAACGACCACTGCACCCGCCACAGGGTTTGGAGTGGCTGCTGGGCCTGTCACAGGTGTTGGAGTGGCCACAGGGTCTATCACTAAGGTTATAGTTGCATCGATTTCAGCTCGGTAATCATAGGCCAGACCCCAGCACGTTGCAGTAATTTGTGTCTCTTTGGAATTGCCAGGGTGGTTTTTTAGGGTTTTGCAGTTGTTCAGGGGTCACTTTCCAAAGCACTGAAAGTGCCTGCTGCTCTAGATGCCTGCCCGTATTCTCCCTCACTCCCTGCCACTCATAACTATCCTGCCTCAGGACAGGTCTCTAGATGAGATTCCTAAGTAGTTGTTTAACCTTAAACAAAGCCTGAAGTTCATTGAGGAGGTATTACAATAAGAACATGCTGGTCTGAACATCCCAAAGTCTTGAAGAGCTATTGTAACTAGCCTGGAGAAGAACAGGGCAGGTGAAGGAGAAAGGGAGAGTGAACAAGTAGGAAAAAATATCTCCCCCTGTCCCCTCCATAGATTGGGTCTCTGAAGAAAAAAGGTAAAAGGTGTAATTATTAATAGTTTCTGAGATATGGTCTCCAAAGTATGGAGTTGATGGCAATGCTGAGTGCAAATACCAGATTAGTCTCATGACCAATAATTTTATCATATCATTAGCCAGTGTTACACCATACAGCAAAGTAATAATCTTAAACCAGTCCCCAGAAAGCGTAAAAAGCACGGCGGGGAACACATACAGTAATTAATGTGCTATATAACTCAATTTAGTAAACAGGCACAGCAAACCTGAGATCAAAAAAATCAACATTATGATTAGCAATTATTAAACGGATCTAATTCTGTACTGGGTCTGGCTAGGATTTTAACTTTCCTTGCAGCAGCCCATAGAGTGTTGTGCTCTGCACTTGTAGCTAGAACAGCCCTGGTATCACACCAGTGTTGTGTCTGCTGCTGAGCAGTGTTGGCACCCCATCAGGATTCTCTTTAACTCTCTCAGAATCAGCAGGCTGGGGGCAGGCAAAAAGTGAGAAAGGAACATCACCAGGGCAGCTGACCTAAACCAACCAAAGGGATATTCCATACCATATGATGTCACACAAATAATAATAACAATAATAATAATGACAATAATGATGATAATAGTAGTACTAGTAATAATGTGTACGAAACAAGTGATACACAATGCAATTGCTCACCACCCGCTGTCCGATGCCCAGCCTAACCCCAAGCAGTCTGGCCCTCCTCCCAGATCTTGCACCCCCAGCCTGCCCTCTGGCAGGACAGAGTGAGAAGCTGAAATGTCCTTGGCTTGGTGTAAACACTGCTCTGCAATAATTAAAATATCAGCATGTTATCAGCACTCTTCTCATCCTAACCAGAACATAGCATTCTGCCAGCTACTAGGAAGAAACACCCTCATCATCAATCTTTAAACAGCAATTACTAAAGTTAAATTTTCCACAGACTTCTCCTTCTTGTGCTAGTAAATAATCCAAAGCTAAGCGATTTTGATACAAAGCAGTTCTCATCTTGGTATTTTGCTTTGCAATTAATCCAAGTGCATCTCCGGTTTTATTTACTACCATTTCTACTACAGCTTGTAACCTAATTATTCTATTAAGCATATATATCGGGGTCCTATAGCCCCAGGATCCGTCTTCTGCCCACGTAGCTGGATCATAATAGGCAAATGCCTTCAATCAAGGGGTTGGGCCCGCTTTCAGGGTCGATTCAGGCTTGTGTTACCGTTCGGCCTGTCAGGGTGATCCAGCTCCTGGAAAACGAATCACAATTTTATATAGGTTTAAAAACAAAGGTTCTTATATTATTTTCTCGGGACAACCTGACCTTAGTGTGGGAGAAGTCCGGTCGAGGCCCTCTCACTCAGCATACCCATAGGGGTTGCCTCCCTCGGTAGACCATACACACCGCAGTGGAGGGTCCCGCCCTGGTCTTGCCTTCTCCCTTTCCTCATTTCAGGCTTGTCCCCTTTATTTGGCATCCTTAATTCATGCAGAGCCTCGTTGCCAGAATATTAGTTCTTCTTTAGCTTTAATTTCAGTTCCCCAGGAGCGGACTCAACCCTCCAAGTTTCGGTAGTTACTGGTCCTTTTATTCTGGATGCGTGGGTCCAACCCCTTTCTGCTGTTCTCACAGCTGTTTCAGTAGTCAGTAAAACAAGGTACAGTCCCTCCCATCGGGGGTTCAGTGATTCTTCCCTCCAGGTTTTTATTAAGACCTTGTCTCCTGGTTGTATCTTATGAATAGCAAATCCTAAGGGTGGTGTTTGAACCATCATTCCAATTTCTCTTAGCTCTTGCAATCTCCTTCCAATAGTAATTATATATTTCTGGATGCTACGATCCTCAACTACATTGTTCCCTAGAGGCATCCCTTGAGAATAAGGCATACCATATAACATTTCATATGGTGATAATCCAGTCTCACTGTATGCTTTAGTTCTTATGTTTAAAAGCGTCAGTGGTATTTCTTTCAGGGCATTTGTGTCTCGATCATTAATTTAGCCAATTGTTGTTTTATTGTTTGATTCAGTCTTTCTACTTTCCCTGAGCTTTGTGGGTGCCGCGGAGTATGGTATTTGCACTGAATACCTAATGATTGACATAATAATTTTATTATTTTAGAAGTAAAGTGTGTGCCCTGGTCAGAATCAATGTACTGGATTATCCCATATCTAGGCATCAGGTGTTCTAATAGAATTTTTACCACCCTTTGTGCTGTAGCTTGTGCTATGGGATAAGCTTCTACATATTGTGTTAAATGATCTACTATTACCAATAGATATTTTATCCTCCCTACCTTGGGCAATTCAGAGAAATCAACTTGTACTTTCTCAAAAGGCCTATAAGCTGTTTTTCTCTCTCCCGTGGCTGCTTGTCAAAACACTTTCTTATTTATCTTCTGACAAGTTAAGCAACCTCGTGTAATTTGCTTTGCTATTTCAAAAAACCCAATGCAACCAAATTGTTTTAGTAAATGATCACTTAACGCCTTTGTACCCCAATGTGTTTATGCATGCAAAATTCCCAATATTTGCTTCACATAAGCTTCTGGCAATATATCTCGCCTGTCTGGCAGTGTCCATTTTCCTTGTTCTAACTTAGCAACCTATTTTCTCCAGTTTCATTTGTTTTGTTTTGTTTTCCATTGTATTTCAAAGTCGGTCCAAAAATTCCATAGGGGTTTCTTTTGGATCTTGTGGGAACAGATTCTCAATTCCCAGTTTAACCAGATTTTGGTATTTACCGTTCATTATTTCCGGGGTGACTATAGTCTCAGCGTGGGGCCGGTCAGGGGAATGCTATAGTCTCAGCGTGGGGCCGGTCAGGGGAATGCAATTGTCAACAGTTCCCTGAGCGGTCCCATTGGCAATCTGAGCTCACTCATAAACTCAGGTTGTTTTAAGGGTTAACTGTTTTTCTGTTTCCATGACAACTCTCTGGACCCATCATGGTCCCTCTGCCCCAGAGGGCTCACACAGGGGATTTTGAGATCACAGCCTCCTGCTGAGGCAGAACTATTAACATTCCTACATCCTCTTCCCCTGCTCATTCAACTTCAAACAGCTCTGTTAAATACTACATGCCACGCCTTTAACACCTTCAACAACTCTTTTAACCCTTCCTTTATCTTTCTCCAGCCTGTACTTTTCTCATGCCAACACCAAAGGCTCAGTCAGGGGCCAACTTAATTCCACTCCTTTTTCCTCTAAGATGCTGAAACAACATATCAGTATACTACATTTCATCCTATTTTTCTTCTCTCCTCAAAAACAACATTAATTGCAAGATAGTGTTATAGTCGACTGATCCATAAAGTGGCCGTTTAGTTTATATAGTGGCCACCACTGATTGCAATACTTAGTGAAAGTCCTCTTGCTTCCTGTGCCCCCAGTTCTAACAATATCTTTCGAATGTGCCAATATGCACCCAAGGAGGCTTTCTTTAAAACGTCATTGTTTTGGATATTACGCATTTCCTTGATTTCCCATTCCCTTTTATTTATTTATTTATTTATTACGATTCCTTACTAGTTACTGTCCTTTGTTTCAATTTCCACGCAAACCTTTTTACTATCTTTTCCTAATCTTCTTCCCCAATGTCCCAGTTCTCTGGGATTAAACGCTTCTTCCCACATACAAACTTTACTATTTCAGATTATTAATGAGCCGCGTTTCACAGAATCACAGAATCACAGAATTTCTAGGTTGGAAGACACCTCAAGATCATTGAGTCCAACCTCTGACCTAACACTAGCAGTCCCCACTAAACCATATCCCTAAGCTCTACATCTAAACGTCTTTTGAAGACTTCCAGGGATGGTGACTCCACCACTTCCCTGGGCAGCCTGTTCCAATGCCTAACAACCCTCTCAGTAAAGAAGTTCTTCCTAACATCTAACCTAAAACTCCCCTGGTGCAACTTAAGCCCATTCCCCCTCGTCCTGTCACCAGGCACGTGGGAGAACAGACCAACCCCCACCTCGCTACAGCCTCCCTTGAGGTACCTATAGAGAGCGATAAGGTCGCCCCTGAGCCTCCTCTTCTCCAGGCTGAACAAGCCCAGCTCCCTCAGCCGCTCCTCGTAGGACTTCTTCTCCAGGCCCCTCACCAGCTTCGTCGCCCTTCTCTGCACCCGCTCAAGCATCTCCATGTCCTTCTTGTAGCGAGGGGCCCAAAACTGAACACAGTACTCGAGGTGTGGCCTCACCAGAGCTGAGTACAGGGGGACGATCACCTCCCTAGCCCTGCTGGTCACACTGTTCCTGATACAAGCCAGGATGCCGTTGGCCTTCTTGGCCACCTGAGCACACTGCTGGCTCATATTCAGCCGACTATCCACCATCACTCCCAGGTCCTTCTCCGCCTGGCAGCTCTCCAACCATTCCTCTCCCAGTCTGTAGCTCTGCTTGGGGTTATTGCGCCCCAGGTGCAGGACCCGGCACTTGGCCTTGTTGAACTTCATGCAGCTGACCTCAGCCCATCGGTGCAGCCTATCCAGATCCTCCTGCAGTGCCTTCCTACCCTCAAGCAGATCGACACACGCACCTAACTTGGTGTCATCTGCAAACTTACTGAGGGTGCACTCAATGCCCTCGTCCAGATCATCGATGAAGATATTAAAGAGGACCGGCCCCAGCACCGAGCCCTGTGGGACGCCTCTAGTGACTGGCCTCCAACTGGACTTGGCTCCATTCACCACATAAATTTTATGATTTTCAATCATAAATCCATGGAACTTCAGGAAAAGAGCTGAAGCACTCAGCCTTCTATCTTCTAGATGAACATTACCACCTTTTCCAGAAAATGTACATTACAATGAACATTACCACCTTTTCCAGAAAATGTACATTTCCACAGGACCGAATTTCAAGCCGAATGACAATTTTTCTCATGCACTTTGTTAGTTAGCCCACACAAAACAAGGAATCACTCCTGTGTATCCGTCAATATGGAGGTTTAAAAGGTATTGACGCCTAAATAAATTCGCTCTCCCCCTTCTTACCAAATTCCCAGGACTCAAGCCCAAACCACCGAAGAAATGACTCTCTCCGTTCTACTGCTTTGATAATCAGTCAGCACCCTCCCCCCCCAGTACTTGGGAAACTGACCACAGCAAATACACCAACACTTCTCAACTGCTAGTTACTTAGATAATGCTCCCGCCTTTCTTCTTTTCGCACTAAAAGCATTTAAGAGCAAAAATAGGATCACAAGATACACAGCCAGGCCCATATATTGGGCACCACCAATCAACGCTTGGATAAAACAGCACTTCTTTTCGGTCTGTCACGCACTTCATTCATCTCCGCCCACTCCCCTCGCAGAGAGTACGGAACCGCGGATCCACTCTGTTTCTCTTGGACTTGTGGTTATTTATACAAGGGTATGTAAGACAGAAGGTCACATTTCATCATGAGGCCCAGCATTGTTCCATATTGACAGAAATCAGATGAACGTATTTCACACTATGAAGTTCACACTACCCTTATTCAAACCTTTTCTGAAGTCAAAATTAAAAATAGCTCGAGTTATCACTTGCATACAATCTCCTTAAAGAATTCAAATAATAGTTACAGTTAAAAAAAAAAAGAATAAATAAAAAATAAAACTTTCCCAATCAAATATTAAGTTTGTAGAACAGCATTTAAGATTATGCTTCAGAAGCTGCATTAATGAATGCTTAAAATTAAATACATTATTTTTCAGTTTCGCATCTGTCAAAAACCCACCTAGTATATTCAAATACCAATTTATGCAGGTCAATACACACTCTCTACTTCTTCCAAAAACGTTCTGAAAATCAAGTCAGGAGAGAACCTGTCACACAGAAGAATAAACAAAAGAAAATTAGCTCCAATGGCTGGCCACAAATCTTTGCATCTAATCAGGGCAGCATTTATGCTCTCACAGGAAGAAAAATCCTACCATGACATAAATTGATATCCTGATGAACAATAACAAAAACAAGAGCTGTACCAAGTCTCTTATGAATGAATTATAGGACAACCTGTTCACACACACACAAGGGATTTCTACCTCTCCCTAAGCAGTCAGATTATACAACCTATAGCACAAGGATTCATGAACTAGCATCCACATCAAGCATAATAAACCTCTTGACTTGGGGCCTCCAGGCATTCCAGTATTATAAACACAACAACAAGTGCTATTAAAAATAAAAATAAAAAAAGCTCTTCCAGTTAAGCTGTTCTTGTTTATCAATAGTTAAAATTCAAACTTCTCTTCTGACTAAGCAACTACAACACCATCCACACCTTGATTTAAAAGGGCTCGTTTTTATATTGCACTGCCAAGACAGACATGATTTACAAAAATAACTATCAGAATCTGATGATACAGATTCCATGGAAACTGGCATCAATTTAGGAATTCCAAACCCCATTAGGAAAATTTGAGATGGGAAGCAAAGTGCTTATGGGGGGGATATCCAGAAAAGACTGCTGGGTATACCCCAACAAACTGTTTGAAATATGTTCAAGCATAAAGTAGAAAGGAGGAAGAGCTTTTTAACTAAACATACACTCTTGTTAGGTCAATACTAAAAGCATGACATCAGAGAGCAGGCTGACTAAAGAAACAAGGCCGCTTTGTGACCAATCATCTTGAACAGTTACAAGAAAAGGTTGACTTACATACCTCATTGATAAAGAAAACAGGCTTATGGTTTCTAAATATACCATGTAGTTATTTCTGAAACTAAAGTATACTTTTACACCCCAGTCCCCACATGGTCCCTGAAGTGCAGGACCTTGGCGGGGGGGCAGCAGCACACCATCAGGCACCTTCAGTTGGACAGTTGGAGACAAGTTCTATGACTGGTGAACATTTAACATGTTTGACAAGTGGCCAGGTTATATTTACTTCCCAGCCCCCTTAGGGAGGGAGGAATAAATTAAATTTTAAGAACCATGTATAGAAAACTAATTAGATATCAGCAATTACCCCTTTTTGTTTCAACATCATGCTGGTTAGTGAATATAATCATTGGAGAAAGACAAAGATCATTAGAACAGACAGAATCAGTTAGATATTATATACATCTCTGGAATCCATACTTAAAAACAAAACCACCACTGCACACCAATTCAAAACAAAAGAATTCAAGAATTCAACTTGTGGGTTGAGGTAAGAACAGGGAGATCACTCAACAATCACCATCATGGGCAAAACAGACTCAATGTAGCGAGATTAATATCATTTATTGCCTATTACTAACAGACTAGAGCAGTGAGAAACTAAAAGCAAACTAAAAACACCTTCCCCCCTCCATCCACCCTCTTCTACGTCCTCATATCCCCCCCCCCCCCCCAAGAGGCACAGGGGGGCAGGGAGTACAGGTATACAGGTTGCTGTCAGTCCATAACACTTAACATAACAGTCTCCATAACACCATAACAGTCTCCACTGCTCCTTCATGGTCATTCTCTTCCCCTGCTCCAGCATGGGGTCCCTCCCATGGGATACACTCTTTCACAATCACTATGTGGGTTTCCTCCAGACTGCAATTCAAGAGCTGATCCAATAAAGGTCTGTACCATGGGGTGCAGTCCTTCAGGAACAGACTGCTCCAACATGGTGTGGTGGTGTTACTCGGGTGGGCAGCCAAGATCCACCACAACTGCTCTCTCAATCCCCCTCCTCAAAGAGGAATGGGGAGAAAATACGATGAAAAGGGCTTGAGGGTTGAGATAAGGATGGGGAGATCGCTCAACAATTATTGTGACGGGCAAAACAGACTCAGCATAGAGAGATAGTAAGATTTACTGCCTATTACTAAAAAGTTAGAGAAGTGAGAAACAAAGAAAAAAAAAAGAACCAAAAGCACCTTCCCCACATCTGCCCTCTTCCACCTCCTCCCCTTAAGTGGCACAGGGGAACAGGGGTTATGGTCAGCCTATAACGCTTCTCCGCCGCTCCTTCTTGGTCACTCTTGTCCCCTGTGCTGTGGGGTCCCTCCCACAGGATGCAGTCCTTGGTGAACTGATCCAGCGTGGGCTTCCCACAGGCAGCAGCTCTTCAAGAACTGCTCCAGATATGGGTCTGTACCACGGGGTCCATCCCTCAGGAGCAAACTGCTCCAACCTGGATGCCCCATGGGCAGCAGCTCCTGCCAGGTCACCTGCTCCTGCATGGTCTCCTCTCCATGGGCTACACGTCCAGCCTGAAATCTGTTCCTGCGGTGGTCCTCCATAGGCCGCAGCCTCCTTCAGTGCAGGTCCACCTGCTCCACTGTGGTCTCCTCCACAGGCTGCAGCGTGAAACCCTGCTCCACTGTGGTACTCCATGGGCTACGGAGGGACAGCCTGCTTCACCATGGTCCTCGCCACAGGGGACTGCTACTGCGGTGCCTGGGGCACCTCTCCCCCTCCTTCTTCACTGACCTTGGCACCTGCAAGGCTGTTTCTCATTCTCCCAGCTGCTGTGAAGCACAGCACTTTTTATTTATTTATTTATTTTTGTGTTTTTTTTTTTTTTTTTCCTCCTCCTGTCTTTCCTGCCTCTTGCCGAGGTGATCAGCTCCGGGGCAGATGCGTTCTGCAGCGGAGCGGGGGATCGAAGCGGGCAGGGCTTCTTTTCACTCAAAACAGCCGAGGAAGCCACCAGGACCCGGAAGCCCTCGCAAGGGAGGCTGACGAGGCGTAGATGCCAGCAGCGCCCCCTCCCCGGCCGTTCAAAAGCAGCCCCTGGGGAGCGCAGGTGACCAGGAACGTGGTGAACAGGGCATTACGCGGCAATTTGCACAGGCAGGGCCCTTCGCCGCTCTTTCACAGCGGTCTTTCCCATCAGTACTTGTAACCTGCTTGTGAGGAACCTGGCCATGGTATCAACCAGGCAGAAAACCATGGCCTCCACATCTCTTGCAGCCTCTCCAGCCACAGTCACCGATGTGGCTACTCAGACGGAGTGCTCGGGAAAACACACTGCCGTCCAGGTCTTGGGCTGCAGGGTGTGCCTGAGTCTTCTGTCAGTATCTGACTGCAGCAGCCAGGGGTATGCTTGTGGGAGGTGTGCCCAGGTTGAAGAGCTCCTCAGCCAGGTAGCAGAGCTTCGGGAGGATGTGAAGAGGCTCAGGAGCATCAGGGAGTCAGAGAGGGAAATTGACTGGTGGAGGTGTAATCTACCCTCTCTGAGACAGACTCAGGAGACTGCCACAGCACAAGTGTCTCCTGTTACACAGAAGACAAAAGTTCATTCTCCCATCCCACCAGGCAGTAGGAGGAGACCTAGGCCAAGGCGGGGAATGGAGGCAGGTTCCTGTTCGGGGTGGTAGGCGAGCCCTGTCCCTGCCCACCTCACCTTCCCATCTATCCTTATATAACAGGTATGAGGCTCTAGAACATGACAGTCAGAACAACGATGTAGACGAAAGCCCATCCCAGTTGGAGAGGGTGCCTAAGGCAAGGCAACCTACACCCCCGCGTTGCTACATCTTCTGTCAAGAAAGCAAGAAGGGTTATTGTCATGGGGAACTCCCTTCTGAAAGGGACAGAGGGCCCAATATGCTGACCAGACCCAAACCACAGGGAAGTCTGTTGCCTCCCTGGGGCTCTGGTGAGAGACTTTGCTAAGAAAGTCAAGCACCTGGTACGGCCCACTGACTACTACCCGCTACTGGTCTTTCAGGCTGGTAATGACGAGGTAGCAAGGAGAAGTCCAAGAGCGATCAAAAGGGACTTTAGGGCTTTGGGGAAACTACTTAAAGGATCAGGGGCACAGGTTGCATTTGCCTCTGTCCTTCCGATAGGGGGGAATCGATGCTGACAAGCAGACTCATCACATTAGCACGTGGCATCGGGACTGGTGCAACTGGCAGAACTTTGGGTTTTTCGATCATGGGAAGGTCTACGTGACTCCGGGCCTGCTGACACCAGATGGGATGCGCCTCTCTCATAGAGGGATAAGGCCAATTTTTGCTCAGGAATTGGCAGGGCTGATAGATAGGGCTTTAAACTAGAGTCGAAGGGGGAAAGGGATAAAACCAGGCATGCTGGTGATGAGCTAAGGGATGGTGCGCTAGAATCAGAGGGACTGTGTGCTAGTGAGGTCTTTCGGTTGGCTCCACAAGGTGCTGCGTGTAGGGAGGCGCATTTGAAGTGTTTCTACAAAAACGCATGCAGTATGAGGAATAAACTGGATGAGCTAGAAGTCTTGGCCCAGTCCCACAGCTACAACATCATCAGCATAAGTGAAACCTGGTGGGACGAGTCCTGTGGCTGGTGTGTCGCAACAGATGGTTACAGGCTCTTCAGAAGGGACAGGCAGGGTAGGCAAGGTGGCGATGTATGTGAAGCATGGGCTGGACAGTGTAGAACTTCAAGTTGGCGATGGCAAAGTTGAGAGCCTCTGGGTAAGGATTAAGGGACGAACAAATAAAGGGGATGTCGTTGTGGGAGTTTATTACAGACCACCTGGCCAGAACGACAATGACAATTAATTATTCTTTGCGGAACTACGAGATGCCTCGAGATCAACTCCCCTTGTCCTTATGGGGGATTTCAACTTCCAGATGTCAACTGGGATCACCACACCGCTGACACGAGCAAGTCCGGGAGGTTCATAAAGCACCTCGATGATAACTTCTTGGTGCAGGTGCTAAGGAAGCCAACTAGGAAAGGTGCCCTCCTAGATCTGTTGCTGGAGAACAGAGAGGGTCTTGTGGGGGACGTGGCAATTGGCGGCCGTCTCAGTCATAGTGACTATGAAGTGGTTGAGTTTAGAATTTATGGTGACAGAAGGAAAACTGCCACCAAAACTTCAGCCCTGGATATGGGGAAAGGAGACTTCAGGCTTCTCAGGGAACTAGTCAGCAAGGTCCCCTGGGAAGTTGCTTTTGAAGGCATTGGTATCCATCAGTGCTGGTCAATCTTTAAGCACTGCCTCCTAAAAGCACAAGATCAGGCAATTCCAAAATATCGGAAGTCAGGCAGGCAGGGCAGAAGGCCGGCCTGGCTGACCAGGGATCTTCTACTGGAGCTTAGGCGAAAAAAGGAAGTGTACCGCTGCTGGAAGCAGGGTCAGGCAAGGAGGAAGGAATGCAGGGATGCTGTTTGTGGTTGTAGGGAGAAAATTCGTGGGGCCAAAGCCCAACTAGAGTTGAACCTGGCCATGTCTGTGGGAGACAATAAAAAAGGTTTTTTTAGATATGTGAACAGAAAAAGGAGAACCAAAGAAAACATAGGTCTGCTACTTGATGGGGAAGGTCTCTTCACAGACCATGACATAGGCAAAGCAGAGATGTTTAATGCCTTCTTCGCATCTGTCTTCAACACTGATGATGGGCTTCGGGACCCAGGGTGCCCTGAGCTGGAGGACCATAACGGTGGGAATGACAAACTCCCAACTGACCCTGAACGTGTGCGGGATTTGCTGCTCCACCTGGATCCATACAAGTCCATGGGTCCAGATGGGATTCATCCCAGGGCACTTAAAGAGATGGCTGACGTCATCGCAGGACCTCTCTCAATTATTTTTAAATGGGCTTGGGAATCTGGAGAGGTCCCAGTAGACTGGAAGCTGGCAAATGTTGTGCCAATTTTCAAGAAGGGTAAGAAAGAAGACCCTAGTGATTACAGGCCTCTCAGTCTCAAGTCAGTGACTTGTAAAATTATGGAAAAGATGATCTTTGAAGTTATTGAAGTGCACCTGGGGGACAATGCAGTCATTGGTCCCAGCCAACATGGGTTCACGAGGGGAAGGTCCTGCCTAACAAATTTGATTTCCTTTTATGATAAGATCACCCATCTAGTCGATCAAGGGAAACCAGATGATGAGATCTTTTTGGACTTCAGCAAAGCTTTTGACACAGTTTCCCATAGGATCCTACTGGACAAAATGTCCGGCATACTACTAAACAAAAACATCATACGATGGTTGAGCAATTGGCTGACGGGCAGGGCTCAAAGGGTCGTGGTAAATAGGGCCACATCAGGCTGGCGGACGGTCACTAGTGGGGTCCCTCAAGGCTCCATTTTAGGGCCAGTCCTCTTCAATGTTTTTATAAACGATTTGGATGTAGGACTAGAAGGTGTTTTGAGTAAATTTGCTGATGACACCAAACTTGGAGGAGTTGTACACTCAGCTGAGGGTGGAAAGGCCTTGCAGAGATATCTGGACAGATTGGAGAGCTAGGCAAACACCAACCGCATAAAGCTTAACAAAAGGAAATGCCGGGTCCTGCACATGGGGCGGGGCAACCCTGGCTATATGTACAGACTGGGCGACGAGATGCTGGAGAGCAGCCCCTCAGAGAGGGATCTGGGGGTTGTGGTTGACAGCAAGCTGAATTTGAGCCAGCAGTGTGCCCTGGCAGCCAGGAGAGCCAACCGTACCCTGGGATGCATCAAGCACGGCATTGCTAGTTGGTCGAGGGAAGGAATTGTCCCACTCTACTCTGCACTGGTGCAGCCTCAACAGGAATATTGTGTGCAGTTCTGGGCACCACTGTACAAAAAGGTCGTTAAACTGTTGGAGAGTGTCCAGAGGAGGGCTACAAAGATGGTGAATGGCCTAGAGGGGAAGACATATGAGAAGCGGCTGAGGTCACTGGGCCTGTTCAGCCTGGGGAAGAGGAGGCTGAGGGGAGACCTCATCACAGTCTACAGCTTCCCCACGAAGGGGAGTGGAAAGGGAGGTGCTGACCTATTCTCCATAATCACCAGTGATAGGACCCATGGGAACGGTGTTAGCTGAGGCAGGGGAAGTTCAGTCTGGACATCAGGAAGAGGTTCTTCACTGAGAGGATGGTCACACACTGGAACAGGTTCCTCAGGAAAGTAGTCACTTCATCAAGCCTGTCTGAATTTAAGAAGCGATTGGACTGTGCACTTTGTCACGTGGTCTAAAATTTTGGGTAGACCTGTGCGGTGCCAGGAGTTGGACTTGATGATCCTTATGGGTCCCTTCCAACTTGGGATATTCTCTAATTCTAAATATGCTCCTACAGAGGCACAAACAACATCACTTATTGGCTCAGCTCTGGTCAGCAGCGGGGCCCTTACTTAACATGGGGCAGCTTCTAGATTGTTCTCACAGAAGCCACCCGTATGGCCCCCTGCTACCAAAGCCTTGCCTCGTAAACCACTACACATGGGTCCCCCACAGGCTGCAGTTCCCACCAGACCACCTACTCCTGTGTGTGCTCCTCTCCATGGGCTACAGTTTCATCCCAGTCTGCTCCTGTGGGGGTTCTCCATGGTCTGCAACCTCCTTCAGGCCAGATCCACCTGCTCCAGAGTGAGGTCCTCACAGGCTGCAGTGTGGATATATGCTCTGACATGGTACACCACAGGCTCCAGGGAGACATCCTGCTCCACCATGGTTCTCTCCATAGGCTGCAGGGGAATCTCAGCTCTTGTACCTGGAACACCTCCTCTCCTTCCTTCTTTGCTGACCTTGGTGTCTGCAGGGTTGTTTCGCTCACATTTTCTCACTCCTTTCTTCCAGCTGCTGTTACACAGCAGTGTTCTCCCCCCCCCCCCACCTTTCTTAAATATGCTCTCACAAAGGTGCAACTCATACCAGTCACTGGCTCAGTTTTGGCCAGCAGCAGGTCTGTTTTGGGGCCATCTGGAACTGGCTCTTACCTAACATGGGGCAGCTTCTGGACTCTTTTCACAAAGGCCACCCCTGCAGCCTCCCTGATACCAAAACCTTGCCACATAAGCCCAGTACACAGAGGCCAACTGTGGTGTATCAGCACCTTTTTCAAATAACAAGTACTAAAAAAGGCTCTAGCTCGCAGATAAAGGTATACCAAGGGTTAGGGTTTGGAATAAACTTCTGCATACAATATTTATTTATCAATCAACTGTAAGACTCAACAATACATATTACAAGAGCAAGGACTGCAAAGCAACCCATCCTTTCCTCCCTTTGACTGCACTAACTACATTTCAGCAAAGCAAATAAATTTAGAGCAACTGTGAGCCTTTAATTTAATCTCCCCAACATCTGTCTTTCATTAAAGTTATAAATTTACCCTAGAGACAGGATTCCGGTACAAGTCCTGTACCAAATAAAAGATTCTGGACATAAGCAGTGTCTTTCTAGCCATTTATTTCAATCAGATATTCTAATCTGACATTAAGTCAATTTTCTTCACCTAGGCAATCGGCTCTGGGGCAGACATGTTCTGCAGCAGAGCAGGGAGATCTCGGCATGAGGGGTTTTTTCCTGCATCGAGGCAACTCGAGTGGGCAGCCCTTGCGAGAATGGCTGGCGAGGTGTGGGCGGAGCCAGGAGCAGAGTCCGTTCCCTTCCTCCTGTTCAAAGGCAGCCCCTAGGGAGTGCGAGCGACCTGGAGTACAGTGAACAGAGCGGGAAAACGGCGTAGCATGGCAGTTTCCGCGGCAGGGCGCGCTCGGACAGGGCAAGGCATCCCTCCCCGCTAGCTCATCTGCCGGCTGTCTACCTGTAGCTAAACCAGCCACGGTCTGCACTAGGCAGAAAGCTCTTTCCAGGAAGTCTCTGGCGACCCAGACTGCCTGTTCAAAAATGTGGCAGTTCAGGTCTCTGGATGCAGGGAGTGCCTGAGCCTGTTGCTGCCAGCTGAGGGCGGCAAAGACCGTACGTGTGAGGTGTGAGCAGGTGGATGACCTGGTCAGCCTGGTGGCAGAGCTCAAGGAGCAGGTGGAGAGGTTAAGGGCTATTAGGGAGTGTGAGCAGGAGATAGACTAGTGGAGCAATGCCCTGCCAGGCCTGGGAGAAAAGCACTGGGGTGAGACACCCCAAATAGTGGTGGACCCCCTGTCCTGTCGCTGTTGGGCAGAGGGAGGGGACCTAGTAGATGAGGAGGAATGGAGACAGGTCCTTACTCAGCATTGCAGGCAACCCCTCTCCCTACTGGCCTTGCCTTCCCAGGTGCCCTTACACAACAGGTTTGAGGCCTTGGAGCTTGAGAGACTGGTGGGTGAGGATGAGGTGGAAAGTCCACCCAGGAGGTTGCCTAAGGTGAAGAAGCCGACTCCACACCTCAAGACTGCCTCCACTAAGAAAGAAAGAAGAGCAATCATTGTAGGCGACTCCCTTCTCAGGGGAACAGAAGGCCCTATATGTCGGCCTGACCCTACCCATAAGGAAGGCCTCCCTGGGGCCTGGGTCAGGGACATTGCCAGAAACCATCCCAACCTGGTTCGCCCCTCTGATTACTATCCTCTATTGATAGTCCAGGCTGGCAACGATGAAATTGCTGAGAGAAGCCTGAAGGCTATCAAAAGGAACTTCAAGGGACTGGGGCAGTTTGTAGATGGAGTGTGTGATATATGTTCATCTGATTCGTGTCAGTATGGAACAGTGCTAGGGCCGCATGGTATGATGAATGTGACCTTCTGTCTTACATACCCTTGTATAACCACAAGTCTAAGAAAAACAGAATGGTTAATGTATATAGTTCTTGTACCTTGCAAAGGAATATTTTAACAATTCATGTCACTAGAGAGCAGTTCTGTCTGTCTCTGGGTCCTGCACTGGCAATTTAATTCTTCCACAGATGTGGTTTCTTCCCTTTCCTCCCAGTGTCCCAGTCTCCCCCTCATTATAGTCAATTTATCAAATCTTCAGAAATATTCCTCAAATCCATGAGCCTATTTGCTTTTGTTATTCCAAACTCTTATTCCTAACAGTTACAGCCTTTTTGCCTTCTTTGTGGTTGATTTAGCACTGCTATAGATGTGACTGGAGTGTCCCTGTGAATGGCCTGTGAGGAATGGCCTGTGAGAAAGGCTGAAGTGAGTCTGACTGGGAATGAGTGGGAAAAGCACCGCATTGTGACTGGCCCGGATGCTCCATGTATCCTTGGCATAGACTATCTTAGAAGAGGATATTGCAAGGACCCAAAAGGGTTCCGGTGGGCTTTTGGTATAGCTGCCTTAGAGACAGAAGGCATTAAACAATTATCTACCTTGCCTGGTCTCTCAGAGGACCCCTCTGTTGTGGGGTTGTTGAGGGTCGAAGAACAGCAAGTGCCAATCGCTACCACAACTGTGCACCGGCGGCAATATCACACTAACCGAGACTCCCTGATTCCCATCCATAAGCTAATTCGTCAATTGGAGAGCCAAGGAGTGATCAGCAAGACTCATTCACCTTTCAATAGTCCCATATGGCCAGTGCGAAAGTCTAATGGCGAATAGAGACTAACAGTGGACTATCGTGGCCTGAACAAAGTCACGCCACCACTGAGTGCTGCAGTGCCGGACATGCTGGAACTTCAGTACGAACTTGAATCGAAGGCAGCCAAGTGGTACGCCACAACTGATATCGCTAATGCATTTTTCTCCATCCCTCTAGCAGCAGATTGCAGGCCACAATTTGCCTTCACTTGGAGGGGAGTCCAATATACTTGGAATCGGCTGCCCCAGGGGTGGAAACACAGCCCTACCATTTGCCATGGACTGATCCAGTCTGCGCTAGAGCAGGGGGAAGCCCCTGAACACCTGCAGTACATCGATGACATTATTGTGTGGGGTAACACAGCAGAGGAAGTTTTTGAGAAAGGGAAGAAAATAGTCCAAATCCTTCTGAAAGCCGGTTTTGCCATAAAACAAAATAAAGTCAAAGGACCTGCACGAGAGATCCAGTTTTTTAGGAATAAAATGGCAAGATGGACGTCGTCAAATCCCAATGGATGTGATCAACAAAATAACAGCTATGTCTCCACCAACTAACAAAAAAGAAACACAGACTTTCCTAGGTGTTGTGGGGTTTTGGAGAATGCACATCCCAAATTACAGTCTGATTGTAAACCCGCTCTACCAAGTAACCCGTAAGAAGAATGAGTTTGAATGGGGCCCTGAGCAACGACAAGCCTTTGAACAAATCAAGCAGGAAATAGTCCATGCAGTAGCCCTTGGGCCAGTTCGAACAGGACCAGATGTAAAGAATGTGCTCTACACTGCAGCCGGGGAGAACGGCCCCACCTGGAGCCTCTGGCAGAAAGAACCTGGGGAAACTCGAGGTCGGCCCCTGGGGTTTTGGAGTCGGGGATACAGAGGATCTGAGGCCCGCTATACTCCAACTGAAAAGGAGATATTGGCAGCATATGAAGGAGTTCGATCTGCTTCGGAGGTGGTCGGTACTGAAGCGCAGCTCCTCCTAGCACCCCGATTGCCAGTACTAGGCTGGATGTTCAAGGGAAGGGTCTCTTCTACGCATCATGCAACTGATGCTACGTGGAGCAAGTGGGTTGCACTGATCACTCAGCGGGCTCGAATAGGAAACCCCAGTCGCCCAGGAATATTGGAAGTGATTATGGACTGGCCAGAAGGCAAATACTGTGGGATATCATCCGAGGAGGAGGTGGGTCGTGCTGAAGAAGCCCCACTGTACAACCAGTTACCAGAGAATGAAAAGAAATATGCCCTGTTCACTGATGGGTCCTGTCGTATTGTGGGGAAGCATCGGAGATGGAAGGCTGCTGTATGGAGTCCTACACGACGAGTTGCAGAAGCAGCTGAGGGAGAAGGTGAATCGAGTCAGTTTGCAGAAGTGAAAGCCATTCAGCTGGCTTTAGACATTGCTGAACGAGAAAAATGGCCAGTTCTCTATCTCTACACCGATTCATGGATGGTAGCAAATGCCCTGTGGGGATGGTTACAGCAATGGAAGCAAAACAACTGGCAGCGTAGGGGCAAACCCATCTGGGCTGCTGCATTGTGGCAAGACATTGCTGCTCGGGTAGAGAACCTGGCTGTGAAAGTATGTCACGTAGATGCTCATGTGCCCAAGAATCGGGCTACTGAAGAACATCAAAACAACCAGCAGGTGGATCAGGCTGCTAAGATTGAAGTAGCTCAGGTGGATCTGGATTGGCAGCATAAAGGTGAATTATTTATAGCCCGATGGGCCCATGACACCTCAGGCCATCAAGGTAGAGATGCAACATACAGATGGGCTCGTGATCGAGGGGTGGACCTGACCATGGACACTATAGCACAGGTTATTCATGACTGTGAAACATGTGCTGCAATCAAGCAAGCCAAACGGTCAAAGCCTCTTTGGTATGGAGGACGATGGCTGAAATATAAATATGGAGAGGCCTGGCAGATTGATTACATCACACTCCCTCAAACTCGCAATGGCAAGCGCCACGTACTTACAATGGTGGAAGCAACCACCGGATGGCTGGAAACATATCCTGTGCCTCATGCCACCGCCCGGAACACTATCCTGGGCCTTGAAAAGCAAGTCCTATGGCGACATGGTACCCCAGAAAGAATAGAGTCAGACAATGGAACTCATTTCCGAAACAACCTTATAGACACTTGGGCCAAAGAACATGGTATTGAGTGGGTGTATCACATCCCCTATCATGCACCAGCCTCCGGGAAAGTTGAACGATACAATGGACTGTTAAAGACTACATTGAAAGCAATGGGCACTGGGACATTCAAAAACTGGGATACGCATTTGGCAAAGGCCACCTGGTTAGTCAATACTAGGGGATCTGCCAACCGAGCTGGACCTGCCCAATCAAACCTGTTACGTACTGTAGATGGGGATAAAGTTCCTGTAGTGCATGTAAGAAATATGCTCGGTAAAACAGTCTGGGCTACTCCTGCCTCAGGAAAAGGCAAACCTATTCGTGGAATTTTCGCTCAGGGACCTGGATACACTTGGTGGGTGATGCAAAAGAACGGAGAGGTCCGGTGTGTACCTCAAGGAGATTTAATACTGGGTGAGAATAGCCCATGAACTGAATTGTACCATGTTAATTACTATATAATACTGTATGTTATCACTACTATGACTACTGTAGGTGACTAATTAGAATGTATGGAAAAGAGTGTAACCTGAGCATGACATAAATGGTATGGAATAAGGGGTGGATAGATGTCCTGGTTTCAGTTAGAACAGAATTAATTTTCTTCCTAGTAGCTGGTGGAATGCTGTGTTTTGGCTTAGGATGAGAAGAGTGCTGATAACACCCCGATGTTTTAATTGTTGCAGAGCAGTGCTTATACCAAGCCAAGGACATCTCAGCCTTTTGCTCTGTCCTGCCAACAGGCAGGCTGGGGGTGCAGTAAGAGCTGGGAGGGGACAGACCCAGGACAGGTGACCCAAACTAGCCAAAGGGGTATTCCATACCATCTGACGTCATGCTAAACAATATATAGGGGTGGCTAGCCGGGGGGTGGGGGCCGGACTGCTCGGGGTTAGGCTGGGCATCGGTCAGCGGGTGGTGAACAATTGCATTGTGCATCACTTGTTTGTACATATTATTATTACTTTCCTATTATCACCATTGTATCATTATTATTATTATTATTATTATTATTATTATTATTATTTTGTTATTATTATTTTCCTGTCTTATTAAACTGTCTTTATCTCAACTCACGGGCTTCACTTTCCATTTCTCTCCCCCGTCCCAGAGAGGGAGGGGGGAGGGTGAGCGAACAGCTGCGTGGTGTTTAGCTGCCGGCCAGGTTAAACCACGACAATTATAATAACCCGTTTTTTTTTTTAGAAGTAGTAATGTATATGTATTAGCCTAAGAGCATAAAAATCAGCTACTTGATGTAACTGGTATGTGTCTAGGTGGAGCGGAGACTCCCGACGCACCCAGCGCTGTTTGCTTACCTCTATTCTTTTGATAAATTGTGAACTTTGATTATAATCCTATTTTGGGACTGAGTGATTTATAACAAGTGGAAGTACAGGTGGTGTTTTTCTCTATCCCTTCAGTGGCAGGGAGCGGTACAGAGATGACTACAGAAAGCCCACCTGATAAACACATGGCTCAGAGGCTGGTGCCATCACAGAAATTTTATTATTTTTTTTTGGCCATGGGACACTTTACTCGGCACCTGGCCTGATAGCTGCAAATGGGTCCCACCTATCTCTAAAGAGAAAACGGATACAAGCCGAGGAGCTGTCAGGGCACGCTGAGAGGGCTTTAAACTAGGTAACAAGGGGTAAGGGGATGAAATAAGGCTTGTTACAGATGAGCCTGGGGGAACAATGTCAGGGCCTGTGGAAAGGGCAATGGCCCAACTGAAGTGCATCTACACCAATGCAAGCAATATGTGCAACAAACAGGAGGAGCTGGAAGCCAATGTGGGGCAGGCAAACTACGACCTAGTTGCTATCACTGAAATGTGGTGGGACCACTCCCATGACTGGAGTGCTGCAATGGATGGCTATAGGCTCTTCAGAAGGGACAGACAACACAGAAGGGGCGGCGGTGTGGCTCTCTATATTAGAGAGCATTTTGATGTTGTAGACCTTGAGGCTGGGAATGATAAGGTTGAGTCCCTATGGGTTAGGATCAGCAGAAGGCCAAAAATGCGGACATCCTGGTAGGGGTCTGTTATAGACTGCCAAACCAGGATGAGGAGACAGATGAAGCATTCTACAAGCAGCTGGCAGAACTCACACAATTGCCAGGACTTGTTCTTATGGGGGACTTCAAATTCCCAGATACCTGCAGGATATACAGTACAGCTCAGAGGAAGCAGTTGTCCTGGTTTCAGCTAGAATAGAGTTAATTTTCCTCCTAGTAGCTGGTAGGGTGCTATGTTTTGGATTAGGATGAGAAGAGTGCTGATACCATGCTGATGTTTTAATTGTTGCAGAGCAATGCTTACACTAAGCCAAGGACTTTTCAGCTTCTCACTCTGTCCTGCAAGCAGGCAGGCTGGGGGTGCAGCAGGAGCTGGGAGGGGACAGACCCAGGAAAGCTGACCCAAACTGGCCAAAGGGGTATTCAATACCATCTGACGTCATGCTGAACAATTAATATGTGGGGGGCCTGGCTGGGGTGGGGGGCTGGCTGCTCAGGGATAGGCTGGGCATCAGTCAGCGGGTGGTGAACAATTGCATTGTGCATCACTTGTTTGTACACATTATTATTAGTACTATTATTATAATTATTATTTTCCTTTATTTTCTGTCCTAATAAACTGTCTTTATCTCAACCCACAGGTTTTCATTTCTTTCTAATTCTCTCCTCCCATCCCAGAGAGGGAGGGGGGAGGGTGAGCGAATGGCTGTGTGGTGCTTAGCTGCTGGCCAGGTTAAATCACAACAGCAGTCTAGAAGGTTCCTGGACAGCGTAGAAGATAGGTTCCTGATGCAGCCAGTTAGTGAGCCTACCAGGGGGGTGCCCCATTAGACCTTCTGTTCACAAACAGAGAAGGACTGGTGAGAGATACGGTGGTCAGGAGCGGTCTTGGGCAGAGTTACCACAAGATGGTGGAGTTCTCCATTCTTGGCAAAGTCAGGAGGGGGATCAGTAAAACCACAGTCTTGGACTTCCGGAGGGCTGACTTTGAGCTGTTCAGGACACTGGTTGGGACTGGAGTCCCTGGGGAGGCAGAGGAGTCCAGGAAGGCTGGGGACTCTTCAAGAAGGAAATCTTAATGGCGCAGGAGCAGTCTGTCCCCATGTGCCCAAAGATGAGACGGCACGGAAGAAGACTGGCCTGGCTGAACAGAGAGTTCTGGCTAGAGCTCAGGAAGAAAAAGAGCATTTATGACCTTTGGAAAAGAGGATGGGCCACTCAAGAGGACTATAAGGATGTTGTAAGGCTGTGCAGGGACAAAATTAGAAAGGCCGAAGCTCATCTGGAGCTCAGTCTGGCTGCTGCTGTTAAAGATAACAAAACATGTTTTTATAAATACATCAACATGAAAAGGAGGACTAAGGATAATCTCCATCCTTTACTGGATGTGGGGGGAAACTTAGTTACAAGAGATGAGGAAAAGGCTGAGGTGCTTAATGCCTTCTTTGCCTCAGTCTTTAGCGGCAAGAGCAGTTGTTCTCTGGGTACCCAGTACCCTGAGCTGGTGGAAGGGGATGGGGAGCAGAATATGGCCCTCATAATGCACGAGGAAATGTTTGGTGACCTGCTACAGCACCTGGATGTACACAAGTCGATCGGGCCAGATGGGATCCACCTGAGGGTACTGAGAGAACACGCCAAAGTACTCACCAAGACACTTTCCATTATTTATCAGCAGTCCTGGCTATCAGGGAGGTCTCAGTTGACTGGCGGCTAGCAGACGTGATGCCCATCTACAAGAAGGGCTTTAAGGTGGACCCGGGAAACTATAGGCCTGTCAGTTTGACCTCAGTGCCAGGGAAGCTCATGGAGCAGATTCTCTTGAGTGTCATCACGCCACACTTGCAGGGCAATCAGGTGATCAGGCCCAGTCAGTATGGGTTTGCGAAAGGGAGGTCCTGCTTGATGAACCTCATCTCCTTCTATGACAAAGTGGCATGCTTAGTGGACAAGGGAAAGGCTGTGGATGTGGTCTACCTTGACTTCAGCAAGGCTTTTGACACCATTTCCCACAACATTCTCCTCAAGAAACTGGCTGCTCATGGCTTGGACTGGATTACGCTTCATTGGGTTAAAAACTGGCTGGATAGCCAGGCCCAAAGAGTCATGGTGAATGGAGTTAAATCCATTTGGAGGCCGGTCACTAGTGGAGTCCCCCAGGGCTCAGGTACTAGGGCCAGTTCTCTTTAATATCTTTATTGATGATCTGGATGAGGGGATCGAGTGCACCCTCGGTAAGTTTGCAGATGACACCAAGTTAGGTGCATGTGTCAATCTGCTCGAGGGTAGGAAGGCTCTGCAGGAGGATCTGGATAGGCTGGACCGATGGGCTGAGGCCAACCATATGAAGTTTATCAAGGCCAAGTGCCAGGTCCTGCACTTGGGGCACAACAACCCCAAGCAGAGCTACAGGCTGGGAGATGAGTGGTTGGAAAGCTGCCTGGCAGAGAAGGACCTGGGAGTATTGGTTGATAGTCAGCTGATTATGAGCCAGCAGTGTGCTCAGGTGGCCAAGAAGGCCAACAGCATCCTGACTTGTATTAGAAACAGTGTGGCCAGGGAAGTGATTGTCCCCCTGTACTCGGCTCTGGTGAGGCCGCACCTCGAGTACTGTGTTCAGTTTTGGGGCCCTCGCTACAGGAAGGACACCGAGGTGCTTGAGCGGGTCCAGAGAAGGGCGACGAAGCTGGTGAGGGGCCTGGAGAACAAGTCCTACGAGGAGCGGCTGAGGGAGCTGGGCTTGTTCAGCCTGGAGAAAAGGAGGCTCAGGGGCGACCTTATCGCTCTCTACAGCTATCTTAAAGGGGGCTGTAGTGAGGTGGGGATTGGTCTGTTCTCCCAAGTGCCTGGTGACAGGACGAGGGGGAATGGGCTTAAGTTGTGCCAGGGGAGGTTTAGGTTGGATATTAGGAAGAACTTCTTTACCGAGAGGGTTGTTAGGCATTGGAACAGGCTGCCCAGGGAAGCAGTGGAGTCACCATCCCTGGAGGTCTTTAAACAACGTTTAGATGTAGAGCTTAGCTATATGGTTTAGTGGGGACTTGTTAGTGTTAGGTCAGAGGTTTGACTAGGTGATCTTGGAGGTCTCTTCCAACCTAGATGATTCTGTGATTCTGTGTTTCTCTTGCCTCCCTTCAAACTTGACAGAGTCCCTACCACCTCACAAAGGGGTAGCGTTTGAATTGTTACTCGGCCTTTTACTAGTAATTTCAAAAAGGAAACAGTTTAGACCACAGGACATTCAAGAACATCAACATTTTTATATGTGTTGCATTACCAAATACTGCTGAACTACTGATAAAGGCTTTTGTTTAGTGTCTGTCTCAAGCTACATACCAGTCAGACCACTATCCCAATATGAAAGGATGAAGGGAGATATACACAAACAGGAATATTATACACTTACATTCTTACAAGATATATTTTTAAGTAAGCCCACATCACCTATTAAAAACAATAGCTCAAAGGGTAAAACACTGCACAGATGCAGTGTTTTTCCCAAAACATACATTCCCTTTACAGACATATCTAGCTTAAAGTTTGCATGCATTTTTAATATATTTATGAAGTAGCTTCCTGGAGAGACATTTTGATCTAAAACTACTTTAGTCCAGAAAAGGATCATTATGGACATGAAATTTATAAGTTAGAATGAATACTGTGTTTAGATAGCATCTGTGTTTTTTTTTTTATTTGTTTTTTTTTTTTTTTAAATGTGAATCTTCTTATCCACAACCTTAATTTTAAGAAATATACGCAGACAATTATGCAGGGCTCCTGAAAAATACCAAAGCAAAACACTTTTAAAGGAACATTCCAGAGCACACATGGGTTATCAAACAGAATTTCTAGATCTAGGTTTCTCAGTCACCCATATTTCATATGCATAGGGGGAAGAAGGAAAAGAAAAAAAAAGCTAAACTGATTTGAGACTACGCATACACAAAATTATGGAGTACACAACATTTCCCCAAACAAAATATACATGATCTAGTAAAGAGCATCTAAATATTATATAACCATAACATTAGAGTATTAAGTGTCCTGTAGTTTCTTCACAGGACACTCTGAAGTGGAATCAGCTACTTTTCGACAAGAGACCAATTGCCACATTATTCCATAGCAGCACAACTCATTGGCAAACTCAACCTTTGTAGAAAATAACTAGAAACTCTCAGGGCGGGGAGGAGGGGGGCTGGGCGCACCCCAATGCAAACCACAATCATTTATTTTTTAAATCTACTTCAAGTCCTACTTCTCATAGAACTTGAAAGCTACACGCAGCATTGCAACCTCACATCTGTATAAATGAGGTCATTTAGCAAGGAATATGCCCACTCCATTCTGACTAGAGACAGATTCCTTCCCCTCCCCCCGCCAAGGACAGTGGGGTTTTAATCCATGCAAAGCCATGAACGGAGGAGCAGGACGAGAGGAAAAGCTCTCTGAACATGACTCAGCTCCCATCTCAACTCTACCATCGCCTCTTCACAAACACGAAAGCGTTCCTTATTACCCTGTACATGCCTAAGCCAATGCACAGCAATGCAAGGTCTCCACGCAAACTTAAGAACAATTGGCAGGATGCAGAGGCACACTGACCATGCACACATAAAGAAGGAAGTGCTCCCACTCCTCCGCAAGCCAGGAAGCTTAACAGTTACAAAAGGAAAGGGAGGGGTGAAAACTGAAAGGGGGGTGGGGGAAGAAGAAGGTATTCTTATGCACTGAAAAATGCCATCTTATTAATGTGCACAGAAGTGCACACATACAGTCCTTTTAACTCCGACAGCCAGCAGAAGACTTGCACATCCTAGTGGAACGGGCGGGGGGGGGGGGGGGGGGGAAGAGGGGGGAGCGGCAGTAGGGGGGAGGAGGTTAAGAACAAAAACCCACACTATCTATTAAAACACCATCAAACCCACCGAGACAAAAACGTACATTTTCTGCATCATAGAAAGTTCAAGCACAGCCTTTCCCCCATATGCCCTCACCCGACCTGGTGTCGTCCCCATCCAGCACCGTAGGGCGGCAGACTAACCTGTCAGCAAGCGGCAGTGGCAGGAGAGGAGAGGAGCAACGCTGTACCCGGCTACTGGGAAAAATGGGAGGAGCAGGAATCTTTTATCTCCGGGTGTGAATCCCCCCTCCGTGTTTTCCTCCCAGTTCTGCTTTTATTTTTCCCTTCCCCCGCAGAAAGAGAGGGGGGGGAGGGGGAAGAAAAAACAAAACAAACAAAAAAACAAACCACTTTGTCTTTCCTCCCCTGACCCCGACTCAGAGTTTAAAACAAAAGAAACGGAAATAGTCAAGTGAGGTTCGAATGAAGCCGAGTGAGTGTCATGCGTACAGCGCATGCGTACTATGTGTACACACTCGCAGGTCTACTTTTGTCTTCCTCGAGCTAGAGGGTTAGTTTCGCCCTAGCCATTCCTCATATCCCACTCCATTATGCGTGTGATGAAAGAGGGGTCCCGTTTTCTCATTCCGCCTAGGGTAGAGGATACCTCTACTGCACTCTGCATTTCTAACTAGGGTGGCCCCTGCCTGGTATCACTCCCTCATGAATGCACAGGGTAGCATACCTGTATACTCTTTTTGTTAAGAGGGTGGTGATTGGGTGAGGGGTGAACGTACCCGGAAATAGTGATAGGCACCCCTGGCAGTGCTCCTCCAAACCTGTGCCTTCTCCACGTGTAAAGACAAGCACCCCAGAACAATTCTCCCTGTTATATATGGAGTGGTAATTCATGTCAAGAAAATGGTTGATATTAATAAAGAAGGGGGAGATTTGGGAATGTGGCCATGGGGGTTGGAAAGCCCCATGGTTGAGATAACATTAGACTCTTAACGACCAGACCATCAGGAATATAAAAGAGTTTAGAGGGAACAAAGAAGGGTGATTCAGGAGACTCCATGCAGTCTCTGGTTTCTTGTTCCCCAGCTGGTTCTCTTGTTCTCCAGCCATTAAGGCATGGATGTTTCTGTGTGTTTGCTGTTGTTGTTACATTCAAAGTTGTCTGACCAATGAAAAGTTGTTTTAAAGAGAACTGCTGTGGAGAGAAGGGTATAAGAGGGGAGCCTGCCCTCAAGATAAAAAAGGCAGCACCATGAAGTTACATCAATAAAGAAGCAGGAAAAAGGAGTGAAGAGGAACAGGCTGGGAGAATGGAGACCAGGACGGGAACAGGCACTTTGATTGCCTCACAAAGACAGGTTCGGCCAGACTCAGCAAACTGCTCAGAGAAGCTCGTACAGAAAGTCACTGGACACAGGCACACTGGAGCTGGAGAGAAGCTCGAGCTGAGAGAAGCGGACCTGTGCACACAACTGCCTCTCGCTGGTAAGCAGTTGCGCGTTATGGGGAATCATACGTCCTTAGGAACAAAGACTGTCTTGGTAACCTTACAGCTTATTCTCCTTATTAACAATTGGACAGTTTATGAGCCTGAAATATGGGACCAAATTGAGGTCAAGGTGTGGGACTCTGCAACTAAAAATGACAAGGTTGCAGTGGGATTGCTCGGCACCTGGCGAGCAGTCTCTGAGGCCTTAAAGAGCTATGTGGAGCCACAATCACAAAAGTGTGGCTTGCCAGATAGTGAGGGAGCTGCAGGCTCCTTTACTGATCCAACTGCTACACCATCACCATGGGCCCCTCTGCTTCTACAGCCGTCGAAGGCCTTTGCTGTTACTCCCCCTGTTGACCTGGACGTGCCTTTTGACCCAGGCCTATTGGCCTTGAAAAGGAGACAACTTAAAGCAAGACATTGTTCAAAAGGAATGGAAAATGGAGACTGTTAAGTTATGGAATTTAAAGGAATGTTTGGTACCTATCCTGATTGTATGTATGTATAGGCATACTCGGGTTATTATGTAAAGCAATGTTCTGTATACATGTATTTAGAATGTTTGATGTGTGTGTGTGCATGTTGGTGGAGAGTAGACTCCCCGCACACCCAGCGCTGTTTACTTGCCTTTTATACCTTTTATAGCTTTTATACCTTTTAAAAATATTTGTTTTATAAATATTACAAAATTCAGATTGAATTGAGACCTCATTTATAACATCCCCAAGCCTGCACCTTTCCACATACATTGATAATCATTATTGTCACAAATCCATCCCCATAAACAGGGACTGACCTTCTCTCAATGCCCTTTTAACATATAGCCCTCACATATAGGGAGGATAAACACTTGCAACATAAAAAGAAAGATCTCCCTGCCAAACTCACCAACACCCTTATTTACATGGGAATAAACCCTGCACAACCCGCCAAAAGCTCTTCTCCACCAACAATCCCCTTCCCCCCCCAGGATTTAACAATGCTAGTCATCTATTCGCAGCACACAAAGGCACCAAAAGAGTGTACCCTCAGTAAGTTTGCAGACGACACCAAGTTAGGCACAAGTGCTGATCTGCTTGAGGGTAGGAAGGTTCTACAGAGGGATCTGGATAGGCTGGACCGATGGGCGGAGACCAACTGTATGAGGTTCAACGAGGCTAAGTGCCCAATCCTGCACTTAGGGCAAAACAACCCCATGCAATGCTACAGGCTGGGGGAAGAGCAGTTAGAAAGCTGCCTAGCAGAAAGGGACCTGGGGGTATTGGTCAATAGCTGTCTGAATATAAGCCAAAATTATATCATAACCTTATATTCCCTATTACCCAACGCTTGATTCCTCCCGTTTCCTCATTGGCTGAGTACTACAGGTTCACAAACTACTCGACGCTTATTACTATACCATATATTTTTATTACCACATAATTTTATTTGACCAACCATTAATTTCTCCTTTTCCTTTTTTTTTTTCCTTCTCTTGTGACTAGAGGGCCCGTGATTTTTTCTTTTTACTGATTTTGCACTGCTCATCCTGTTTTTCTTATCTATCCTCCTTATTTTGGGATGGTGGGAACTTCCACTGTCCCCTTATCTGCTTAACATACTCCCCACTGTTATGCCTGCACAATCACTTTTGAATATGAAAGGTTAGTGGAATTTTCCACTGCAAAAATGCAACTTTAATTCTCACATATCATATTCCAAACTTTTTTTTTTTTTTCCAGAAGCTTCTATAATGAAGTCATCAGCCTGATGGATGAGGGGGGAGCAGTGGATATTGTCTTCCTAGACTTCAGTAAGAAACTTGACACTGTCCCCCATAAGATCCTCATAGACAAGCTGCTGATGTATGGGCTGGATGAGCAGACAGCGAGGTGGATTGAAAACTGGCTGAACAGATGGACCCAGAGGGTAGATGTCAGTGGTGCAAAGCGTAGTTAGAGGCAAGTAATGAGCAGAGTACCTCAGGGGTCCAGTCCTGTTTAGCATCTTCACTAATGAGCTGGATGATGGGGTAGAGTGCATCCTCAATAAATTTGTGGATGACACGAAACTGGGGGGAGTGGCTGACTCACCAGAGGATCATGCTGTCATCCAGAGGGACCTTGATAGGCTGGAGAGATGGGCTAACAAAAATCTCATGCAGTTCAACAAGGAGAAGTACAGAGTCCTTCACCTGGGCAGGAACAACCAGCACATGCTGGGGGCTACCCAGCTGGAAAGCATCTCTGCAGAAAAGGCCCTGGAGGTCCTGTTGGACACCAAGTCGATAGCCGTCTGAATATGAGCCAGCAGTGCGCTCAGGTGGCCAAGAAGTCCAACATCATTCTGGTTTGTATCAGAAACAGTGTGGCCAGGAGGACTAGGGAAGTGATTGTCCCTCTGTACTCAGCTCTTATGAGGCTGCACCTTGAATGCTGTGTTCAGTTTGGGGCCTCTCACAACAAGAAGGACATTGAGGTGCCAGAGAAATGTGTGTCCAGAGAAGGGCAACAAAGCTGGTGAAGGGTCTAGAGAACAAGTCTTATGAGGAGCGGCTGAAGGAGCTGGGGTTGTTTAGCCTAGAGAAAAGGAGGCTCAGGGGAGACTTTATTGTGCTCTGTAATTACCTTAAAGGAGGCTATCCTATGGGGATCAGTCTCTTCTCCCAAGTACTAAGTGATAAGGCAAGAGGAAATGGGCTTAAGTTGCACCAGGGGAGGTTTAGGTTGGATATTAGGAAAAATTTCTTCCCTGAAAGGGTTGTGAAGTATTGGAACAGGCTGCCCAGGAAAGTAGCTGAGTCATCATCCTTGGAGGTCTTCAAAAAGTGTGTAGATGTAGAGCTTAGTGACATGACTTAATGGTGGACTTGGTGGTGCTAGGTTAAAGGCTGTATTTAATGATCAACGATTAAAACAAAACCCCTGTAGATCCTGCATCCTTAGAATCCTCAAATCAGGAATGGAGTCCTTGCGTCTTAGACACTTCACATTTTAGTCAAGAAACAGTTATGCTCAGTGCAAGGGCATTACACTCAGTGTAAGGGCAACTGTGTGAAAGTTAATGGTCTGATACACAGGCAGTCAAACAAGATCAGACAAGACCTTATGGTCTTTATGTATCATAAAAAGGATCGTAACACTACAAATTTCACATTATCCTTATTTGAGTCACTTAAATTTCACAGCATAGCTAGCCAGTCAAAAAGGTGATTCTCTCACTATATTTAGCATTGTTGTGGGCTCACCTTGAATTTTGTGTGCAGTTCTGGTCTCTACAATATAAAAAGGATGTAAAGGTCCTTGGAAAAAGTCCAGAAAGTAGCATTTAACATCAAATTTACTTATTTGAGGATATTTGAATTTTTGATTTAATTGAGTGATCCATCAATATACTGAAATTGCAATACAGTTGTAAGTTACACTTAGGAAAATATAGTGATTGCAATGTACGGTTTGATCATAATACCAGTGTGATCCCCATTATTAGTCTTTATAATGATATAAAGATAAGGATTTGAAGGGTGGACCATCTGGTGCACAAAGAATTGTCTCGATGGCTGCACTCAGAGAGCAGTGGTCAATGGTTCTATGTCCAGGTGGAGGCCAGTGACGAGTGGTGTCCCTCAGGGATCTGTCTTGGGACTGGTACTTTTCAATATCTTCATCAATGACATAGACAATGGGATTGAGTGCACCCTCAGCCAGTTTGCAGATGACACCAAGCTAAGTGGTGAAGTTGATACAACAGAAGGAAGAGATGCCATTCAAAGAGACCTAGACAGGATGGAGAAGTGGGCCCATGTGAACCAAATGAGGTTCAACAAGTCCAAGTGCAGGGTGCTGCACCTGACGCAGGGCAATTCCAGACAGGAGTACAGACTGGGAGAAGAACTCATTGAGAGCAGCCCCAAGGAGAGAGACTTGGAGGTTCTGGTGGACAAAAAGCTCGACATGAACCATCAGTGTGCACTTGTAGCCTAGAAAGCCAACTGTGTCCTGGGCTGCATCAAAAGAGGTCAACCAGCAGGTCAAGGGAGGTGATTGTCCCCCTCTACTCTGCCCTCGTGAGGCCCCACCTGGAGTATCGCATCCAGGTTTGGGGCCCTCAGAACAAGAAAGATGTGGACCTGTTAGAGCAAGTCCAGAGGAGAGACACAAAATCATCAGAGGGCTGGAGCACCTCTCCTATGAAGAAAGGCTGAGAGAGCCAGGGACGTTCAGCCTGGAAAAGAGAAGGCTCTGGGGAAACCTCATTGCAACCTTTCAATACATAAAGGGGTCTTATAAAAAAGTTGGAGAAGGACTCTTTACTTGGGTAGATAATGATAGGACAAGGGGGAATGGTCTTAAACTAAAAGAGGATAGATTTAGACTAGACATTAGGAGGTCATTCTTCACTGTAAGGGTAGTGAGGCACTGGAACAGGTTGCCAAGAGAAGTTGTGGCTGCCCCATCTCTGGAGGTGTTCAAAGCCAGGTTGGATGGGGCCTTGGCCAACTTGATCTAGTGGGTGTCATCCCTGCCTATGGCAGGGGGGTTGGAACTAGATGATCTTTAAAGGTCCCTTCCAACCCAAGCCATTCTATGATTCTATGATATCCCAGCTTTTAACTCACTGTTTAAAGGTACTTTAGAATCATAAAATCCTAGAATAATCCTAGAAGTTGGAAGGGACCCATAAGGATCAAGTCCAACTCCTGGCACCACACAGGTCTATCAAAAAGTTTAGACCATGTGACTAAGTGCACAGTCCAATTGCTTTTTAAATTCAGACAGGCTTGGTGCAGTGACTACTTCCCTGGGGAGCCTGTTCCAGTGTGCAACCACCCTCTCAGTGAAGAACCTCTTCCTGATGTCAAGCCTAAACTTCCCCTGCCTCAGCTTAACACCATTCCCGTGGCTCCTATCACTGGTGTTTACAAAGAATAGGTCTCCTGCCTCTCTACCCCCCCTCACGAGGAAGTTGTAGACCACGATGAGGAGTTGTAGACCATGATGAGGGGTTGTAGACCACGATGAGGGATATTTAAAAGTTACAGTATGCAAGTCAACACTACCAGAAATACATATGATCCCTTACTGGTACACTTCTATTTTCAAATATATAATATTATTTGTTGTTAAAGTTATAATTGTGTACATGAAACAAAACTTAAGAAATGCATGGAGATTCATTGTTTATACATTATATTAGGTTTACATGACAAGGATTTGGTAGCGGGGAAGGCAATACTTAAAGGGGGCTTATAAAAAAGATAGAGTGTGACAGAAGCAGACAGTGATAGGACAACGGGGAAGAGTTTTAAATTAAAAAAGGGAAGATTTAGATTAGATGTTAGGAGGAAATTCTTCACTCAGAAGGTAGTGAGGCACTGGAACAGATTGCCCAGAGAAGTTGCCCCATTGTCATGGTTTTGGCTAGGACAGAATTAATTTTCACAGATATTCACATAGTGGTGTGTTTTGGATTTCTGATGAAAATAGTAGTGATAACATACTGATGTTTTTAGTTACTGCAGAACAATGTTTGCATAGACCCAAGGACTTTTCGGCTTCTCATGCTGCCCTGCCAGCAAGGAGGCTGGGGGTGCACAAGAAGTCAGGAGGGGACACAGCCAGAACAGCTGACCCAGGATGATGTACGAGGTTTGCATGACAAGGTTTTGGTAGCGGAGAGGCCTGCAGGGGTGGCCTCTGAGAAGAATCCAGAAGTTGCTCCATGATAAGAGCCAGTTTCAGCCATGTCCAAAAGGGACTTGCCACCATCCAGAGCTGAGCCATTAAGAGATATTTGTGCCTCTGTAAGATCATATTTAAGAAAGGGAAAAAAAACCTGCTGCATAACAACAGTTGGGAGAGAGAGGAGTGAGAAACAGCTTTGCAGACACTAAGTTCAGTGAAGAAGGAGGGGGAGAAGGTGCTCCAGGCGCCGGAGTCAAAGTTCCTCTGCGGCCTGTGGAGAGGACCATGGTGGAGCAGGTTGTCCCCCTGCAGCCCATGGTGTACCACAGCAGAGCAGATCTCCATGCTGCAGCCTGTGAAGTAACCCATGGTGGAGCAGGTGGATCTGAGTGGAAGGAGACTGTGGCCTATGAAGAACCCCTGCTGGAGCAGACTCCAGGCTGTACTTGTACCCTGAAAGGAGCCCACGCAAAAGCAGGAGATCTGTTAGGAGCTGCCACCCATGGGGGACCCATATTAGAGCAGTTTGCTCGGGATGTGTGGAACCTGTGGTTCAGACCCATATTTGGAGCAGTTCTTGAAGAGCTGCTCCCTGTGGGAAGCCCACACAAGATCAGTTTGGGGAGGACTGCATCCCTTGGGAAGGACCCCATTTTGGAGCAGGGGAAGAGAGTGACATTGAAGGAGAGGCAGAGATGAAGTATGTGGAATAATTGCCTGAGGTGACAGGAATTTAAACTGATATTCACATTTTAAGGAAAATGTACAGCATTGGAGAAGCTTTCAAGATGGAGTGTAGCTGCACTAGCTAAGAGTTCCCTAACCTTAGATGCTATCACACTGGGGGAACCTGATGTGCTGATTCTAAGGAACAGTATGGAGTGTGGAGCAGAGTGGAGACACTGCGGCTAGGCTCTGATGAATGTGACCTTCTGTCATACATACCCTTGTATAACCACAAGTCTAAGAAAAACAGAGTGGTTAATGTATATAGTTCTCGTATCTTGCAAAGGAATGTTTTATCAATTCGTGTCAATAGAGAGCTTGAAGGGAAATGTATTTGTAGGCTTTTCCTTGAAGTCTCTCATATCTGGGGGGTTTCAGAATAACTGCTAACTATTATGACTATTGCATGGGACACTATGCAAGTTTCTGATATCTGGCCAGGAGATTAAGGAGACGGGAAGAGCTGAAGAATGACTAAAAGACAAAGCTTGCAGGGGATGCTGCACAAGTCTCTGACATACAGCCAAGTTGGACAAAGGAGAAGGACAAGAGGGAGGAAGACTATGAGCCTTCAGCACGAGAGACCCCCAGAGGGACCACTGGAGACTGATATGCATGCTCCAGTAGGAGGGTTTGGATTCCGGAAACTAATTATAACAACCCTGTTTTTTCTAGAAATAGTAATGAATATGTATTAGCTTAGGAGCATAAAAATCAGCTGCTTGATGTGACTGGTGTGCATCTTAGTGGAGCAGAGACTCCCGGCGCACCCAGTGCTGTTTGCTTACCTCTTTTCCTTTAATAAATTGTAAACTTTGATTATAGTCCTATTTTGAAGACTGAGCCATTTATTACACTATCGCGCTGGGGAAACTTGGTGTGCTAGCTCTAAGGAACAGTACGGAGCGTAGAGTGGAGTGGAGACACCACGGGTAGGCTCTGTAACCAGGTGGGGACTCTATTGTTCTTGTGCACACCGAGACCGATAAGCTGCACTTTTTGCTACCCTGAGACAAGGAACTGTCATGTTTTGACAAATGCTGTACCCTAGTGTACTTTTTGCTCATTATAATATCATTATAATTCCAAAACACACCTCCATCCCAAAAGCTACCCGCCTCCAAGGTGCGACCACCCCTCACCGAGCATGCGCTCTGAATTTCTCGGAGCCTATTACTTTAAACGGAGACGGGAGAACTTTTCACCCATCATAATTAAGATATGCTTGACTAGAGCCACTCAAGCTCCACCTAAAAGATAGAAAATAATATAAATTGGCCTAAGAGAGAGGGGATGTTAGGGAAGATACCACCGTCAGGGGAGATACCATCCCGAGGGAATACAACATCCTTAGGATCGCCTGACTCCTGAGATCAGTCGACGGGCTGAGCCTCTCTTCCCCCCCCCATTGGGATCCCTTTGGGTGAGATTTGAACACTTGGTTATAAATCTTTCTAGAGTCTTTGATCCTTTTAACGCATTTATTTCTAGGCTGCACACCTGTAACACCTGTGTATTTCATGCATGCTAGCTTGCTTTTGCAGACAGTCGCTATCGCCAGCAATCCAAAGAACCTGTGTACCTGTTGCTGTAATAAATCACACTTGATTGTATTGTTATAGCTCTCATTAAGTGCAACTAGGGTAAGGGTGGTTATACGTTATTGGTGAATCCGTGACCGTGATAGTTCAGTGTTCTGAATCCAACCAGACCCCAGACGGTTAATCCGTTATTGGTGAATATCCGACCGGACCCCAGACGGTTAACGCATTATTGGTGAATCTGACTAGTTCAGTACCCTGAATCCAACTGGGCCCATAACAGTTAATCAGCTACACCCCTTAACGTGACAGTAAAATTGGCATAGTCGGCAGGATTGCTATGCATAAACTGCTGCAAAAATACAAATGTGCCCCTTCCCAGGCAGGGAAGGAGTTTTCCCAAAAGTTTTGGAAAGATGAGGAGAAAGTGGTAGAGCGCATTGAGCAGTGTCAGGCTTCACAAAAGATTGGTCAAAGAAAGGGTAAAGGTGCAATTTGTGCTGTGTTAGGAGCCTGTTTGTCTTGTGCTCAGCAAGAAGCTAAGGAAACTCCTGCTCCCAAACTGATTTCTGATGCGAAACATACAGCTTTGAAATCAGAGAATGAGGTATTGAAGTCATCATTGGCCTTTGAAAGGGAGACAGGAAAAGCATTAGGAGTCAGAGTGGATAAACTTGTGAGTGAGAATAATTATCTTAAACAATTACTGGAGAGGTTTAGTCATCTTTTAAATAAAATACAGCCTTATGCTCCGGTCAAGCAGATTCGTAGATTGCTGCATAGTGCAGAACCTGAAAGCTGGGATAGTGATTTCTGGTCTGACAGTGATGATGGTGTTGAAGAGATTGCTGATTCTGAAACTCAGTCGATTTCCTTGAGACCTTTGGTTAAGACTGAGACTACTGTTGATGATGATAATGAAATCAGCACTACTGTGTGAACGATTCCATGGTCACTGGCAGAGTTGATTAAAATACAGGAAAGGTTCTCAAGGCGGTCAGGGGAATCAGAAGTTGAGTATGTGTGTCAAGTTTCTCTTAAAGGAGGAGATCGAATGATGTTGAGTGAGGAAGAGGCAGGAGGCTTTTGGAGACCTGGAATATTTTTAACTGCCGCACCAGGAGCTGACCTGGCTGTAGCAGTACAGAAAGCAGTCTGCATTCAGGCGATATATGAAGGAGATGAATTAAGGAAATCCCCGATGTTAGCTCCTATAGACCCGGTTCGATTAACCCCTCTCATCCGTGGACTCCCTGATTGTCTTAAGATGTTTGTAGAAAATACCCAGGATCACATACTAGCTGCTTGTAGGGATGATGATAGTGGTTGTAGGCAAAATCTGAACTCCCCCATTCCCACCTGGAGTGAATTTGTGCAAGACATAGATAAGTACGGACGCCAAATGGGCTGGATAAGTTCATCCAGTATTAAATCCCAAGACCACTCTTGGCGAGTCCGCCAAATCCACACTCAAAATCCCAGATACCCCAAATTCAAAGAGAGGTTCAAACCTAATAGGGAACGAGGTGAGTTGTGGTGTCAGCAAAAAACCTCTTATCCCCGGGGAGGGCAATGAGCCACCCTGCTCGGCGGGTATTAGCAATGCAATGATGCAATGGCTCTCTAATGAACACTCTGACCCAATCATTGCCATTCCTGTTGAAACCCCAAAAATATTGGTAAATTTTCTTATTGACACCAGGACCCAAATGTCAGTAATTACACATGAGACAGCACAAACCCGGAGCATAACACCTGGTCAACGCAGGGTTAAATTCACGGGAATCAATGGTGTGGAAAAACAATGCCCCACTGCAAAAATTTCACTCTGGTTGCCAGAGGAACAAAAATTAACCAGGATAGAAGTATTAGTTGGTGCTGCATACACTAGTATTTTAGGATTTGACATACTGCATGGTCGTATGTGGAAACTACCTGATGGAACTGTGTGGAGTTTCGTGACACATCAAAGGGATTCAGGCACAGTGAGATTGAGCCTGTTACAAACATCCATACCCTTATCTCCTGCTAAAGTCACTAATGTTCGGCAGTATCTGTTGTCAGCAGCAGCTGAATTTCTCGGAGCCTATTACTTTAAACGAAGACGGGAAAACTTTTCACCAATCATAACTAAGATATGCTTGACTAGAGCCACTCAAGCTCCACCTAAAAGATAGAAAATATTTAAATTGGCCTAAGAGAGAGGGGATGTTAGGGAAGATACCATTGTCAGGGGAGATACCATCCCGAGGGAATACAACATCCTTAGGATCGCCTGACTCCTGAGATCAGTCGACGGGCTGAGCCTCTCTTCCCCCCCCCATTGGGACCCCTTTGGGTGAGATTTGAACACTTGGTTATAAATCTTTCTAGAGTCTTTGATCCTTTTAACGCATTTATTTCTAGGCTGCACACCTGTAACACCTGTGTATTTCATGCATGCTAGCTTGCTTTTGCAGACAGTCGCTATCGCCAGCAATCCAAAGAACCTGTGTACCTGTTGCTGTAATAAATCACACTTGATTGTATTGTTATAGCTCTCATTAAGTGCAACTAGGGTAAGGGTGGTTATACGTTATTGGTGAATCCGTGACCGTGATAGTTCAGTGTTCTGAATCCAACCAGACCCCAGACGGTTAACATGTTATTGGTGAATATCCGACCAGACCCCAGATGGTTAATCCGTTATTGGTGAATATCCAACCGGACCCCAGACGGTTAATGCGTTATTGGTGAATCCGACTGAACCCCAGACTGTGAATGCGTTATTGGTGAAATCTGTGATTGTGATAGTTCAGTACCCTGAATCCGACCGGGCCCATAACGGTTAATCAACTACACCCCTTAACACAACACGTGCTCACTGACCACTGCCCTGACAGACACCGCACCTGACCAAGCTGCACTATTTTATGCGTTTCCGAAGGATCTCGGACAGATTTGTGGTGCTTCCAGCTCACATGCAGCCCCCTCCCAAAGTGTGTATGCATGGGGAAAATAGGTGATGTTGCATTAAGTGGTCCCCACAGGGTTCACTCAAGGACAAACAGTTCCCTCGAGCCCTGCCACCAGCCCGCCTGCCCCCGTGCCCGTGGCTTGCTAGTGGGCTTTTAAGTGGGAGGACTTCCCGTATACATTGTCACAGCCACTGTAGGGGCACTTGTGCCACTTCTCAGCCCCCTCCTTCATCTTGGGGCGCATGGCATCACACAGGTGTGGGGGCTGCCCCAGTGCCAGGTTGCATTTCAGGCTTGACCCCAGCTCCGTGGTTGAGTTGCTGTCAGAGCCCACGTCCTCATCCAGGATCTTCACGTTGTACCGCAGGCAAAGGGGATGGTCAGGGGACAGTAATTGTTCAGCTCCAGGAGGCTCTTGGCAATAGTCATCAAGGTGCAATAGTCCTTCCAGGCATCACCCAGCTCCTTGCTCACCTGCCCTTGCCTGGTACCTTCAACCATGCCGCCTCGGGCACAGCAGAGTGGTTGGAGATGGACACCAGGCACTGGGCAGCCACAAAGTCCATGTAGGCAATGGCTGACATTGTACAGGCATGGCCCCACTGCTGTCATGCACAGCCCTGCTGTCAGCTGCACCTCTCTGAGTCCCCAGGCGGTGTGGAGCACCTAAAATATGCTCCCGCGGGGCCTGCCACACTGCTGCACTACGTGCTGCAAGCCATGGCTCACCGACTGCTGGAGGGTCAGTCCAGTACTAGGCAGCATGCTGTAGGGATGAGGCGTGGGGTTGCTGCCACGGGAGCCAACCTTCAGTAGCTCACTAGGAGATATTTAGTAAAGAAAATAGGAGGGGAAAAAAAATCAAATCTTTCCCATAGCACCCTGTTGAGGGAATCTGGAAACAGCATAGATCCCACGGCCTGCTGCAGCTGAGCAAACCAAGATACCAGGATAACTGTGAGAAGCTTCTATGACAGTGTTCCCACATCGCCCAACTGAGGAATGCAGGAAAATATTGTTACCAGCAGCGGGTACCAAGGATAAGGTCTACGTGACTACTAATCACAAGGGGATTGTTTTCTTGCAGGTGGGGTTGTTTTCTTCTAGTTGTTTTTCTGAGTGCTTTGACCAATAATCTTGTGTGAAACACTGTCCACCCCTGTTAAGTTCTCTATAAAAGTTAGGCTATTCGGGCAATAAAATGGAGCATGATCTGACTCTACTGGTGTCTGTCGGCCGTGCTTCCTGCAACATATGGCGCCCGAACAGGCTGAGACCTGAACAGGACCCGAACAGGACATCACAGCGGCGCCGGGACGGACATCGCAGCGCAGCGGTACACTAGCAGCGCCGGCACATCGGACCGCAGGGGGACCAAGAAGCCAGCGGCGTCGGGACCAGCGGCGCCGCGACCCCGCCGCGCCGCCGGGACATCGGAGCGCCCATCCGACCGGCGCTGGAGCAGACCAGACACCGACCCGAAAACACTGTACACGGGCCTCACGGTGCGACGCGGTACTCCCGGTGAGAGACGCGGGAAACGGTGGGACGCGGAAAACGGACTCGCGGTGAGACGCGGAATCGCGGTGGGACGCGGAATCGCGGTGAGACGCGGAATCGCGGAGGGACGCGGAATCGCGGTGAGACGCGGACTCGCGGTGGGACGCGGACTCGCGGTGGGACGCGGAAAACGGACTCGCGGTGAGACGCGGAATCGCGGAGGGACGCGGAATCGCGGTGGGACGCGGAATCGCGGTGGGACGCGGAAAACGGACTCGCGGAGGGACGCGGAATCGCGGAGGGACGCGGGAAACGGAATCGCGGCGGGACGCGGAATTGTTACGGAACGCGGGAAATTGACGTGATCACGGTGCGACGCAGGCCGTCCGGGATCGAGTTGCTACGGGAGATAAGAGGCGTCGCCGAACAACAGCAGGGCGGAGATCGCGTAACCATGGAGGCGGAGGCGGCCGTGCAGCTTCTCTCTAACATCCTCGCTATGAGAGGCGTGGCTTGCAATACGAAAAAGGTTAAATCCTTGATAAATTGGGCCCAGAAGGAGGGTTTTCTGAAGGAGACCCCCCAAACTTTTAGCCCAGATGAGTGGCAACTCATAGGAGACCGTTTATGGCAGACGAGTACCACACGTGGAAAGTTTGACAAGGATTTATGTAAAACTTGGCGTTTGGTGATTGATGCCCTGAGCGGTCTGAAGGCCGAACGCCAGGTTGTCATGGCAGCGACACAGGCTTTGTCCGTGCAGTCTGGGGCTACCAAAACATCGACTACGAAATCCGACACCTCATTGTCACGATTATTTCCGTCGGGTCCTATACTGACCCCGGTTCGAGGCATGACCTCTTCAATAAAGGACTCAGCAGCAGCCATCGCCAAGGGACTGTCTGAGCCCGGTACGGATGCGGCCTGTGAACTGCCCTCTTCGCCTCCTGCACCGGAAAATCTCGACACGATGCCCCCAGCATCTGCGCCGCCGCCAGAGAACCATAAATCCACCCAGGGTGTCTCTCCCCCGTTATCTGCCACCCCAACTCCATCAGCACCGATATCAACCAGGTGGTCGGGTATCATACGTGACGCCATTCTTGAGGGAGATTGGCATGCCTCCTCCTCTTTGGCCTGCCCAGTTATTGTCAACTCTGGGCAAGGCACCGGATCATGGCAGCCACATGATTGGAAGCTTCTACAACAAGCTAGAAAAACAGTCACGGATTATGGCTTACACTCCCAAGCAGCACGACAGATAATTCACTGGATCTTCCAGGCAGATTTGATGTGTCCCTTCGACTGCCAAAACATAGCCCGTCTGTTGTTAACTCCCTCTCAACTGCTGATTTTTGAAAGAGAATGGCTACGATTGGCACAAGTGGAAGCGAGTCAACCGCGTCCAACGGGGGACCCCCTATATGGCACCACAGTTGAAATGCTAACAGGGACAGGCCTGTACTTCGACCCTCAGCTTCAGCTGCAGTTCCCTGAGATTGTTCATCGAACAGCTGCACAGCTTGCACTTCGAGCTCTTTTTGCCCTCCCTGGGGAAAAGAAAGCTCCTCCATTTGCTTCAATCCACCAGGCCCAAGGTGAACCTTATGCCAAGTTCATCGACCGATTGTGGACAGCGATCATGGATCATCCTGACCTGACACCAGACTTGAAACGGAGCATGTTTAGAATGCTTGCTTTTGACAACGCAAACACAAAAACCCAAAGCATCCTAGCTACGCTACCAAAAACTGCTCCCATCGAAGAGATGTTGGAGAGGGTAGAGCGTGTTGATCAGTCCAAGCAAGCAGCTGTGATGGCTCAAGCTGTTGCATCAGCCATCGGTGATCCTTTGGCTGCCATAGTGTCCCGATCCAATGGTGGTCCCTCGAGACGTAACCCCCAGGAGCAGTGGCGATGTTATCGATGCGGGAGGCTTGGCCATACAAGAAGACAGTGTACAGCTACCCTCTGGTGCGACCTATGCCGATCTGATACACATGCTACACCGATGTGCAGGGCTCAGGGAAACTCCAAGAGGAGCGCGTTCGGCCACGCGACGACAACAGTAGCCGCAGTACAGCCAGACGGGGTGGATTTCTCGACAACAATGCCCCAGCCACCAGAGGAAGCCTCAGGGTGGACCTGGCAACAGCAGTAAGCGTCACGCTTTCCGATAAGTCTGTAGCGGCCATTCCTACGGGGATCCAAGGCCCACTATCAAACACACTGTCGTGGTTTAACCCGGCTGGCAGCTAAACACCACGCAGCCGTTCGCTCACCCTCCCCCCTCCCTCTCTGGGACGGGGGAGAGAAATGGAAAGTGAAGCCCGTGAGTTGAGATAAAGACAGTTTAATAAGACAGGACAGGAAAATAATAATAACAAAATAATAATAACAATAATAACAATAATGTTACAATGGTGATAATAGGAAAGTAATAATAATATGTACAAACAAGTGATGCACAATGCAATTGCTCACCACCCGCTGACCGATGCCCAGCTTAACCCCGAGCAGTCCGGCCCCCTCCCCCCGGCTAGCCACCCCTATATATTGTTTAGCATGACGTCAGATGGTATGGAATACCCCTTTGGCTAGTTTGGGTCACCTGTCCTGGGTCTGTCCCCTCCCAGCTCTTACTGCACCCCCAGCCTGCCTGTTGGCAGGACAGAGCAAAAGGCTGAGATGTCCTTGGCTTGGTATAAGCACTGCTCTGCAACAATTAAAACATCGGGGTGTTATCAGCACTCTTCTCATCCTAAGCCAAAACACAGCATTCCACCAGCTACTAGGAAGAAAATTAATTCTGTTCTAACTGAAACCAGGACATCTATCCACCCCTTATTCCATACCATTTATGTCATGCTCAGGTTACACTCTTTTCCATACATTCTAATTAGTCACCTACAGTAGTCATAGTAGTGATAACATACAGTATTATATAGTAATTAACAAGGTACAATTCAGTTCATGGGCTATTCTCACCCATTATTAAATCTCCTTGAGGTACACACCGGACCTCTCCGTTCTTTTGCATCACCCACCAAGTGTATCCAGGTCCCTGAGCGAAAACGATTCCACGAATAGGTTTGCCTTTTCCTGAGGCAGGAGTAGCCCAGACTGTTTTACCCAGCATATTTCTTACATGCACTACAGGAACTTTATCCCCATCTACAGTACGTAACAGGTTTGATTGGGCAGGTCCAGCTCGGTTGGCAGATCCCCTAGTATTGACTAACCAGGTGGCCTTTGCCAAATGCGTATCCCAATTTTTGAATGTTCCAGCGCCCATTGCTTTCAATGTAGTCTTTAACAGTCCATTGTATCGTTCAACTTTCCCGGAGGCTGGTGCATGATAGGGGATGTGATACACCCACTCAATACCATGTTCTTTGGCCCAAGTGTCTATAAGGTTGTTTCGGAAATGAGTTCCATTGTCTGACTCTATTCTTTCTGGGGTACCATGTCGCCATAGGACTTGCTTTTCAAGGCCCAGGATAGTGTTCCGGGCGGTGGCATGAGGCACAGGATATGTTTCCAGCCATCCGGTGGTTGCTTCCACCATTGTAAGTACGTGGCGCTTGCCATTGCGAGTTTGAGGGAGTGTGATGTAATCAATCTGCCAGGCCTCTCCATATTTATATTTCAGCCATCGTCCTCCATACCAAAGAGGCTTTGACCGTTTGGCTTGCTTGATTGCAGCACATGTTTCACAGTCATGAATAACCTGTGCTATAGTGTCCATGGTCAGGTCCACCCCTCGATCACGAGCCCATCTGTATGTTGCATCTCTACCTTGATGGCCTGAGGTGTCATGGGCCCATCGAGCTATAAATAATTCACCTTTATGCTGCCAATCCAGGTCCACCTGAGCTACTTCAATCTTAGCAGCCTGATCCACCTGCTGGTTGTTTTGATGTTCTTCAGTAGCCCGATTCTTGGGCACATGAGCATCTACGTGACGTACTTTCACAGCCAGGTTCTCTACCCGAGCAGCAATGTCTTGCCACAAAGCAGCAGCCCAGATGGGTTTGCCCCTACGCTGCCAGTTGTTTTGCTTCCATTGCTGTAACCATCCCCACAGGGCATTTGCTACCATCCATGAATCGGTGTAGAGATAGAGAACTGGCCATTTTTCTCGTTCAGCAATGTCTAAAGCCAGCTGAATGGCTTTCACTTCTGCAAACTGACTCGATTCACCTTCTCCCTCAGCAGCTTCTGCAACTCGTCGTGTAGGGCTCCATACAGCAGCCTTCCATCTCCGATGCTTCCCCACAATACGACAGGACCCATCAGTGAACAGGGCATATTTCTTTTCATTCTCTGGTAACTGGTTGTACAGTGGGGCTTCTTCAGCACGACCCACCTCCTCCTCTGATGATATCCCAAAGTATTTGCCTTCTGGCCAGTCCATAATCACTTCCAATATTCCTGGGCGACTGGGGTTTCCTATTCGAGCCCGCTGAGTAATCAGTGCAACCCACTTGCTCCACGTAGCATCAGTTGCATGATGCGTAGAAGGGACCCTTCCCTTGAACATCCAGCCTAGTACTGGCAATCGGGGTGCTAGGAGGAGCTGCGCTTCAGTACCGACCACCTCCGAAGCAGATCGAACTCCTTCATATGCTGCCAATATCTCCTTTTCAGATGGAGTATAGCGGGCCTCAGATCCTCTGTATCCCCGACTCCAAAACCCCAGGGGCCGACCTTGAGTTTCCCCAGGTTCTTTCTGCCAGAGGCTCCAGGTGGGGCCGTTCTCCCCGGCTGCAGTGTAGAGCACATTCTTTACATCTGGTCCTGTTCGAACTGGCCCAAGGGCTACTGCATGGACTATTTCCTGCTTGATTTGTTCAAACGCTTGTCGTTGTTCAGGGCCCCATTCAAACTCATTCTTCTTACGGGTTACTTGGTAGAGCAGGTTTACAATCAGACTGTAATTTGGGATGTGCATTCTCCAAAACCCCACAACACCTAGGAAAGTCTGTGTTTCTTTTTTGTTAGTTGGTGGAGACATAGCTGTTATTTTGTTGATCACATCCATTGGGATTTGACGACGCCCATCTTGCCATTTTATTCCTAAAAACTGGATCTCTCGTGCAGGTCCTTTGACTTTATTTTGTTTTATGGCAAAACCGGCTTTCAGAAGGATTTGGACTATTTTCTTCCCTTTCTCAAAAACTTCCTCTGCTGTGTCACCCCACACAATAATGTCATCGATGTACTGCAGGTGTTCAGGAGCTTCCCCCTGCTCTAGTGCAGACTGGATCAGCCCATGGCAAATGGTAGGGCTGTGTTTCCACCCCTGGGGCAGCCGATTCCAAGTATATTGAACTCCCCTCCAAGTGAAGGCAAATTGTGGCCTGCACTCTGCTGCTAGAGGGATGGAGAAAAATGCATTAGCGATATCAATTGTGGCGTACCACTTGGCTGCCTTCGATTCAAGTTCGTACTGAAGTTCCAGCATGTCCGGCACTGCAGCACTCAGTGGTGGCGTCACTTCGTTCAGGCCACGATAGTCCACTGTTAGTCTCCACTCGCCATTAGACTTTCGCACTGGCCATATGGGACTATTGAAAGGTGAATGAGTCTTGCTGATCACTCCTTGGCTCTCCAATTGACGAATTAGCTTATGGATGGGAATCAGGGAGTCTCGGTTAGTGCGATATTGCCGCCGGTGCACAGTTGTGGTAGCGATTGGCACTTGCTGTTCTTCGACCCTCAGCAACCCCACAACAGAGGGGTCCTCTGAGAGACCAGGCAAGGTAGATAATTGTTTAATGCCCTCTGTCTCTAAGGCAGCTATACCAAAAGCCCACCGGAACCCTTTTGGGTCCTTGCAATACCCTCTTCTAAGATAGTCTATGCCAAGGATACATGGAGCATCCGGGCCAGTTACAATGCGGTGCTTTTCCCACTCATTCCCAGTCAGACTCACTTCAGCCTCCAATACAGTCAACTGCTGAGATCCGTCTGTCACTCCACAAATATAGATGGGCTCTGGTCCTTTATATCTCGATGGCATTATAGTACATTGTGCACCGGTATCTACTAAAGCCTTATACTTCTGTGCGTCTGACGTGCCAGGCCATCGAATCCACACAGTCCAATAAACTCGATTGTCCCTTTCCTCCCCCTGGCTGGAGGCAGGGCTCCCCTAATCCTGGTCAGAATCTTCTTCATTTCTGTGTTTGAAGGACTGTCTGCTGGAAGTTGGAGCAGCAAACTTTTCAGAGAATCCCTTTTTCTTGATTGTTTTCTTTTGCAACTCACGTACCCGTGCCTCTAGGGTCGAAGTAGATTTTCCATCCCATTTTCTCATGTTCTCTCCATGGTCTCGTAAGTAAAACCACAGGGTGGCACGGGGTGAGTACCCACCATATCGTCTTCCTTGTGTGGATGAACGCCTACCCCTGATAGCTGAGACACTGCTCTGTACAGGTATGGAGGAGAATAATCTCTCTTCAAGTTGGTGAACCTTTTCAGAAAGTTTCTCCACAGCTGAGACGCAGGCCTGTAAGGAAGAGGAGAGACTTTCTTCGTACTGCCGGAGTTGTTTAGCCACTTCATCCACTGTGGGTTCCTCATCCTCTTTCCAGGCCATTATTGCCAATGAGCTGGCATATGATGATGGTGCACTCCGTACAAACTTCCGCCACATGGGTCGTGTACACCTGACTTCATCTGGATCTTTGGATGTTTGTCTGAGGTCTGGATCCTCATAAATCACTTCCCGTACGGCTAATTCCCTCAGGTACTGGATTCCCTTCTCCATAGTGGTCCACTTGCCTGGTAGACATAAAAGTTCTTCCTTGAAGGGATACCTTTCCCTCACAGCTGAGAGGAGACGCCTCCAGAGGCTGTGAGATTGTGCTCCATCTGCAATTGCTTTGTCAATGCCTGCGTCTCTAGCAAGGGATCCCAGTCGCTTGGCTTCCCTGCCATCTAATTCCACACAATTGGCTCCAGAGTCCCAGCATCGGAGCAGCCAGGTGACAAGCTGCTCACCTATACAGCGACCAAAATCTTTTCGCACATCTCGTAACTCACGCTCGTTTAGGCTTCGGGTAGTTACTGTTGATTTTTCGGCATCCTCATCTTCCTCCTCCTGAACCCTTGATGGCCCAGCGTCGTCGTCGTCTCCGTCGTCTCTATACCTAGATTTGGCAGAAGACTCTCTGCGTTCTAAACGACCTGAATCTCTATACCATTTTTTCACCTTCTCTACAGGGGCAGCTTGCACTGCTACAGCTCGTTTCTCTGACCTTGTTACAGGGTCTGCCACAGAGGTTGGAATACCCTCTGCAGGGTCAACTTGCACTGCTACAGCTCGTTTCTCTGACCCCGTTACAGGGTCTGCCACAGGGGTTGGAATACCCTCTGCAGGGTCAACTTGCACTGCTACAGCTCTTTTCTCTGACCCAGCCACAGGAGCTGGAGCGGCTGCGGGAGCTGGAGCAGCTGCAGGAACCGGAGCTGGAGTGGCTGCAGGAACTGGAGTTGGAGCAGTTGCAGGAGCTGGAACTGGAGCGGCTGCAGGAGCTGGAACTGGAGCGGCTGCAGGAGCTGGAACTGGAGTGGCTGCAGGAGCTGGAACTGGAGCGGCTGCAGGAGCTGGAACTGGAGTGGCTGCAGGAGCTGGGATTGGAGCATCTGCAGAAGCTGGGACTGGAGCGGCTGCAGAGTCCACCGTAGGGGTCACAGTGGCCGTTGGATCTGTCACTAAGTTGATAGCAGTATCAATGGCAGCTCGATAGGCATGAGCCAGGCCCCAGCATGTTACAATGATTTGTGTTACTTTGGAACTGCCAGAATCATGACACCTTTTTCTCAAGCATTCTGCCAGTTTTTGAGGATTTTGCAGTTGTTCAGGGGTGAATTTCCAAAACACTGGGGGTGCCAACTGCTCCAGATGCCTGCCCATATCCTCCCATACTCCCTGCCACCCACAACTATACTGCCTCCGGGCAGATCTCCGGATGAGCTTCCTAAGTAGTTGTTTAACTTTAAGCAGAACCTGAAGCGCATTCAGGAGGCAGAACAACAAGACTATGCTGGTCTGAGTATCCCAAGGATATTCAATATCTTGGAGAGCTATTGTAGCAAGCTCGGAGGGTAAGAGGGTGGTGAAGGAGGAAGGCATAGTGACCCAGGAGGATACAGGGGTGGTGAAGGAGAAAGGGAGAGTAATCAAGTAAGAGAAAATATCTTCCCCTTTCCCCTCCACAGATTGACTCCCTAATGGAAAAAAACAATAGGTATAATTGCTAATAGTTTCCAAGATACAGTTTCCAAAATACAGAGTCGACGATGTTACTGAGTACAAATACCAAGTTAGAGTCATGACCAGATATCTCATCGTCTCATAAGCCATTGCTACAACACTCAGTACCATAATGATCTGAAACCAGGGCCCGGAGAGGATAAACAACATGACAGAGAGCAAATACGGAAAATAATGTACTATAATACTCAATTTGGAAAACAGGCGCAGCAGAGTTGAGATTAAAGCAATCAGCATTATGACAAGTGACTATTAAGCAGGTCTAATACTTACACCAATTTTAGTTTAACACACTGTGGTCAGATCTGCCGTTATCTCAACCTTTCGGGCCCCACGTTGGGCGCCAAAAAGACTGTCGTGGTTTAACCCGGCTGGCAGCTAAACACCACGCAGCCGTTCGCTCACCCTCCCCCCTCCCTCTCTGGGACGGGGGAGAGAAATGGAAAGTGAAGCCCGTGAGTTGAGATAAAGACAGTTTAATAAGACAGGACAGGAAAATAATAATAACAAAATAATAATAACAATAATAACAATAATGTTACAATGGTGATAATAGGAAAGTAATAATAATATGTACAAACAAGTGATGCACAATGCAATTGCTCACCACCCGCTGACCGATGCCCAGCTTAACCCCGAGCAGTCCGGCCCCCTCCCCCCGGCTAGCCACCCCTATATATTGTTTAGCATGACGTCAGATGGTATGGAATACCCCTTTGGCTAGTTTGGGTCACCTGTCCTGGGTCTGTCCCCTCCCAGCTCTTACTGCACCCCCAGCCTGCCTGTTGGCAGGACAGAGCAAAAGGCTGAGATGTCCTTGGCTTGGTATAAGCACTGCTCTGCAACAATTAAAACATCGGGGTGTTATCAGCACTCTTCTCATCCTAAGCCAAAACACAGCATTCCACCAGCTACTAGGAAGAAAATTAATTCTGTTCTAACTGAAACCAGGACACACACCATTAGGCGGCTTGCTATTAGGTAGATCCTCTGTAGGCCTTAAAGGATTGATGGTCATTCCGGGGGTTATCGATGCTGACCACGTAGGAGAAATTAGAGTCATGGTGTACACACTCAACCCACCCTTGTTTATTCCGAAAGATACCAGAATAGCCCAACTTGTTGTACTCCAAAATTATCAACCCTGTGCGGGAGCACAGGTCGACCGAACAGGAGGTTTTGGCTCCACGGACCATGTTATCTGTTTTACCAGATCTCTGGCCTCCCGACCTATGATGAATGTGATATTATCCATCGGATCACACCAAATTACTGTCACCGGCATGATCGATTCTGGTGCGGATGTTACGATCTGCAGCATCACGATATGGCCAAAACATTGGCCACTAACATCTCCAGCCACTGGAATTACGGGAGTTGGCGGCAGCTCAGCGACATATCTCAGTGCACAGGTTGTGACGTTAAAATTCCAAGAGAAAACGATTTCAGCTAGACTGTACGTGATGGCACTGCCCGCAAATCTTCAAATGTTAATCGGGAAGGATATACTTTCTCAGCTTGGGGCAGTAATTACTACCGACAGCAAGGATTTTCCTTAGTGGCCACTGCTGAGCAACCGCCCACCCTGGCCTTGACATGGCATTCTGATCGGCCTAACTGGGTGGAGCAGTGGCTGTTGACGACAGACAGGTTGCAGCAAGCACAGACTTTAGTTCAAGAACAGCTCCAGGCAGGACACATACGCCCATCCACGAGTCCCTGGAACACGCCGATTTTTGTGATTCGAAAGAAATCGGGAAAGTGGCGACTCCTACAAGATCTCAGAAAAGTAAATGACCAAATGCAAGCTATGGGAGCCTTGCAACCTGGTTTACCATCCCCGACCATGCTGCCTGAACATTGGTCCCTTTTGATCATAGACTTAAAAGACTGTTTCTTTACAATTCCCTTAGCAGACAAGGACTGCCAGAGATTTGCCTTTACGGTACCTGCCATTAACAAGCAAGCCCCGGCAAAACGCTACGAGTGGCTCGTGCTTCCGCAGGGTATGAAGAACTCCCCCACATTATGTCAACTATATGTAGCCTGGGCCTTGGAGCCAATCCGAACAGCGTGGTGTGATGTCATTATTTACCATTACATGGATGACATTCTGTTTTGCAGGCCAGATTGCTTCCAGGATTCCGATCTACAGTTTATTCAGAATACCCTGGAAGCAAAAGGACTAAAGATAGCTCCAGAAAAAGTTCAGCGGAAACGGCCCTGGCTATACTTGGGATGGAAGATATCAGACTCTACCATCCGACCACAGAAGGCCGATATATCTACTACTTTGCATAATTTAACGGACATCCAAACATTCTTGGGCAATATTCAGTGGGTCAGGCGTATCGTGGGAATTACTAATGATGACCTGGCTCTATTGTTACCTTTGTTGCGGGATGGGAGGGCAGAACAAAGCATTACACTGACGAATGAACAAAGGCAGGCCCTTTCCCGCATATCTTTAAAGATTGCAGCTGGCGCGGCTTGCAGACGCATCACAAAACTTCCACTCTCTTTAGTAATAGTCAATCATGTGTCTCACCCATTTGCAGTGATTGGTCAGTGGCAAAAAGAAGAGGGGGAAAATAAGGGGCGACAAAGACAGGAACAGTGTGAGGCGGGTGCCACTGACCCTAAAAGTAGAAATGATATAACTAAAATAGATAATTATGAAGGAAGGATGATAGGGCAACATTTTCAAATTTTGGAATGGATTTTTCTATCAATACAGCCAAAAATGAGTATCCAGACCCGGGCGGAAGCTATTGCGGAATTGGTACGTAAGGGTCGCTCTTGGAGTATTGATATCAGCGGCCAGGAACCCGGGGATATTAGTCTACCGATAACTCAGGATCATTTGGAATGGTGTTTATGGCAATCCATTCCTCTACAAGAAGCCGTGCTAGGATTCCCGGGATTGGTACATTCCCAGGCCCCGAAAGGGCCTCTATGGCAAGTTATAAGATCGTATAAATGGCAAGCGGTACCGCAACTTTCGCCTCGGCCGGTAGTGGGTTGCACAGTCTATACTGATGCCGGTGCAGTAAGTAGGCAGGCAGTGTGTGTATGGTATGAGAATGGCACCTGGGAAAATCACCTAATTACAGGGACAACAGCGGATACATTACAAACACTAGAATTGTCCGCAGTTGTTTGGGCTTGCCAACGCTGGATGCATGAGCCAATTAATATCATTTCAGATTCTCTGTATGTTGTCAATGTAGTGAACCGGATTGAGGACGCCTTGATACGGCAAACTAAGAAGGACAGATTGTTGTCATTGTTTCTGCAACTGCGAGATGCCATTCAAGGAAGAACCGCACCTTACTGTGTCATTCACATACGTAGTCACCAGTTCTCAATTGGATTAGCAGAAGGTAATGCGCAAGCAGACAAGTTGGTGAGTGTAATCACAGCAAGACCAGAAAGTGACTTTATGCGTGCACGTGTGTCGCATGAAATGTTTCACCAGAATGCAAAAGGTCTTCGGAGAATGTTTGGACTTACTTGGACAGAAGCTAAAGGAATAGTAAGAGCATGCCCCTCCTGCAGTCATCATGGGCCGGGGTTAGGCTTGGGTATTAATCCACGGGGTGTTAAGGCACTCGAGGTATGGCAAATGGATGTCACGCACATGCCAGAATTTGGTACTAAAAGATATGTGCATGTGTGTATTGATACCTTTTCACGATTCATATGGGCAACAGCACAGGGAGGGGAAAAGGCACTCCATGTGTGCAGGCATTTGACAGTGTGCTTTGCCATCATGGGGGTACCACAGCAGATCAAGACGGACAACGGCCCAGCGTATGTCAGCAAAAAGATCAGCACCTTTATGAAGATGTGGGGAGTAACGCATATCACAGGCATCCCATATTCTCCCATGGGCCAAGCAATTGTCGAACGATCACATCAAGTCTTAAAGGAACAGTTAGCAAGGTTAAAAGAAATTAAAGATGTTGATGAGCGACTGTCCAAGGCGTTATTCGTCTTGAATCATCTATGCTTGACCGGTGACCGAGAAGATCCTCCTGCAAGTATCCATTTTCAAACCATGAATAAAGCAGCACCAAATGTGCTGCCGCAAATAAGAGTAAGTTACCGAGATCCTGCTACAGGAGTCTGGAAGGGTCCAGTTCCTGTCTTGTTCATTGGCCGGGGATATTTCTGTGTCTCTACAACGGCCGGACCAGTTTGGGTGCCAAGCCGGTTCGTGAAGGCCGTCCAGAATGTTCCAACGGACGGAGAAACTACGGACGGAGATTCTAATATTGTCAGCAATGCTTGCACTTGTGACCAAGATCAAGCAACAACAAAATCTGTGAGTGCCGGAGATGGTCAGAACAGTATAATGTCACCCTGTCTATCCCGGGCGTCACCTACTCCAGAAGAGTAGTACATGAGAGAGACTCAAAATGATATCGGTTCTTTCAATTAATAGCTCGATGATTTGTTTGAAACAAGGTGTAGATGGTTGCTGGGTTTAGTCACAAGGGGATTAAAGATTTGGTTTATGGTGGTGGTAATCATCGTGGTGTGTTGTAGGTATAGCTGAAAGAGTTACTTGTAAAACTGCTGTGTCGGGCTTGGTTTGCTCAAAAGAAGAAGGGGGAATTGTTGAGGGAATCTGGAAACAGCATAGATCCCACAGCCTGCTGCAGCTGAGCAAACCAAGATACCAGGATAACTGTGAGAAGCTTCTATGACAGTGTTCCCACATCGCCCAACTGAGGAATGCAGGAAAATATTGTTACCAGCAGCGGGTACCAAGGATAAGGTCTACGTGACTACTAATCACAAGGGGATTGTTTTCTTGCAGGTGGGGTTGTTTTCTTCTAGTTGTTTTTCTGAGTGCTTTGACCAATAATCTTGTGTGAAACACTGTCCACCCCTGTTAAGTTCTCTATAAAAGTTAGGCTATTCGGGCAATAAAATGGAGCATGATCTGACTACTGGTGTCTGTCGTGCTTTCGGCCGTGCTTCCTGCAACAGCACCCCCCCACCCCCAGTATTCATCTGGCAGAAGGAAGTGCTGAGGATCTGGCGGTGGCTGATTGCAGATGTGCAAGCACTGCTAGAGAAGAAACTGCTGGCTACTCCATGCATTCCGGCTCAGGAACAGCTGCACAGAATCCCATCATGTTAAATGTGGAGCTGAATGAGTCACGCTCCCTCCCTCATTAGCCATCAGACAACACAAATCGATTCTATTTACCTTCTTGCCTCTTTCATGAAAATTAGCATTTTTTTATATGGGATGGTGTGTCCACCAGGCAGAAGATCCACCAATCCCCATGTTCTCTTGCTAGACCACGTGCTACTCTGGGTGCCTTTGCACACCCATTTAAAAGGGTGATGATGCAGGGGGAGGAGAGGGGTATCTGTGTTGTCCTTGTGGTTTCCTTGTTGCAGCTTCTACAAGGCTTGATTCCCATTGAAGGGGTGCATGGTGCTGCTGGTGGACTGCGGGGGGATGCGTTTGTGGAGACGAAGGTGCTGAACGGCGTTGAAAGTGTTAAGCATTTTTCTGGAAGAGTTACAGTCCCAGCAACCAGCTGGCTAATGAAAAGTGAGATGGCTGATATTACTGGCAAGTGCTCAGCTAATCAGGACGAGGTTCTGAAGGATGCATAACACTTGTAAACCCAGCAGGCCGGCCCTGGCTTCATGGGCTGAATGGCTCGCTCAGCTTCTCCAAAACCTCCAGCTGACTCTTCTGTAAAACCAGCAGGCCTTCTCTCCGCCCAATGCAAGACAGCATGAGTTTAGAACAATGTAAAATTACATAACAAGCAACTTTTGTATGTGTTCATATATGTGTTTTTAGTCTGGCTTCCTTATCTGGAGGAATCTCATTGAGTCTCATTTCACCCTGCCATGAAAAAAGCAGCCATGCCACAGGCAGCTCTGTATCTCCTCAAGGAAACAGGGTAAGCACAAGTTTTCTGAATGAACCTGCTGTTGTGCACATATCACCTCACAGAGAGCTGCAAGGGACTGATCAGGTCACTGAGCAAAAACAGGTCCACAATGCATGGTACACAGTCATTCCCTGATGCTGTTTGACATATCTAAATTTATGTAAAGGATCAAAATCACACTTATAATAGCATCACTGGGAAAGAGAAGGAGGATTCCAGTCTATTGTCAATATAGTGGAGTTGTGCAAACTACTTCCCCTGTTACAGAGGAGATAAAAAACTAAACAACCTTGATAGTCTCCGCAAGTCTGTTGTGGGGAAAGTTTCTTCCTGACCAAAGTTTTGGTAATCCAGTTTCATTTCAAAGCCCCTTAAAGAAATTCAAACACTTGGTAACATGACTTATTGAAGAGAAGTGAAAGAAAGCCACTGGTGAAATAGTATGCCTTCAGGTATATGCTTATTTGTAATACCTATTTTGTGTTATTTACCTAAAAACACTCCTTGACAATGAAAATTGCCATAAAAAAAGGGGAGGGAATTTGACATCATCCATAAAACATGAATACCAAGACATGAAGTATCTTAGTTTGTGTATTTTTCTGTTTCTCAAGTATCACGAGAGAGCATAATAGAGAAACACTCTGCCTTTGAAATTATCTGCAAATGCTTTTATAAAGCACTAAGCAAAGTAAAATCAGGGTGCTGCGGTGGTTTTACTCAGCTGGGAAACTGAACTCCGCCACAACTGCTCTCTCACTCCCCCTCCTCAAAGGGAAAAGGGGAGAAAATACAATGAAAAGGGCCCAAGAGTTGAGACAAGGACAGGGAAATCACTCAAGTTATCATCATGGGCAAAACAGACTTGGCATAGGGAATTTAATGTAATTTATTACCTATTACGAACAAGCTAGAGCAGTGAGAAGCTAAAAACACCTTCCACCTCCTCCCCCCTCTTCTACATCCCTCTCCTGAGCAGCACAGGGGAATGGGGAATGGGGGCTGTGGTCAGTCCATAATGCTTTGTCTCTGCTGTTCCTTCAGGGTCACTCTTTTCCCATGCTCCAACGTGGGGTCCTTCCCACAGGATGCTATTCTTCCCAAACATCCTGTGCAGTCTTTCCCCAGGCAGCAGTTCTTGGAGAACTGCTCCAAATATGGGTCTGTACCACAGCACCCATCCATCATGAGCAAACTGCTCCAGCATGGGTCCCCCATAGGTGGTGGCTCCCGTCAAATTACCTGCTCCTGTGTGGGCTATTTTCCACAGGCTACAAGTTCTGCCCAGAGTCTGCTCCGGTGAGGACTATCCACAGACTGCAGCCTCCTTCAGGACAGATCTACCTGTTCCACCATGGGCTCCTCCACAGGATGCAGTGTGGAAATCTGCTCTGCCATGGTACACCATGGGCTGCAGGGGGACAGCCTGCTCCACCATGGTCCTCTCCACAGGCCCCAGGGGAAATTCAGCTCTGGCGCCTGGAGCACCTCCTCCCCCTCCTTCACTGAACTTGGTGTCTGCAGGGCTGTCTCTCACTCCTCACTCTCCCAGCTGTTGTTGTGAAGCAGTTTTTCCCC